>NC_140999.1:780544-1141608 GCF_052327205.1 Somniosus microcephalus
TGACACAGATGCCGCGGTAGTTATTTGGGTCTGATTTGTTTCCGCTTTATATATGGGGGAGATTAGTCCTTGGCACCAGATATCGGGAAAACAGCCTGAACGTAATATGATGTTGAATAATTTGAGTACCGCACCCTGCATCTCCATATTGCTGAACTTGGAGCATTTTCATTTTTGATGTTGTCTGGGCCACAGGCTTTCTTTAGGTGGAGAGATTTTGTTTTTGTGGCCATTTCTTTCCATGTGATTGGGGAGTCTAGAGGGTTTTGGTTGTCTTTGATTGTTGCTTCTAATGTGTGGAGTTTTTCTGTGACCTGATGTTGACTTGGGTTTGTTTCGTTATTGGGATGTCCTTTGTAGAGGTTTTCAAAATGTGTTCTCCAGATGTCGCCATCTTGGATTGGTAATGCTTGCAATTGTGTTTGTACTCAGGTATTCCACATTTCCAGAATTGTTTTGGGTTGGGTGGAGTTTTCAATTTCTTCTAGTATTTTGTGGGTATAGTTTTGTGTTTTGTTCCTAATGGTGTGTTATATCTTTTGAGGGTTTCATTGTATCTAGTACGTAGGTCCGGATTGTTTGTTGGCGATGCTTTTGGTTTGATATTTTTCTCAGGTCTTTTCTGGCATTTTTGCATTCGTGGTCAAACCATTTCTATTTTTATTTTGTCTTTTGTGACTCTTCCTCTTCTGTTTCACGAGGTCGGCTTTTACAGCTGCCTCATGAAAGATCATATTTATATCCTCTATGGCCATGTTTACCCCATCTCTGGTGATCTCATATAGATTTTCTTTAAATTTTGAAATTTTACTTGTGAGATCAGGTGAATTTAGTGCTGTGATGAATTTATCTCCACTGTCTGGGGCCCATCTGTATGTCTGGTTTATTTTATGTAGCTTACTGGGTCCTTTTTTGTGTCTGTAGTTTGGGCAGAAAGTTTAAGGTACACATTTATTTGGTTATGGTCTGAGAGGGGGGATTGCTGCCTGACAGTGAATGCGTTGATATCGCAGGGGTCCAGGTCAGTGATTGTATAATCCACCACACTAGACCCAAGAGTTGAGGAATATGTGAGTCTCCCTAAGGAGTCCCCTCTGAACCTACCGTTAACTATGTACAGGCCTAAGGCTCGGCAGAGTTGCACTACCTCCCTACCGCTTTTATTTATTTCACAATCGAGGTTGTTTCGGTTTGCGATGGCTGGTGTGACATATAGAGGGGTCTGGCCAAACACATGGTTGTTGCCCTGTGGGTCTATGAAGTCAGGTTCACATCCTGTCCTTGCATTTAGGTCCCCACATAGTAGCACCTTTCCTTGGGCCTGGAAATGGCTGATTTCCATGTGGAGAGTGTCAAATATCTCCTCTTCAAAATATGGCGATTCTATTGGAGGTATGTAGATCGCACATAAGTAAACATCGTTTTTTACTATTCCTATATTTTTATCTAATTTTAGCCATACGTGTGATTTTCCCTGTTTTATCGGTGAGATGTGTTTTGTTCAGTTCTCCTTTATACCACACCAGGATTCCCCCGGAGGTTCTGCCCTTGCGTGTCTTAATGTTCTTTACTGAAGGCACAATAATTTCATGGTACATTGGGGGACAGTGGGTCGGCATGTCCTTTTGGCACCATGTTTCTGTAACACAATTATATCAATGTCTTTTATAGCTTTTAGGAATTCAGGGTCTGTACTCTCATCCCAAAAGTTGAGGAGCGGAGGCCCTGGATATTCCAGCAGCTTATGTGGAAAGAACGCATTTATATAGTTCATTAAAACGAAACAAAATGGACCTATTTTGTGGGATGAGTGTGGAAACACTATTTTCTATAATGCTAAATGATGATTTAGTATAAATTTCATGAGGCATGCACATATATCTATCTAATAGTAGTAATAATACTGATAAGATAACAATAATGATAATGATAAATAACAATATTAATAATTTCTCCGGCTTTCTATCAGGCTGTTCAGCATCGTCATGATCTTTCTCAGTTCTTGGTCTACAGTCTGTGGTCTAGAGGGGGGTCTTGGGTTCTGTTGTTGGTTTTGTAAAGGGGGGTGGGGGGACAGTCTCTCTCTCTGTGTCTCCCAGTCTCTCTCTCTGTGTCTCCCAGTCTCTCTCTCTGTGTCTCCCAGTCTCTCTCTCTGTGTCTCCAGTCTCTCTCTGTCTCCCAGTCTCTCTCTGTCTCCCAGTCAGTTCAGTTCAGTTCAGTTCAAATGCTTTATTGGCATGAAAGTTTACAGAGAACCATATTGCCAAAGCTTACATAGCAAAAAGGTACCGTTTTCCAACATTCTGTAGGTGTCAATCGATTTGACATTTGTTGGGTATATACAATATTACTTTTAAACAATATTAATTTTAAACAGTCTTTCTACTTCATTTGGTACGTTCAATATTAATTTTAAACAGTCTTACTTTTTAAACAGTCCTCAGGTTGTGACATGTTGTTACATATTTAGCCCCCAAGGTATGGTCTGTGTCTCCCAGTCTCTCTCTCTGTGTCTCCCAGTCTCTCTCTCTGTGTCTCCAGTCTCTCTCTCTGTGTCTCCCAGTCTCTCTCTCTCTGTCTCCCAGTCTCTCTCTGTGTCTCCCAGTCTCTCTCTCTCTGTGTCTCCCAGTCCTCTCTCTCTGTGTCTCCCAGTCTCTCTCTCTGTGTCTCCCAGTCTCTCTCTCTGTGTCTCCCAGTCTCTCTCTCTGTGTCTCCCAGTCCTCTCTCTCTGTGTCTCCCAGTCTCTCTCTCTGTGTCTCCCAGTCTCTCTCTCTGTGTCTCCCAGTCTCTCTCTCTGTGTCTCCCAGTCTCTCTCTCTGTGTCTCCCAGTCTCTCTCTCTCTGTCTCCAGTCTCTCTCTCTCTGTCTCCCAGTCTCTCTCTCTCTGTCTCCCCAGTCTCTCTCTCTGTGTCTCCCAGTCTCTCTCTCTGTGTCTCCCAGTCTCTCTCTCTGTGTCTCCCAGTCTCTCTCTCTGTGTCTCCCAGTCTCTCTCTCTGTGTCTCCCAGTCTCTCTCTCTGTGTCTCCCAGTCTCTCTCTCTGTGTCTCCCAGTCTCTCTCTCTGTGTCTCCCAGTCTCTCTCTCTGTGTCTCCCAGTCTCTCTCTCTGTGTCTCCCAGTCTCTCTCTCTGTGTCTCCCAGTCTCTCTCTCTCTGTCTCCCAGTCTCTCTCTCTCTGTCTCCCAGTCCATTCCAATTCCAATTCAAATGCTTTATTGGCATGAAAGTTTACAGAGAACCATATTGCCAAAGCTTACATAGCAAAAAGGTACAGTTTCCAACATCTGTAGGTGTCAATCGATTTGACATTTGTTGGGTACATACAATATTACTTTTAAACAATATTAATTTTAAACAGTCTTTGTACTTCATTTGGTACGTTCAATATTAATTTTAAACAGCCTTAATTTTCTCTCTCTCTCTGACACTCTCTCTCTCTCCGACTCTCTCTCTCTCTGACTCTCTCTCTCTCTCTCTCTCTCTCTCTGTCTCTCTCTCTCTGTCTCCCAGTCTCTCTCTCTCTCTCTGTCTCCCAGTCTCTCTCTCTCTCTCTGTCTCCCAGTCTCTCTCTCTGTGTCTCCCAGTCTCTCTCTCTGTGTCTCCCAGTCTCTCTCTCTCTGTCTCCCAGTCTCTCTCTCTGTGTCTCCCAGTCTCTCTCCTCTGTGTCTCCCAGTCTCTCTCTCTGTGTCTCCCAGTCTCTCTCTCTGTGTCTCCCAGTCTCTCTCTCTGTGTCTCCCAGTCTCTCTCTCTGTGTCTCCCAGTCTCTCTCTCTGTGTCTCCCAGTCTCTCTCTCTGTGTCTCCCAGTCTCATCTCTCTGTGTCTCCCAGTCTCTCTCTCTGTGTCTCCCAGTCTCTCTCTCTGTGTCTCCCAGTCTCTCTCTCTGTGTCTCCCAGTCTCTCTGGGGGGGTCGTGCCCAGTCTCTCTCTCTGTGTCTCCCAGTCTCTCTCTCTGTGTCTCCCAGTCTCTCTCTCTGTGTCTCCCAGTCTCTCTCTCTGTGTCTCCAGTCTCTCTCTCTGTGTCTCCCAGTCTCTCTCTCTGTGTCTCCCAGTCTCTCTCTGTGTGTCTCCCAGTCTCTCTCTGTGTGTCTCCCAGTCTCTCTCTGTGTGTCTCCAGGTCTCTCTCTGTGTGTCTCCCAGTCTCTCTCTGTGTGTCTCCCAGTCTCTCTCTGTGTGTCTCCAGTCTCTCTGTGTCTCCCAGTCTCTCTGTGTCTCCCAGTCTTCTCTGTGTCTCCCAGTCTCTCTGTGTCTCCCAGTCTCTCTGTGTCTCCCAGTCTCTCTGTGTCTCCAGTCTCTCTGTGTCTCCCAGTCTCTCTGTGTCTCCCAGTCTCTCTGTGTCTCCCAGTCTCTCTGTGTCTCCCAGTCTCTCTGTGTCTCCCAGTCTCTCTGTGTCTCCCAGTCTCTCTGTGTCTCCCAGTCTCTCTCTCTCTGTCTCCCAGTCTCTCTCTCTCTGTCTCCCAGTCTCTCTCTCTCTGTCTCCCAGTCTCTCTCTCTCTGTCTCCCAGTCTCTCTCTCTCTGTCTCCCAGTCTCTCTCTCTCTGTCTCCCAGTCTCTCTCTCTCTGTCTCCCAGTCTCTCTCTCTCTGTCTCCCAGTCTCTCTCTCTCTGTCTCCCAGTCTCTCTCTCTCTGTCTCCCAGTCTCTCTCTCTCTGTCTCCCAGTCTCTCTCTCTCTGTCTCCCAGTCTCTCTCTCTCTGTCTCCCAGTCTCTCTCTCTCTGTCTCCCAGTCTCTCTCTCTGTGTGTCTCCCAGTCTCTCTCTGTCTCTCTCTCGGGCCCGGGTCTCTCTCTCTCTCTCTCTCGGGCCCGGGTCTCTCTCTCTCTCTCTCTCGGGCCCCGGGTCTCTCTCTCTCTCTCTCTCTCGGGCCCGGGTCTCTCTCTCTCGGGCCCGGGTCTCTCTCCTCTCGGGCCCGGGTCTCTCTCTCTCGGGCCCGGGTCTCTCTCTCTCGGGCCCGGGTCTCTCTCTCTCGGGCCCGGGTCTCTCTCTCTCGGGCCCGGGTCTCTCTCTCTCGGGCCCGGGTCTCTCTCTCTCTCTCGGGCCCGGGTCTCTCTCTCTCTCTCGGGCCCGGGTCTCTCTCTCTCTCTCTCTCGGGCCCGGGTCTCTCTCTCTCTCTCTCTCGGGCCCGGGTCTCTCTCTCTCTCTCTCTCGGCCCGGGTCTCTCTCTCTCTCTCTCTCGGGCCCGGGTCTCTCTCTCTCTCTCTCTCTCGGGCCCGGGTCTCTCTCTCTCTCGGGCCCGGGTCTCTCTCTCTCTCTCTCTCTCGGGCCCCGGGTCTCTCTCTCTCGGGCCCGGGTCTCTCTCTCTCGGGCCCGGGTCTCTCTCTCTCTCGGGCCCGGGTCTCTCTCTCTCTCGGGCCCGGGTCTCTCTCTCTCGGGCCCGGGTCTCTCTCTCTCGGGCCCGGGTCTCTCTCTCTCGGGCCCGGGTCTCTCTCTCTCGGGCCCGGGTCTCTCTCTCTCGGGCCCGGGTCTCTCTCTCTCGGGCCCGGGTCTCTCTCTCTCGGGCCCGGGTCTCTCTCTCTCTCTCGGGCCCGGGTCTCTCTCTCTCTCTCGGGCCCGGGTCTCTCTCTCTCTCTCGGGCCCGGGGTCCTCTCTCTCTCTCTCGGGCCCGGGTCTCTCTCTCTCTCTCGGGCCCGGGTCTCTCTCTCTCTCTCGGGCCCGGGTCTCTCTCTCTCTCTCGGGCCCGGGTCTCTCTCTCTCTCTCGGGCCCGGGTCTCTCTCTCTCTCTCGGGCCCGGGTCTCCTCTCTCTCTCTGGGCCCGGGTCTCTCTCGGGCCCGGGTCTCTCTCTCTCTCTCGGGCCCGGGTCTCTCTCTCTCTCTCGGGCCCGGCTCTCTCTCTCTCGGGGCCGGGTCTCTCTCTCTCGGGGCCTGGGTCTCTCTCTCTCTCTCTCTCTCTCTCTCTCTCTCTCGGGGCCGGGTCTCTCTCCAATTAATTCCAATTAAAATGCTTTATTGGCATGAAAGTTTACAGAGAACCATATTGCCAAAGCTTACATAGCAAAAAGGTACAGTTTCCAACATTCTGTAGGTGTCAATCGATTTGACATTTGTTGGGTACATACAATATTACTTTTAAACAATATTAATTAATCTCTCTCTCTCTCTCGGGGCCGGGTCTCTCTCTCTCTCTCTCTCTCTCTCTCTCTCTCTCTCTCTCGGGGGCCGGTCTCTCTCTCTCTCTCTCTCGGGGCCGGGTCTCTCTCTCTCTCTCTCTCGGGGTCGGGTCTCTCTCTCTCTCTCGGGGCCGGGTCTCTCTCTCTCTCTCTCTCTCTCTCGGGGCGGGTCTCTCTCTCTCTCTCTCTCTCTCGGGCCGGGTCTCTCTCTCTCTCTCTCGGGGCCGGTCTCTCTCTCTCTCTCTCTCTCTCTCTCTCTCTCTCTCGGGGCCGGGTCTCTCTCTCTCTCTCTCTCTCTCGGGGCCGGGTCTCTCTCTCTCTCTCTCTCTCTCTCGGGGCCGGGTCTCTCTCTCTCTCTCTCTCTCGGGGCCGGGTCTCTCTCTCTCTCGGGGCCGTGTCTCTCTCTCTCTCGGGCTGGGTCTCTCTCTCTCTCTCTCTCTCGGGGCTGGGTCTCTCTCTCTCGGGGCCGGGTCTCTCTCTCTCTCTGTCTCTCGGGGCCGGGTCTCTCACTCAATCTGCCTCTCTCCTCAGGATGGCGGACCCGAGCGGTGGCGAGCGCCGCACCTTCTCGGCCCCCTGGGCACAGCGCCAGCCTGCTCCTGGGGCTGTCGGGGCTGCGGGCCCGGCACCAGCTGCTGGACGTGGGGCTGCTGGTGAACGCGGTGGTTTTCCGGGTGCACCGGGCCGTGCTGGCTGCCTGCAGCGACTATTTCCGGTGAGTCCCCTCTCCATGCGCAGTTACTGTCTCCGTGTTCACCGGCGGCGCCAGCGGAGACGTCCCCGGAGCGGCTAACCTCTGGCCCGACCACCGCCCAGAGCGGCTCACTGAGCCCGACCGGTTTGATCTTGGAATGCACTGCCCCATCTTCTTAGGCACTCCCTCGGAGCCGAGGATGATTTGCTTCCACATTAAAAATGAGTTCTCAGGTGACTGATGAGTCCAATGCGGGACCTACAGTCTCTGTCACAGGTGGGGCAGACGGTGGTTGCAGGGGTGGGTGGGGTGCTTGGGGTGACGTGCGCTCCTTGCACTGCTTGCGCTTCGCTTCCGCTTGCTCCCGACAGAGACTCGGTGTTCGGTGCCTTCCCGGATGCTTCTCCTCCACTTTGCTGCGGGTCTTGGGCCAGGGATTCCCAGGTGTTGGTGGGGATGTTGCACTTTTCAAGGAGGCTTTGAGGGTGTCCTTGAAGCGTTTCTTCTGCCACCTGGGGGGTCTCTTGCCGTGCCGGAGCTCCGAGTAGTGCGCTTGTTTTGGGAGTCTCGTATCGGGCATGCGGACAATGTGACCTGTCCATCGGAGCTGATCGAGCGTGGTCAAAGCTTCGATGCTGGGGATATGGGCTGAGCAAGAACACTGACGTTGGTGCGCCTATCCTGCCAATGGATTTGCAGGATCTTGCGGAGACAGCGTTGGTGGTACCTCTCCAGTGATTTGAGGTGCCTGCTGTACATGGCCCATGTCTCTGAAGCATACAACAGGGCAGGTATCACTGCTGCTCTGTAGACATGAGCTTAGTGCCGGGTTTGAGGTCCTGGTCTTCAAACACACTCTTCCTCAGGCGACCAAAGGCTGCACTGGCACACTGAAGGCGGTGTTGTCCGATAGGGTGGTGGAAACATTCATTGGTAGCCTTCAAAAGAGGATTGGATAAATACTTGAAACACTTTTCCTCATGTCACTCTGGTTCTTTTGCCTGTCACCTTAAATCTGTGTCCTCTGGTTACCAACCTTTCTGCCATTGGAAACAGTTTCTCTCTATTTACTCTACCTAAACCCCTTTGATTTTAAGCACCTCTATCAAATCTCCTCTTGGCCTTCTCTGCTCCAAGAAGAACAACCCCAGCTTCTCTAATATAAAAACAGAAAATGCTGGAAATACTCAGCAGGTCAGGCAGCATCTGTGGCAAGAGAAACAGAGTTAACGTTTCGGGTTGATGACCTTTTGTCAGAACTGGGCAACACAATGTTCTCCTTAGAATCATAGAAACCCCAGCTTCTCTAATATACAGGAAACTCTCGTTAAAACGGCACCTAAATATCCGGAATTCTCTATTAACTGGCAAAATTCTCACTCCGAAAACACTCAATAACCGGAAATGTTGCAAGTCCAAGTCTCCCACGGTGGCGTTAGTCAGTGGGGTCGTTCTCCAAACTGCCACTACACGGCTTCTTGGTGCTGTCGGAAGTCCGAACACCTCAATAACAGGAGTCTGACTCTTTGTTTGTTAAAAATAGCTTCGGTAGATAACCCTCTCCATCATCCGGAGTTTTTAATCCACCGGCAGCATCCCGGTCCCGTCGGTGCCGGATACCAGGGAGTTTCCTGTAAAAACAGAAAATGCTGGAAATACTCAGCAGGTCAGGCAGCATCTGTGGCGAGAGAAAGAGTTAATGTTTCAGGTTGATGACCTTTCGTCAGAACTGGAAAAAGTTTGATGTCACAGGTTTTTAAGCAAGTGTAGGGGCTGGGAAAGGGGGGGGTGAGGAGAGGAAAGAACAAAGGGCAAGGTCTGTGATAGGGTGGAAGGCCGGAGAGGTTAAATGATAAAAGGTAAGATAGTACAAAGCACTGGGACAGGTAAAGAAACAAAAGATAGGTCTAGAAAAGGTGTAATGGGAATGGCAGAATCATCAACAGCTGCCATCTGGAAAAAATAGAGGCAGAGGGTATGGTCTGAAATTGTTGAACTTTATGTTGAGTTCAGAAGGCCGTAAAATGCCTAATTGAAAGATGAGGTGCTGTTCCTTGAGCTTGCACTGAGCTTCATTGGAACAGTGTAAGAGGCCGAGGACAGAGTGGGAGTGGAGCAGAGAATTAAAGTGACAGGCGACCGGAAGCTTGGGGTCACGCTTAGTGACTGAAAGGCAGTGTTCGCAAAGCGGTCACCCAATCTGCGTTTGGTCTCCCCAATGTAGAGGAGACCGCATCGTGAGCAGCGAGTAGTGTACAGGAAACTTTCGATTGACCGCACCTAAATAACCGGAAATGTCAGTTAACCGGCAAAATTCAGGAGTAGGTTCAGGCAACTTTTATTACTTGCCTTCCTCCATGTGTTGCTGTGCAAGGGTGTGGCTGCAGCTGTTGCTAAGCTACAGAGATGCTTACAACTTGTGGCCATTGTTTGAACCTGTTGCTAAGCAACAGGGTTTGTTGCTTTATACAGAGCTCTCGGCTCCATTTCTTTTACTATAGCGTTCGGTTATCTGGAATTTTTGATGAACCGGCATCACGTCGGTCCTGTCCGTGCGGATAAAAGAAAGTTTCCTGTACTAAATTGCTAGAAGTACAAGTAAATCGCTGTTTCACCTGGAAGGAGTGTTTGGGGCCCTGGACGGTGGGAAGGGAGGAGGTAAAAGGGCAGGTGTTGCATCTCCTGCGCTTGCACGGGAAGGTGCCGTGGGATGGGAGGGGGTGTTGGGGGTGATTGTATCCATGTAACTAATCCCTTATCCCTGGATACCATTCAGTAAATTTCTTCTGCACCCTCTCTAAAGCCTTCACGTCCTTCCTAAAGTGCGGTGCCCAGAATTGGACACAATACTCCAGCTGGGGCCTAACCAGCGTTTATAAAGGTTTAGCACAACTTCCTGGTTTTTGAACTCTCTGCCTCTATTTATAAAACCCAGGATTCCATATGCTTTATTAACTGCTTTAATCTGTCCTGCCACTTACAAAGATTTGTATACAAGCACCACCAGGTGTCTCAATGGCATTATCATCATTGAATTCCCCCACCATCAACATCCTGGCGGGTCACCATTGACCAGAAACTTAACTGGACCAGCCTCATAAATACTGTGACAACAAGAGCAGGTCAGAGGCTGGGTATTCTGCAGTGAGTGACTCACCTCCTGACTCCCAAAGCCTTTCCACCATCTACAAGGCACAAGTAAGGAGTGTGATGGAATACTCTCCACTTGCCTGGATGAGTGCAGCTCCAACAACACTCGAGAAGCTTGACACATCGAAGCTGCAGGTCACAAGACAGAAGCAGCCCGCTAATTGGCACCCCATCCACCACCTTAAACATTCACTCCCTCCAACCACCAGCGTACCGTGGCTGCAGTGTGTACCGTCTACAAGATGCACTGCAGCAACTCGCCCAAAGCTCTTCGCCAGCACCTCCCAAACCCGTGACCTCTTCCACCTAGAAGGACAAGGGCAGCAGGCGCAGGGGAACACCACCGCCTCCAAGTTCTCCTCCAAGCCCCACACCATCCTGACTTAGAAATATATCGCCATTCCTCCATCGTCGCAAAATCCTGGAACTCCTAACAGCACTGTGGGAGTACCTTCACATGGACTGCAGCGATTCAAGAAGGTGGCTCACCACCACCTTCTCGAGGACAATTAGGGATGGGCAATAAATGCGTGGCATTGCCAGTGACGCCCACATCCTGTGACTGAATTTAAAAAAAAATCATTTGGTCATTTTAAACATTTCCTTCATTTCACTGTAAATCTGTTCAAATAAAAAGATTCACATTTCTGAGTTTTTTTTGTTTTTCAATCACATTCCTGACTTGAGTCTTGTTGGTGGCGAGGCTTTGAATGGTCAGGTGGTGAGTCACTCATTTCCGAGAATCCAGCCCCTGTCCTCTTGTGGCCACGGTGTTGATATCGCTGGTCCAGTTCAGGTCCTGGTTAGTGGTGACTCAAGATGGTGATGGGGAGGGGCCAACAGCGGGGGAGGAGTGACTGCTTGCTGTCCAAGTTTGAGCGGGAGTGGGGAGGCGTACCCCGCTGTTTCTTTTGTTAACGGTCGCAGAGGCCCAAGGCCGACGGTGCAACGCATGCACACCCAGCACACACTCGCACGTAGTTCACACCCAGCACACACTGCACGACTCTGTACTCTGGAGCAGCGAGTTGCACTGTGGAGCCCGCTTGTCCTCCCCAAAATAGCCCTGCTTCAGAGGCTCAACTTCCGATCAGAGGGGAGGGAGGTCAGACTGTGGGGTGGGGCGGGTGTCTACCTGCGAGGGTGGGGGTATCTGTGACGGGGGCACAGTTTCAGAATAAGGGGTCGCCCTTTTAGAACTGAGATGGAGGACTTTCTTCTCAGAGGGTTGTAAATCTGTGGAATTCTCTGCCCAGAGAGCCGTGGAGGCTGGGTCATTAAATACATTTAAGATGGAGATACAGATTTTTGCAAGATAAGGGAGTGAAGGGTTATGGGGAGCGGGCAGGGAAGTGGCTTTGAGCCCAAAATCAGCCATGATCTTGAATGGCGGAGCGGGCTCGAGGAGCCAAGTGGCCTATTCCTGTTCCTATTTCTTATGTTGTAAGACAGGCCCTCAGCAATCGATTAGACAAGCTTTTGGCTGTTATTTTGGATTATTTTGTTGCCCCGCGCAACAGCAGACACACCACCCGAGCTTTCAACTGGAAATTGGAGATATCCCTGATGACTGACTTCTGTCATTTACACAACCTTTGAAAAGGCTGCCCGTATACAGAAGCACGTATTGTACCCACCTCGTGACTTCCAGCAGGGAATCTCGAAGGGTGGGAGTGAGCGGGGAGTCAGGAGATTGACTCCCACCATAAATTGCTGGATTAATGCTGGCTGCCCAGCAATATCGCCTGGTGTCTGTCCAAAGTGAAGTTATTTTGCTGCATCACTGGGTACAAGACGGAGCAGGTTAAACGTAACTCAGCCAATAAATAGTCCTGTAGATACAGCACTGGGACTGAGGTCAACGCCTGCTTTCTCTGAGTGTTTCACTTCACATTAAGTGTTTGCCATTCTCTCTGGAGTTAAACATTAATCTGCCATGTTGCTGGGACAATGAGTTCCCTCTGACATTTCTTGGGACATGAAATCACAGGCAGCATCAGAAATATCGCGGCTGCGCATCGATCAACCAGGGACCGTGTCTGATCTCCGTCACTGCCCATCGAGCCCGTGTCTGACCTCGCTGACCATCGAGCCCGTGTCTTATCTCACTGCCCATCGAGCCCGTGTCTGACCTCACTGCCCATCGAGCCCGTGTCTGACCTCACTGCCCATCGAGCCCGTGTCTGACCTCACTGCCCATCGAGCCCGTGTCTGATTTCACTGACCATCGAGCCCGTGTCTGACCTCACTGACCATCGGGCCCGTGTCTGACCTCACTGACCATCGGGCCCGTGTCTGACCTCACTGCCCATCGAGCCCGTGTCTGATTTCACTGCCCATCGAGCCCGTGTCTGACCTCACTGCCCATCGGGCCCGTGTCTGACCTCACTGACCATCAGGCCCGTGTCTGATCTCTCTGCCCATCGAGCCCGTGTCTGACCTCATTGACCATCAGGCCCGTGTCTGACCTCACTGACCATCGAGCCCGTGTCTGACCTCGCTGACCGTCGAGCCCGTGTCTGACCTCGCTGACCGTCGAGCCCGTGACTGACCATCGAGCCCGTGTCTGACCTCACTGACGATCGAGCCCGTGTCTGACCTCACTGACCATCAGGCCCGTGTCTGACCTCGCTGACCGTCGAGCCCGTGTCTGACCTTGCTGACCGTCGAGCCCGTGTCTGACCTCACTGACCATCAGGCCCGTGTCTGACCTCGCTGACCGTCGAGCCCGTGTCTGACCTCACTGACCATCAAGCCTGTGTCTGATCTCACCGACCATCGAGCCCGTGTCTGACCTCACTGTTAAGGAGCAGGGGAGAAATCGGTGTGTTTATTTTTATTATGGCGTAGTCTCTTTATTTAATATTTTGACAGGCGATCAACTTTGTGCAGTAAAAGGGATGACCGAGTTCTGAAAAACAAGTGGATTTCTGGTAACAGTTTGTTTGGAAGAGTTAGAGTAAGTTGTGATTTTTTATTGTTTTAGGAAGGGAACAAAGCGGAGAGGAATCGCAGGTCCGGTTCGACAGTGAGAGATTCGAGGGAGGGAATGCTGGAGGTGATTAGTACAGGCAGCGTGTACAGAGTGAGTTTAGTAGTACAGGTAGTATCGCAGCTTGTGCGTAACACCTCTAAATCGGGACCACAGGAGACACTGCTTCAGCTTCTCCTCGCGGCCAGAGATGGGCATTGACCGTCCGTGCTGCCCTGGGGCAGTGAGAAAGTGGGAGAAAAATTCAAAACACAGGAATGATGGGTGGCAGGTAGGGGCATTAAAAAGAATAGAAAGCAAGATCTAACGCCGTGGTGGGAAAACTAGAGACCATTGTCGAGCACAAAATGAATTCTCACTTGGAGAAGCATGGGTTAAAAGGGACAGCCAGCACGGATTTGTTAAAGGCAAATCGTGTCTGACTAACCTGATCGAGTTCTTTGATGAAGTAACAGAGGGTTGATGAGGGTAGTGCAGTAGATGTGTATATGGACTTTCAAAAGATATTTGATAAAGTACCACATAACAGACTTATTTGGGAATAGAAGCACATGGTTTTAAAGGGACGGTGGTAACTTGGATACGTAATTGGCTAAGGGATAGCAGGCAGAGAGTAGCGGTGTTTTTCTGACTGGAGAGAAGTATGCAATGGGGTCCCCAGGGGTTGGTATTAGGACCATTGCTTTTCTTATATATAAATGATGACTTGGGTATGGGGAGTACAATTTTGAAGTTTGCAGATGATACAAAACTTAGCAATGTAGTAAATAGTGAGCAGGATAGTAGCAGACTTCAGGAGGATATGGACAGACTGGTGAAGTGGGCAGGTGCAATTTAATGTGAAGTGATGCACTTTGGGAGGAACAACATGGAGAGGCAGTATAATCTAAATGGTCCTATTTCGAGGGGGTGCAAGAACAGAGGGACCTGGGGGTGCAGGTTCACAAATCCTTGAAGGTGGCAGGGCAAGTTGATAAGGCGGTTAAGAAAGCGTAAGGGATACTTGCCTTTGTAAATAGCGACATTGAATACAAAACCAGGAAGTCATGCTAAACATTTACAAATCACTGGTTCGGCCTCAGCTGGAGTATTGTGTACAATTCTGGGCACCACACTTTAGGAAGTATGTCAAGGCCCTGGAGAGGGTGCAGAGGAGGTTAACCAGAATGATAGCAGGGATTAAGGAGTTCAGTTATGTGGGGAGATTGGAGAAACTGGGGTTGTTTTCTTCAGAGCAGTGAAAGTAAAGGGGGCACCTAATAGAGGTGTTCAAAAGTGAGGGGTTTTGATAGAATAAGTAGGGAGAAACTGTTTCCTCTGGCAAGTGGGTCGTTAACCAGAGGTCATAGATTTAAAATAATTGGCAAAGAACTAGAGGGGAAATGAGAAATTTCTTCACACAGAGGGTTGTAAGATCTGAAAGGGCGGTGGAAGCAGATTCCTCAGGAACTTCCAAAAGGCAATTGGACATGTACTTGAGGACTGATTTGCAGGATTATGGGGAAAAACTGGGGTTGTGGGACTGATTGTAGAGTTCTCTCGCGGGCGGGCGGGCGGGGGCTCTCGGGGGCGGGCTCTCTCGCGGGAGGGCTCTCTCGGGCGGGGGCTCTCTCGGGCGGGCTCTCTCTCGGGCGGGCTCTCTCTCGGGCGGGCTCTCTCACGGAGTCAGCACAGGCACGATGGACCAAATGGCCTCCTTCTGTGCTGTAAGATTCTATTCTATGAGCTTGCATTTCTATATTGTCTTTCACAACCTCAGGACGTCCCAAAGCGTGTTAAAGTGAATTATTGTTGTAATGTAGGAAACGCGGCAGCCGTTATGCACACAGCAGGACCCCACATTGAGCAATGCGATAATGACCAGATCATCTGCTGCGTGTGTTTGGTTGATTTTTGGATGTATTTCTTTCTTCTTAGGGCAATGTTCACTGGGGGAATGCGGGAAGCGGGCCAGGATGTCATTGAGTTGAAGGGGGTGTCTGCCAAGGGCCTGAAACACATCATTGATTTTGCGTACAGTGCCGAGGTGACGCTGGACCTCGACTGTGTCCAGGATGTGCTGGGAGCTGCCGTCTTCCTGCAGATCGTGCCTGTGGTGGAATTGTGTGAGCAGTTTCTGAAGTCAGCCATGAGCGTGGAGACCTGCCTCAACATTGGGCAGATGGCTGCCACCTTCAGCCTCTCCTCTCTGAAAGAGTCGGTGGACATCTTCACCTTTGCTCATTTCCTGCAAATCGCGGAGGAGGAAGATTTCCTGCACCTTCCCCTCGAGCGACTTGTCTTCTTCCTGAAAAGCAACAAGCTTAAGAACTGCAGCGAGGTCGACCTGTTCCGCGCTGCCATCAGATGGTTGCAGCATGACGAGACTCGACGAGCTAGTGCCAGCCTGGTCCTCTGCCACATCCGCTTCCCCCTGATGAAATCCACTGAGCTGGTGGACAGTGTCCAGACGCAGCCCGTGATGGTGGAGGATGCCATGTGTCGTCACTACCTGCTGGAAGCCTTTAACTACCAGATCCTGCCATTCCGACAGCACGAGATGCAGTCTGCCCGCACCACAATCCGCTCAGACACCCTGTCCCTTGTCGCCTTTGGTGGCACTCCGTACACCGACAATGACCGGACAGTCAGCCGCAAAGTCTTTGTTCTTGCAGACGGGAATGTACGTCAGTTCACAGAAAGGACGGAGATGGAGGTTGGGTGCAGTCACGCCTGCGTCGCTGTCTTGGACAACTTTGTGTATGTGGTGGGAGGTCAGCACCTGCAGTACAGGAGCGGCGAAGGAGCAGTCAGCTGGTGTTTCCGTTACGACCCCCACCTCAATCACTGGCTGCGGATTCGGGCCATGCAGGAGGCTCGCATTCAGTTCCAGCTGGACGTGCTGCAGGGGATGCTGTTCGCCACCGGAGGCCGCAATCGGTCTGGGAGCCTCTCCACAGTCGAGTGTTACTCGCCGCGAAGGAATGAATGGACGAACGTGTGTTGCCTGAAACGCCGGACCTGGGGACACGCAGGCACATCCAGCGGGGGCAAGCTATACATCTCTGGAGGTTACGGCATCACCATCGAGGATAAGAAATCTCTTCACTGCTACAGTCCCGAAACCGACCTGTGGGAATTCAAAACTCCGATGAATGAGCCACGGGTCCTTCACTCGATGGTCGGGGCGAGCGGGAGGATTTACGCACTGGGTGGCCGTATGGACCATGTTGACCACTGCTTCGATGTCCTGGCCGTTGAATATTACATCCCTGAGACTGACCAATGGACCAGCGTCAGTCCAATGAGGACCGGTCAGTCCGAGGCTGGCTGCTGTGTGTTACAAAGAAAGATTTATGTGGTGGGAGGTTATAACTGGCACCTGAACAACGTGACCAGTATCGTGCAGGTTTATAACATTGGGACCGATGAGTGGGAGAGGGACCTGCATTACCCTGAATCCTTCGCAGGAATCGCCTGTGCTCCTCTCATTCTCCCACAGCTCTCGACACAGAGATAGCGGTGACACTGCCCACAGGACAGGGCAGAGGAGCAGTGACCCCCCTGCCCCACAGGACAGGGCAGAGGAGCAGTGACCCCCCCCCCTGCCCCACAGGACAGGGCAGAGGAGCAGTGACGACCCTGCCCCGCAGGACAGGGCGGAGGAGCAGTGACCCCCCGCCCCACAGGACAAGGCAGAGGAGCAGTGACCCCCCCCCCCCCCCGCCTCACAGGACAGGGCAGAGGAGCAGTGACCCCCCCTGCCCCACAGGACAGGGCAGAGGAGCAGTGACCTCTCTGCCCCACAGGACAGGACAGGGCAGAGGAGCAGTGACGACCCTGCCCCGCAGGACAGGGCAGAGGAGCAGTGACCCACCCCACCTGCCCCACAGGACAGGGCAGAGGAGCAGTGACCCCCCCCCCCCTGCCCCACAGGACAGGGCAGAGGAGCAGTGACCCCCCCTGCCCCACAGGACAGGGCAGAGGAGCAGTGACCCCCCTGCCCCACAGGACAGGGCAGAGGAGCAATGACCCCCGCCCCAAGGACAGGGCAGAGGACATAAGACGTAGGAGCAGGAGTCGGTCATTTGGCCCCTCGACCCTGCTCCGCCATGCAATAAGATCACGGCTGATCTGATCTTGGCCTCAACTCCACTTTCTTGCCTGCTCCCCATAACCCTCGACTTCCTCACCGTTCAAAAATCTGTCTTATCTCCACCTTAAATATATTCAATTGCCCAGCCTCCACAGCTCTCTGGGGAAGAGAATTCCAAAGATTCACGACCCTCTGAGAGAAGAAATTCCTCCTCATTTCCAATTAAAATGGGTGCCCCCTTATTCTGAAATTATGTCCTATGAGTATAGGCCCAACCTGCTCAACCTTTCCTAATAAGACAACCCCTTCATCTCCAAAATCAACCTCATGAACCTTCTCTAAACTGCCTCCAATGCAAGCATATCCTTCCTTAAATAAGGAGACCAAAACTGTACATAGTACTCCAGGTGTGGTCTCACTAACGCCCTGTACAGTTGTAACAGGACTTCCCTACTTTTATCACAGAAACCCCACAGTGCAGATAGATGCCATTTCGGCCCATCGAGCCTGCACCGACACACATCCCACTCGATCCCCGTAACCCCTACACCAACTCATATCCCACCCTATCCCCGTAACCCCACGTACTTAATCCCCCTAACACTAAGGGTCAATTTATCATAGCCAATCATCCTAACCCGCACATCTTTGGACTGTGGGAGGAAACCGGAGCACCCGGAGGAAACCCACGCAAACACGGGGAGAATGTGCAAACTCCACACAGACAGTCACCCGAGTTATACTCCATTCCATTTGCAATAAAGGCCAACATTCCATTTGCCTTCCTAATTACTTGCTGTACCTGCATGCTAACTTTTTGTGATTCATGTACAAGGACCCCCAGATCCCTCTGTTCCTCAGCATTTTGTAATCTCTCCCCATTTAAAAAAAAAAAAAAAATTTGCTTTTTTATTTTTCCTACCAAGTGGATAACCTCGCATTTTCCCACATTAAACTCCATCTGCCAGATTTGTGCCCGCTCACTTAGCCTATCTATACCCCTTTGGAGATTCTTTGCATTCTCCACACAATTTGCTTTCCCACCTATCTTTGTATCATCAGCAAATTTGGCTACATTACACTCGGTCCCTTCATCCAAGTTATTAATAAAGATTGTAAATAGTTGAGGCCCCAGCACTGATCCCTGCAGCACCCCACTAGTTACAGTTTGCCAACCTGAAAATGACCCATTTATCCCGACTCTGTTTTCTGTTAGTTAGCCAATCCTCTATCCATGCTAATATATTACCCCCAACACCGTGAGCTCTTATCTTGTGTAGTAACCTTTTATGTGGCACCTTATCGAATGCCTTCTGGAAACCCAAATACACGACATCTACTGGTTCCCCTTTATCCACCCTGCTCGTTACATCCTCAAAGAACTCCAGCAAATTTATCAAACATGATTTCCTTTTCATAAAACCATACTGACTCTGCTTGACTATATAATTTTCTAAATGTCCTGCTATCACTTCCTTAATGATGGACCCCAACAGTTTCCCAATGACAGATGTTAGGCTAACCGGTTGATAGTTGCCTGCTTTCTATCTCCCTCCTTTCTTAAATAGGGGCGTTACATTTGCGGTTTTCCAGTCCGCTGGGACCTCTCCAGAATCCAGGGAATTTTGGTACATTACAGCCAATGCATCCACTATCTCTGCAGCCACCTCTTTTAAGACTCTAGAATGCAGGCCATCGGGTCCAGGGGACTTGTCCACCTTTAGTCCCATTAGTTTGCCGAGTACTTTCTCTCTAGTGATAGTGATTGTTTTAAGTTCCCCCCCACCCCAATAGCCTCTTGATTATCCATTATTGGGATGCTTTTAGTGTCTTCTACCGTGAAGACCAATAGAAAATATTTGTTCAAAGTCTCCGCCATTTCCCTGTTTCCCATTATTAATTCCCCAGACTCATCCTCTCAGGGACCAACGTTTACTTTAGCTACTCTCTTCCTTTTTATATACCTGTAGAAGCTCTTACTGTAGAGCAGTGAGCAGTGACCGCCCCCCCCCCCCCCCCGGCATCTCTGCATCCACTCGTCTAACACAGTAAAGAGTCGGGATAAAGAGAGAGTTTTACCTAAAGAGTTTTACTCAGAGTGGTGTGGGAAGAAGGGGTTTCAATTCATGGGGAACTGGCACCAGTACTGGGGAAAGAGGGAGCTGTTCCATGGGGACGGGCTCCACTTAAGCCAGGCTGGGACAAATGTCCTGGCAAATCAAATAACTGGGGCTGTAGATGGGGCTTTAAACTAAAAAGGTGGGGGGAGGGAGCAGGTGAGGGGAAATTTAGTAATCTAAAGAGAAAGGTCCACGAAATAGAGCAGTGCAGTGAACTCGATAAAAATAAGCAGTGTGGGACAGGAAGGGACAGAGTTTAAAAGTAATAGTGCACCAGCTAATAAGGTCAAAGCAGGGAATACTGGTAAAAAGTTAAAATTAAAGGCCCTTTATCTGAATGCACGAAGCACCTGTAACAAGATAGACGAATTAGTGGCACAAATAAAGATAAATGGCTTTGATATAATAGCTATTACAGAGACATGGTTGCAAGGTGACCAAGGTTGGGAATTAAATATTCCAAGGTACTTGATGTTTCAAAAAGACAGGCAGGTTAGAACAGGGGAAAGCCCTGATAATTAAGGATGACTTTAGGACAGTAGCGAGAAAGGATCTTGGCTCAGAAGATCCGGATGTAGAATCAGTATGGGTGGAGATGAGAAATAACATGGGCAGAAAACTCTGGTGTGAGTAGTTTATAGGCCCCCTAACAGTAGCTATGCCGTAGGACAGAGTATTAAGCGAGAAATACTAGGAGCTTGTAACAAAGGTAATGCAATAATCATGGGGGACTTTAATCTTCCTATAGATTGGGTAAATCAAATTGACAAGGGTAGTCTGGAGGACAAGTTCATAGAATGCATTTGAGACAGTTTCCTAGAACAATATGTCATGAAACCAACCAGGGAACAGGCTATTTTAGCTCTAGTTTTGTGTAATGAGACAGGGGTAACTAGCAATCTCATAGTAAAGGATCCTCTAGGGAAGAGTGATCAAAATATGATAGAATTTCACATTATGTTTGAGAGTGACATTCTTAAGTCTGAAATTGGAGTCTTAAACTTATACTTACATAATTGGCTTTATATGAGGGGCGAATTGGCTAAGGTAGATTGGGAAACTATCTACCATCAAACCTTTTAATCTAATCAGTGGAAAACACTTAAAGAAATATTGCAATATTCTCAATGAATATACATTCGGGAAAAGTGATCCAACCATGGCTAAATAAAGAAGTTAAGGATAGCATTAGATTAAAAGAGGCTTATAATGTGTGAAGAATAATAGTAAGCCTGATGATTGGAAGAGCTTTAGAAACTAGCAAAGGATGACCAAAAAATTGATACGGGAGAAAATGGCATATGAGAGTAAATTAGCAAGAAATATAAGAACAGATTGTAAGAGCTTCTACAAGTATGTAAACAGGAAGACGGTAGGAAAAGGAAGTGTTGGTCCCTTAGAGGCTGAGACAGGAGAACTTATATTGGGGAACAAGGAAATGGCAGCAACCTTAAATAAATATGTTGTATCTGTCTTCACAGTAGAAGACACAAAATGTATACCAAAAGTAGTGGGGAACCAAGAGGCTAATGAGAGTGAGGAACTTAAAATAATTAATGTCAGTAAAGAAAAAGTACTTGGGAAACTAATAGGACTGAAAGCCGATATATCCCCTGGACTTGATGGACTACATCCTAGGGTTCTAAAAGAGATGGCTGCAGAGATGGTGGATGCATTGGTTGTGATCTTCCAAAATTTCCTAGATTCTGGAAAGGTCCCAGTGGATTGGAAGGTAGCTAATGTAACCGCTATTCAAGAAATAAGGGAGAGAGAAAACAGGGAATAGGGCCAGTTAGCCTGACATCAGTCATCAGGAAAATGCTGGAATCCATTGTTAAGGAAGTGGTAACAGGGCACTTAGAAAATCATAACATGATTAGGCAGAGTCAACATGGTTTTATGAAAAGGAAATTGTGTTTGAGAAATTTATTAGAGTTTTTTGAGGATGTAACTAGCAGGGTAGATAAAGGGGAACCAGTGGATGTAGTATATTTGGATTTCCAAAAGGCATTCGATAAGGTGCCACATAAAAAGTTGTTACATAAGATACGGGCTCGTGGGATTGGAGGTAATGTATCAGCATGGATAGAGGATTGGTTAATGGACAGAAAGCAGAGAGTTGGGATAAACGGGTCATTTTCAGATTGGCAGGCGCTAACTAGTGAGGTGCCGCAAGGATCAGTGTTGGGGCCTCAGCTATTTACAATCTATATTAATGACCTAGATGAAGGGGCCGAGTGTAATGTATCCAAGTTTGCTGCTGATACAAAGCTAGGTGGGAAAGTAAACTGTGAGGAGAACACAGAGTCTGCAAAGGGATATCGATAGACTAAGTGAGTGGGCAATAAGGTGGCAGATGGAGTATAATGTGGGAAAACGTGAGGTTATTCACTTTGGTAGGAAGAACAGAAAAACAATTTTTTTAAATGGTGAGAAATTATTAAATGTTGGTGTTTAGAGAGATTTAGGTGTGCTCATACAGGAAACACAGAGTTAGCATGCAAGTACAGCAATCGATTAGGAAGGCAAATGGTATATTGGTCTTTATTACTAGGGGGTTAGAGCACAAGAATAAGGAAGTCTTTCTACAATTGTACAGGGCTTTGGTGAGACCACACCTGGAGTACTGTGCACAGTTTTGGTCTCCTTATCTAAAGAAGGATATACTTGCCTTAGAGGCTGTTCAATGAAGGTTCACCAGACTAATCCCTGGGATGAGAGGTTGAGTAGGTTAGGCCTGTACTCTTTGGAATTTAGAAGAATGAGAAGCGATCTCATTGAAACATATAAGATTCTGAGGGTGATTGACAGGATAATCACTGAGAGATTGTTTCCCCTGACTGGAGAGTTTAGAACCAGGGGGCACAGTCTTATGATAAGGGGTCAGCCATTTAAGACTGAGATGAGGAGGAACTTCTTCACTCAGAGGGTTGTGAATCTTTGGAATTCTCTGCCCCAGAGGGCTGTGGATGCATAGAAACATAGAAGATAGGAGCAGGAGTAGGCCATTCGGCCCCTCGAGCCTGCTCCGCCATTCAATGAGATCATGGCTGATCATCCAAATTCAGTACCCTGTCCCTGCCTTCTCCCCATATCCCTTGATCCCTTTAGCCTTCAGAAATATATCTAACTCCTTCTTGAATATATTTAATGAATTGGCCTCAACTGCCTTCTGTGGTGGAGAATTCCACAGGTTCACCACTCTCTGGGTGAAGAAATTCCTCCTCATCTCTGTCCTAAATGGCCTACCCCTTATCCTTAGACTGTGACCCCTGGTTCTGGACTCCCCCGCCATCGGGAACATCCTGCATCTAGTCTGTCTAGTCCTGTTAGAATTCTATAAGTTTCAATGAGATCCCCTCTCATTCTTCTGAACTCCAGTGAGTATAAGCCTAATCGACCCAATCTCTCCTCATACGTCATTCCTGCCATCCCAGGTATCAGTCTGGTGAATCTTCGCTGCACTCCCTCCATGGCAAGAACATCCTTCCTCAGATAAGGCGACCAAAACTGCACACAATACTTAAGATGTGGTCTCACCAAGGCCCTGTACAACTGCAGCAAGACATCCTTGCTCCTGTACTCGAACCCTGTCGCTACGAAGGCCAACATACCATTTGCCTTCTTAACCGCCTGCTGCACCTGCATGCTTACCTTCAGCGACTAGTGCACAAGGACACCCAGGTCTCATTGCACTTCCCCTTCTCCCAATCTATTGTCGTTCAGATAATAATCTGCCTTCCTGTTTTTGCCACCAAAGTGGATAACCTCGCATTTATCCACATTGTACTGCATCTGCCATGCTTCTGCCCAATCACCCAACCTGTCCAAATCATACTGGAGTTTCTCTGCATCCTCCTCACAGCACACACGCCCATCCAGCTTTGTGTTGTCTGCAAACTTGAAGATATTACATCTAGTTCCCTCGTCTAGATCATTTATATATATATTGTGAATAGTTGGGATCCTAGGACCGATCCCTGCGGTACCCCACTAGTCACTGCCTGCCATTCGGAAAAAGACCCGTTTATTCCGACTCTTTGCTTCCTGTCTGCCAACCAGTTCTCTATCCAAGTCAGTACCTTGCCCCCAATCCCATGTGCCTTAACTTTACACGCTAATCTCTTATGCGGGACCTTATCGAAAGCCTTCTGAAAGTCCAAATACATCTCATCTACTGGTTCTCCCTTATCTATTAGAAACATAGAAGATAGGAGCAGGAGTAGGCCATTCGGCTCTTCGAGCCTGCTCCGCCATTCAATGAGATCATGGCTGATCATCCAAATTCAGTACCCTGTCCCTGCCTTCTCCCCATATCTCTTGATCCCTTTAGCCTTAAGAAATATATCCAACTCTTTCTTGAATATATTTAATGAACTGGCCTCCACCGCCCTCTGTGGCAGAGAATTTCACAGGTTCACCACTCTCTGGGTGAAGAAATTCCTCCTCATTTCAGTCCTAAATGGCTTACCCCTTATCCTTAGACTATGACCCCTGGTTCTGGACTCCCCGGCCATCAGAAACATCCTTCCTGCACCTAGTCTGTCCAGGCCTGACAATTTTATAGGTTTCGATGAGATCCCCTCTCAATCTTCTAAACTCCAGCGAGTACAAGCCCAATCGACCCAATCTCTCCTCATACGTCATTCCTGCCATCCCAGGTATCAGCCTGGTGAATCTTTGCTGCACTCCTTCCATGGCAAGAACGTCCTTCCTCAGGTAAGGCGACCAAAACTGCACACAATACTCAAGGTGCGGTCTCACCAAGGCCCTGTACAACTGTAGCAAGACATCCTTGTTCCTGTACTCGAACCCTCTTGCTACGAAGGCCAACATACCATTTGCCTTCTTAACCGCCTGCTGCACCTGCATGCTTACCTTCAGCGACTGGTGCACAAGAACACCCAGGTCTCTCTGCACTTCCCCTTCTCCCAATCTATTGCCATTCAAATAATCTGCCTTCCTGTTTTTGCCACCAAAGTGGATAACCTTGCATTTATCCACATTATAGTGTATTTGCCATGTTTCTGCCCAATCACCCAACCTGTCCAAATCGTACTGGAGTTTCACGACATCCTCCTCACAGCTTACCCTCCCACCCAGCTTTGTGTCGTCTGCAAATTTGGAGATATTACATCCAATTCCCTCGTCCAGATCATTAATATATATATTGTGAACAGCTGGGGTCCTAGGACCGATCCTTGCGGTACCCCACTAGTCACTGCCTGCCACTCGGAAAACGACCCATTTATTCCAACTCTTTGCTTTCTGTCCGCCAACCAGTTCTCTATCCAAGTCAATACCTTGCCCCCAATCCCATGTGTCTTAATTTTGCACGCTAATCTCTTATGTGGGACCTTATCGAAAGCCTTCTGAAAGTCCAAATACACCACATCCACTGGTTCTCCCTTATCTATTTTACTAGTTACATCCTCAAAAAATTCCAGTAGATTAGTCAAGCATGATTTACCTTTTGTAAATCCATGTTGACTGTCCGATCCTGTCACTGCTTTCCAAGTGCTCTGCTATTACATCTTTTACAATAGACTCTAGCATTTTCCCCACTACCGATGTCAGGCTTACTGGTCTATAATTCCCTGCTTTTTCTCCACCACCTTTTTTGAATAGTGGGGTAACATTATCTACCCTCCAATCCATGGGTACTGTTCCAGAGTCTGTTGAGGTCTGGAAAATGACCAGCAATGCATCTACTATTTCTAGGGCCACTTCCTTAAGTACCCTGTGATGTAGATTATCAGGCCCTGGGGATTTATCAGCCTTCAGTCCCATCAATTTTCCTAACACCATTTCCCTACAAATACTGATTTCTTTCAGTTCCACCCTTTCATCAGACCCTATGTTCCCCGGCATCTCTGGGAGGTTATTTATGTCCTCCTTTGTGAGGACAGAACCAAAGTATGAATTTAGTTGGTCTGCCATTTCTTTGTTTCCCATTATAAATTCCCCTGATTCTGACTGCAAGGGACCTATGCTTGACTTCACCAATCTTTTTCTCTTCACATATCTATAAAAGCTTTTACAGTCAGCTTTTATGTTCCCTGCTAGCTTACTCTCATATTCTATTTTCCCTTTCTTAATTAATCCCTTTGTCCTCCTTTGTTGAATCCTAAACTGCTCCCAATCCTCAGGATTATTGGTTTTTCTGGCCAATTTATATGTCGTCTCCTTGGATCTTATGCTATCCCTAATTTCCCTTGTTAGCCACGGTTGAGTCACCTTTTTTGTTTTATTTTTGTGCCAAACTGGGATGAACAAATTCTGTAGCTCATCCATTCGGTCTTTGAATGTTTGCCATTGCCTATCCACCAGTTACATCCTCAAAAAATTCCAGTAGATTAGTCAAGCATGATTTACCTTTTGGAAATCCATGTTGACTTTGTCCGATCCTGTCACTGTTTTCCAAGTGCTCTGCTATTACATCTTTTATAATAGACTCTTAGCATTTTCCCATGCTCAGCCATTGAGCATATTCAAGGTTGAGGTAGATAGATTTTTGGACTTTAGGGGAATCGAGGGATATGAGGATAGGGCAGGAAAGTGGTGTTGAGGTCGAAGATCAGCCATGATCTTATTGAATGGCGTAGCAGGCTCAAGGGGCCGAATGGCCAACTGCTCCTAATCCTTATGTACCCAGGAGCCCACACTGCTTGGCAACTGCAGCCAATCAGGACCCTTGATTGGTTGCAGGGAGGAGAAAGAGGACTGCCCGCTGTACGAGTGACCCTTCACTGCCCGCTCTACCAGTCTGACCCTTCACTGCCCGCTCTACCAGTCTGACCCTTCACTGCTCGCTCTACCAGTCTGACCCTTCCCTGCCCGCTCTACCGGTCTGACCCTTCCCTGCCCGCTCTACCGGTCTGACCCTTCCCTGCCCGCACTACCGGTCTGACCCTTCCCTGCCCGCACTACCGGTCTGACCCTTCCCTGCCCGCTCTACCGGTCTGACCCTTCACTGCCCGCTCTACCGGTCTGACCCTTCACTGCCCGCTCTACCGGTCTGACCCTTCACTGCCCGCTCTACCGGTCTGACCCTTCACTGCCCGCTCTACCGGTCTGACCCTTCACTGCCCGCTCTACCGGTCTGACACTTCACTGCCCGCTCTACCGGTCTGACACTTCACTGCCCGCTCTACCGGTCTGACACTTCACTGCCCGCTCTACCGGTCTGACACTTCACTGCCCGCTGTACCGGCCTGACCCTTCACTGCCCGCTGTACCGGCCTGACCCTTCACTGCCCGCTGTACCAGCCTGACCCTTCACTGCCCGCTGTACCAGCCTGACCCTTCACTGCCCGCTGTACCAGCCTGACCCTTCACTGCCCGCTGTACCAGCCTGACCCTTCACTGCCCGCTGTACCAGCCTGACCCTTCACTGCCCGCTGTACCAGCCTGACCCTTCACTGCCCGCTGTACCAGCCTGACCCTTCACTGCCCGCTGTACCAGCCTGACCCTTCACTGCCCGCTGTACCAGCCTGACCCTTCACTGCCCGCTGTACCAGCCTGACCCTTCACTGCCCGCTGTACCAGCCTGACCCTTCACTGCCCGCTGTACCAGCCTGACCCCTCACTGCCCGCTGTACCAGCCTGACCCCTCACTGCCCGCTGTACCAGCCTGACCCCTCACTGCCCGCTGTACCAGCCTGACCCTTCACTGACGTGTTTTATTTCCCCAATATTTAAGCTCAGCCATACCACCGTGCACCCAATCACCGTCATAAATTCCCATTTTGCTGCTTCTCAAATCACATCAGACCTGGCTAGTCCCGACGGCACTACACACGGCTAGCCCCGACTACACCTGGCTAGTCCCGACAGGGCTACACACAGCTAGCCTCCACTACAAACAAAGAATTAAAAGCAAAGTAAATCAGAATGTTTGCCCTGTGTGCAACCCGCTCCAGGCCGCGCTGTCCTGCGTGCAATCCACTCTAGGCCGCGCTGCCCTGCGTGTAGCCCGAGCCAGGCCACGCTGCCCTGCGTGTAGCCCGAGCCAGGCCGCGCTGCCCTGCGCGTAGCCCGCGCCAGGCCGCGCTGCCCTGCGCCCAGGCCGCGCTGCCCTGCGCGTAGCCCGCGCCAGGCCGCGCCGCCCTGCGCGTAGCCCGCGCCAGGCCGCGCCGCCCTGCGCGTAGCCCGCGCCAGGCCGCGCCGCCCTGCGCGTAGCCCGCGCCAGGCCGCGCCGCCCTGCGCGTAGCCCGCGCCAGGCCGCGCCGCCCTGCGCGTAGCCCGCGCCAGGCCGCGCCGCCCTGCGCGTAGCCCGCGCCAGGCCGCGCCGCCCTGCGCGTAGCCCGCGCCGCCCTGCGCGTAGCCCGCGCCGGGCCGCCCTGCCCTCGACACCGGTCCCTCCCCCCCGACACCGGTTCTCCATCCCCCCAGCCCGCCACCGACACTGGGACACCGATACCGGTGGCACTGGTCACCACTGCCATTGGTCCCCCCACCACCCGCACCGTTCCTCTCACCATTAAAATGATTGCAGTCATGATTCCTGTCTAAAAACCCAAACTCGTTGGCATTACACTGAAAAGATGGACCAATATCTGGGGCAGTTTAAACGCAAGTAATGATTGCCACAAGCTTTTTTCACAACTTAAAGGGGGGATCATTGATGCTGCAGCACCTCATTCTTAGCATTGTTGGGTGTGCAGCTGCCTCAACAACCATAAGAAGGAAGGACAAGGAGAAGGAGCACTTATTTACAAATCCTGATGGCAGATTGCCACCCCAGGGAGAGAGCCCCGGAGGTTTTCTGATAAAGCTTTGGAGGCATTGGTTTTAGCGGTGGAGAGAAGGCGGGCAGTCCTGTACCTGCCAACTGGCAGGAGGCCCTCACCACAAGTCTGCCGGACTATGTGGAGGGAGGTAGCGCAGCACGTCACCGGCAGCACTGTGGTCCCCAGGACCCACACCCAGTGCAGGAGAAAGTTTAATGAGCTCACACGGATGGTCAGGGCGAGTGAAGGCTTCAACAAATGCTACATATCACCATCTGTACCACGAGCTTCACACACTGCTCAATGCACCACACCCCCAGCACTCACCCACCAACAATTTCTACCTAGCAACACTTACAGCCACATCTCACACCTTGCACACAATGACAGCTATTCGACTGTGGCAGTGCAAGGATCTTTAGTTATTAGAATTCATGTGTTGTGTGATTATAGATAAATTTATTAATTGTGTTTGGAATATTTTGTGGTCTCTCATTTCACCTTTGCGCCCAGGAGGGTGCTGTGATATGGCGTGAGACAGGGATTGTATGATGGGGATGTCAAGGGGGCATAGTTTCACAATAAGGGGTCGTCCATTTAAGACGGAGATGAGGAGGAATTTCTTCTCTGAGGGTCGTGAATCTTTGGAATTCTCTTCCCCAGAGAGCTGTGGAGGCGGAGTCATTGAATATATTCAAGGTGGAGATAGACAGACATTTGAACTATAGGGAGTCAAGGGGTATGGGGAGAGAGCGGGAAAGTGATGTTGAGGCCAAGATTGGATCAGCCATGATCTTATTGAATGGTGGAACAGGCTCGAGGGGCCGATTGGCCGACTCCTGTTTCTTATGTGGTGAGCTATGGGGATCTGGGATTTCATTCATGCGAATCGCTAGTCTGATGATCCAGTCACGGACAGCCCGTCCGGAAGGCCGATTATCTCGCTGTCTCCGCTGTAGGTTCCTGGAGGGCAAGGTCCACTGCCAGTACAGCCCCCATGACGTTTAGCAATTGTTGTAGGTTAAAGCTTTTCAGAAATAATGAGGGAGTTTTGTATTTGCCAGAACACTCCCTGATACCAAAGAACCTTGAAATGAATAAAGAAAACTCAGTTGCAGGAAGTAGCACACAGCCACTCAAACTTCAAAAACCCTGTCGGCTCCGAGTGATTGGTGGTGATCCCTTTAAATAACGTTGCTGGAGCCGGCTTCCTGCTGCTGCCCGCCAGCTCAACCTGTCGTTGTTTTCTCCTGCCGGTAAGTTCATTGGCTGTAACGAAGTTGGGAGATCGGGCGTCCAGTGAGCATTGCACACTCACTGACGTCATGATCTCTGTGATGGTGAGCTGCCCGACGATCGTGTTGCACTACCGGCAACACCGATATGATGTGCGGCGCTGGAACCAGCATCAGTTGGCGTTAAAGCTCTTAACGGTGTTTTGGTGCAAACCACACAAATTTCTCCCCCATTTTCCTTTTACTTATTCCTTTTCATAAAACTGATTAATGGGCCAGTGGCTGAGTGTTTGATTCCATGCCTGTTAATCAGAGCTGGGATGAAATTTCAATTTTGATTTTGGTGGAACAGGGAGAGTGTTGTGTTTTATATCTTCTGTCTAAGACTCCATTGCGTGATGTTTCTCTTGGTATCACTCTTGTCTCTTGAGTCAGAAGATCGTCCCACTCCAGAGATTTGAGTGGATAATCCAGGCTTGCACACCAGTGCAGTACTGAGGGAGTGCTGCACTGTTCGAGAGGGAGTGCTGCACTGTTCGAGGGGCAGTACTGAGGGAGTGCTGCACTGTCGGAGGGGCAGAACGGAGGGAGCACTGCACTGTCGGAGGGGCAGTACTGAGGGAGTGCTGCACTGTCGGAGGGGCAGAACGGAGGGAGCGCTGCGCAGTTGGGGCGGTACTGAGGGAGCGCTGCACTGTCGGAGGTGCCGTCTTTCGAATGAGGCGTTAAACTGAGGCCCCGTCTGCCCTCTTGGGTGGATGTAAAAGATCGCATAACAATATTCGAAGAAGAGCAGGGGAGTTCTCCCTGGTGTCCTGGGATCAATATTTATCTCTCGATCAATATCACTAAAACATTATCTGGTTGCTATCACATCGCAGTTTGCTGTGCATATATTGGCTGACTAATTTCCTACAGTACAACAGTGACCACACTTCAAAATAATTTCTTGGCTGTGAAGACCTATCTCCTGTGCAAGTCATCTCCATTTCTCAAATCAGCACCGGAGAAAGGTACTGACCAGGTGCACTGGGGGAGAGTGGGGTGGGTGTGTAGGAGAGAGATATAGGGGAAAGGAGGGGTGGGTATGTAGAAGGGAGGGGGGTGTGAAATGGGATGGAGTGTGGAGGGGGGAGAGTGGTGGGGAATGGGGTGGAGTGTGGAGGGGAACGGGATGGAGTGTGGTGGAGGAGAGTGGTGGGGAATGGGATGGAGTGTGGAGGGGGAGTGTGGTGGGGAATGGGATGGAGTGTGGAGGGGGAGTGTGGTGGGGAATGGGATGGTGTGTGTGGAGGAGGAGAGTGGTGGGGAATGGGATGGAGTGTGGAGGGGAACGGGATGGAGTGGAGGGGAATGGGATGGAGTGGGGAGGGGGAGTGTGGTGGGGAATGGGATGATGTGTGGAGGGGGGGGTGGTGGGGAATGGGATGGAGTGGTGGGGAACGGGATGGAGTGTGTGGAGGAGGAGAGTGGTGGGGAATGGGATGGAGTGTGGGGAGGGGGAGTGTGGTGGGGAATGGGATGATGTGTGGAGGGGGAGTGGTGGGGAATGGGATGGAGTGTGGAGGGGGAGTGTGGTGTGAAATGGGATGGTGTGTTTGGGGAGGGGGGTTGGAATGCAGGGTGTGTGGGGAAGGGGTGGGTTTGGGGGAATGGCATGCAGTGTGGGGAATGTTGGAGGTAGGGGAATGGGTGGGTGTGAGGAGGGGGGGGTTTGGGTGGGGGGGGGGTGTATCCTGATATGTATACCCTCACATTTCTGGTATCATCCTTGTAAATCTTCTCTGCACCTTTTCCGGTGTCTCTATATCCTTTTTATAATATGGCGACCAGAACTGCACGCAGTGCTCCGAGTGTGGTCTAACTGAGGTTCGATACAAGTTTAGCATAACTTCCCTACTTTTCAATGCTGTCCCTCTAGAAATAAACCCTAGTGCTTGGTTTGCTTTTTTTATGGCCTTGCTAACCTGTGTCGCAACTTTGTGATTTGTGTATTTGTACTCCGAGATCCCTTTGCTCCTCTTCCCCACCTAGACTCGCACCCTCCAAGTAATAAGTGACCTCCCTATTCTTCCTACCAAAATGTAATACCTCACATTTACCTGTGTTGAACTTCATTTGCCAATTATATGCCCGTTCTGCAAGTTTATTAATGTCCTCCTGTAATTTGTTGCAGTCCTCCTCAGTATTGACTATCTCCCCAATTTGGTGTCATCCGCAAATTTAGAAATTGTGTTTTTGATTCCCAAGTCTAAATCATTAATGTAAATTGTGAACAGCAGTGGTCCCAGCGCTGATCCTTGTGGAACACCACCACCCACCTTCTGCCACTGTGAATAGCTACCCTTTACTCCCACTCTCTGCTTTCTGTCTTGAAGCCAGCTAGCAATCCATTCTGAAATAACAACAGAAAACGCTGGAAAAACTCAGCAAGCCAGGCAGCATCCGTGGAGAGAGAAACGGAGTTAACGTTTCCGGTCTGGGACCCTTCATCAAAACTGGAAAAAGCTGGAGATGTAACATATTAAGCAGGTGCAGAGACGGGGAGGGGATGAAGGAATATTCTGTGCTTTTGTAAGAGGCAGGAAAGATAAAATGTTGCAAATGGGAATGGCAAAATCATACAGCATGAAAAATGGGGGCAGGGGTTATAGTTTGAAATTGTTGAACTCGATGTTGAGGCCAGAAGGCTTTAAAGTGCCTAATCGTTGTTCCTCGAGCTTACGTTGAGCTACATTGGAACAATGTAATAGGCCGAGGACAGAGAGATCAGAGTGGGAGTGAAGCGGTGAATTAAAGTGACAGGCGAGGGGCGTGGGGTTGGGAATGGGAGGGTTGGGGTGTGTGGGGGGAGGAAGGTTGGGGAATGGGAGGGTTGGGGTGGGGGGTTTGGGGAATGGGAGGGTAGGGGTGGGGGGTTGGGGAATGGGAGGGTAGGGGTGGGGGGCTTGGGGAATGGGCGGGTAGGGGTGGGGGGTTGGGGAATGGGCGGGTAGGGGTGGGGGCTTGGGGAATGGGAGGGTAGGGGTGGGGGGTAGGGGAATGGGAGGGTAGGGGTGGGGGGTTGGGGAATGGGAGGGTAGGGGTGGGGGGTTGGGGAATGGGAGGGTAGGGGTGGGGGGTAGGGGAATGGGCGGGTAGGGGTGGGGGGTTGGGGAATGGGCGGGTAGGGGTGGGGGGTTGGGGAATGGGCGGGTAGGGGTGGGGGGTTGGGGAATGGGAGTGTAGGGGTGGGGGGTTGGGGAATGGGCGGGTAGGGGTGGGGGGTTGGGGAATGGGAGGGTAGGGGTGGGGGGTTGGGGAATGGGAGGGTAGGGGTGGGGGGTTGGGGAATGGGAGTGTAGGGGTGGGGGGTTGGGGAATGGGAGGGTGGGGGGTTGGGGAATGGGCGGGTAGGGGTGGGGGGTTGGGGAATGGGAGGGTAGGGGTGGGGGGTTGGGGAATGGGAGGGTAGGGGTGGGGGGTTGGGGAATGGGCGGGTAGGGGTGGGGGGTTGGGGAATGGGAGGGTAGGGGTGGGGGCTTGGGGAATGGGAGGGTAGGGGTGGGGGGTTGGGGAATGGGAGGGTAGGGGTGGGGGGTTGGGGAATGGGAGGGTAGGGGTGGGGGGTTGGGGAATGGGAGGGTAGGGGTGGGGGGTTGGGGAATGGGCGGGTAGGGGTGGGGGGTTGGGGAATGGGAGGGTAGGGGTGGGGGGTTGGGGAATGGGCGGGTAGGGGTGGGGGGTTGGGGAATGGGCGGGTAGGGGTGGGGGGTTGGGGAATGGGAGGGTAGGGGTGGGGGGTTGGGGAATGGGAGGGTAGGGGTGGGGGGTTTGGGGAATGGGAGGGTAGGGGTGGGGGGTTGGGGAATGGGAGGGTAGGGGTGGGGAATGGGAGGGTAGGGGTGGGGGTTGGGGAATGGGCGGGTAGGGGTGGGGGGTTGGGGAATGGGAGGGTAGGGGTGGGGGGTTTGGGGAATGGGAGGGTAGGGGTGGGGGGTTGGGGAATGGGAGGGTAGGGGTGGGGGGTTGGGGAATGGGAGGGTAGGGGTGGGGGGTTGGGGAATGGGAGGGTAGGGGTGGGGGGCTGGGGAATGGGCGGGTAGGGGTGGGGGGTTGGGGAATGGGAGGGTTGGGGTGGGGGGTTGGGGAATGGGAGGGTAGGGGTGGGGGGTTTGGGGAATGGGAGGGGTGGGGGGTTGGGGAATGGGCGGGTAGGGGTGGGGGGCTGGGGAATGGGCGGGTAGGGGTGGGGGGTTGGGGAATGGGAGGGTTGGGGTGGGGGGTTGGGGAATGGGAGGGTAGGGGTGGGGGGTTTGGGGAATGGGAGGGTAGGGGTGGGGGGTTGGGGAATGGGAGGGTAGGGGTGGGGGGTTGGGGAATGGGAGGGTAGGGGTGGGGGGTTGGGGAATGGGCGGGTAGGGGTGGGGGGTTGGGGAATGGGAGGGTAGGGGTGGGGGGTTTGGGGAATGGGAGGGTAGGGGTGGGGGGTTGGGGAATGGGAGGGTAGGGGTGGGGGGTTGGGGAATGGGAGGGTAGGGGTGGGGGGTTGGGGAATGGGAGGGTAGGGGTGGGGGTTTGGGGAATGGGAGGGTAGGGGTGGGGGGTTTGGGGAATGGGAGGGTAGGGGTGGGGGGTTTGGGGAATGGGAGGGTAGGGGTGGGGGGTTGGGGAATGGGCGGGTGGGGGGTTGGGGAATGGGAGGGTAGGGGTGGGGGGTTGGGGAATGGGAGGGTAGGGGTGGGGGGTTTGGGGAATGGGAGGGTAGGGGTGGGGGGTTGGGGAATGGGCGGGTAGGGGTGGGGGGTTTGGGGAATGGGAGGGTAGGGGTGGGGGGTTGGGGAATGGGAGGGTAGGGGTGGGGGGTTTGGGGAATGGGAGGGTAGGGGTGGGGGGTTTGGGGAATGGGAGGGTAGGGGTGGGGGGTTTGGGGAATGGGAGGGTAGGGGTGGGGGGTTTGGGGAATGGGAGGGTAGGGGTGGGGGGTTTGGGGAATGGGAGGGTAGGGGTGGGGGGTTGGGGAATGGGGGGGTAGGGGTGGGGGGTAGGGGAATGGGGGGGTTGGGGAATGGGAGGGTAGGGGTTGGGGAATGGGGGGGTGGGGAATGGGAGGGTAGGGGTTGGGGAATGGGGGGGTGGGGAATGGGAGGGTTGGGGAATGGGAGGGTAGGGGTTGGGGAATGGTTGGGGGAGGGGTGTGGGTTGGGGAATGGGAGGGGTGTGGTTGGTTTTGGGAATTTGGGGAATGGAGTGTGTTGGAGTGGTTTTGGGAAATGGGAGGATTGGGACCGGGTGGATTTCTGAGGAGTTTGGGGAATGGGGGAATTTCTTTGGGGGGTTGGGGAATGGGGGGGTTGGGATAAGTTTGGGGAATGTGCTTTTTGGGGGGGTTGGGGAGTGGTTTTTTTTGGGAATGTGACTTTTTGTGGGGTTGAAGTGAGTTTGGACAATGTGGTTTTTTGGGAGGGTTGGGAATGGGGTATTAAGGGGGTGGGGGTGCGGTGAATGGTTTTGTTGGGGTTTTGGGAATGGGGTTTTTAGGGGATGTTATAAATCTCATCATTATAAAGAAACTGCTCATGAAATAACGCTGGACGGCCAGCTGGTGGCACCATCCAAGGAGTATAAATACTCGGGCGTGGGCCCAGTTTGCCCAGGGACATTTTGTAAGACAGGAACTAGTGAAGCACAACTAGACCTCCATGTTCTGAAACAAGTTGATTAAAGCCTTGCTTTATACTCAAACCAAGTGCGTAGTGAGTTTTATTACGTCAATTTAATCAACTTGATATCGACTCCACGCTTTGGGTGATTTCGGGAACTGCCAGCTACGACTTGAACCGTAGAAGGGAACTCAGACAAGTAATCGATACATCATGGAGAAACTACTCAGACCCGCCCGTCTCGACCTGGACCTGAATTCACTTACAGCTGCTAAGGTATGGAAACACTGGTATCGTACCTTCAGCAACTTCCTCAGGGTGTGTGGTGAGAATGTTCCTAACAAGTTACTAATGGTTGCTAATTATGTATCCCCTCATGTGTTTGACTATATCGAAGACTGTGTAGACTATGACGCCGCTATGCAAATACTACAGCAGCTATATGTCAAGTCCCCAAATGAAATTTTTGCTCGGCATCTACTGGCCACAACTCGACAACAACCCGGGGAATCACTTGGCGAATTCCCTCAGAAACTTTGCAGGCTCAGCAAGGATTGTAATCTTAAAGCTGTTACAGCTGAGTAGTACCAAGAGGAGTTAATTCGTGATTCCTTTATTAATGGGACTGCGTCTCCCTTGATACGCCAGCGTCTGTTGGAGAATAAAACCCTCAAGTTACAGGCTGCATGTTCTCTGGACTTAGCAAAGAGGAATGCAGATACCTATCTTTCACCACGTGCACGGGCTGCTGCTATCACTTTTAGTGACTCCTTCGATAGGCCTCGGGCGGAAACCCTCACGGATGATGACTCCAACCTGGCTGATGACAACCCTACCTTAGAAGCCTTCACTGATGACGACCCTGCCCTAGCGGCATCTTGGCAATCTGGAAGGAAGTGTTTCTTCTGTGGAGGTGCGTTCCATTATAAGAAATTTTGTCCTGCTCGTAACGCAACCTGCAATTATTGCAGCAAGAAAGGTCACTTTTCTAAGGTATGCCAGTCAAGAGCCTCTGTTAGTAAGAAAGGCCATTCTTCTAAGGCATACCGGTCGAGAGCTCCTGTTAGTTTTGCAGCTACTATCTATAAAACTGCTCCTCCCCCAAGAACCACTACTAAGGTTACAGCTGTCAAGGGTAAAACTGCCCCTCCTCCCATCACAGCTGTTTTTCCCCAAAGTTTGTCCCATGCAGCCATGAAGGTTTCGATAAATGGACACATTTTGAGCGCACTAATCGACTCATGCAGCTCTGACAGCTTTATTAGTGAGTGGGCTGTCAGTAAGTTAAAACTGCGTATTTACCCCTTGGACAGGGAAATTGCAATGGCTCTGACGACACTGACCACCAACTCTTCTGGCTTTTGTCTTGTTGACCTTATTCTCAATGGCCGCACTTATTTCTCCACCCGGCTCGGGGTGCTCAAGAGCCTATGCAGTGATGTGCTCCTGGGACAGGATTTCCAGCAACAACACAAAAGACTCACTTTTGAGTTTGGAGGGTCAAAGCCAGAGCTTACTATTTCCAAAATACCGTTTTGGGCACTTTCGGTGGCTTTGCTCAACGAGCCCTCCTTGTTTGCCAATCTTTCCCCCCGATGTAAGCCCATAGTCACTAAATGAAGATGATTGATCCTTTATCGAGGCAGAAATCTCTTGGCTCAATGATACCGTCAGCTAGAAGACATGTTCATCTTCCTGGCGGGCTCAAGTCGTCGTTAAAAAATCCTCTGAAGCAACACAAGAAACGTCTTTGCATCGATTACTCGCAAACTATTAACCAGTATACCGACCTGGATGCCTACCCACTACCACGCATCGATGACGTGTTCAATAACCTTGCCAACTACAAGGTATTTTCAACTTTTGAATTAAAGAGCGCATATCATCAAGTACCGTTAAAGGACTCTGACAAAAAAATATATGGCCTTTGAGGCCAATGGTCGGCTTTATCAGTTTTGTCGCCTTCCATTTGGGGTCACCAATGGGGTGGCCGTCTTTCAACGGGCAATGGATAGCCTAGTCAAACAGGAGAACTTAACGGACACTTTTCCATATCTAGATGACATCACCATTGCTGGTCATTACCAGAAGGAGCGTGATGCCAATCTCCAGAAATTTTTTGACGTTCTCCGTCGTCGCAACTTAACCTTAAATGAGTCAAAATCTGTGAAATCAGTACCATCAGTCAACATCCTTGGCTACTGGGTGGGCAACGGTGTCATCAAACCGGATCCAGAGTGACTTCGTCCGCTTCAGGAGCTCCCTTTATGCTGGATAACCGGAAACGCACTAAGATCAAGAATAACAAAATACAACACTGGAGGATGGAACTGGCCGCCTTTGGATACACCATACATTATCGACCCGGCAAAGAGAATGTGGCCCCGGATACCCTCATGCGAGCATTCAGCTCTTCTATGTGATGCGCTATCAATTACTCATAAAAGACTGAGAGTTAAGAGAGTAACTAAAGGCTTTTATTAACAAAAGAATGAAGGTCTGCCTCGAGTGGTCGACCGGTCCAGAAATACAAAGGGCTGGGGAGCAGTCACCTTTATACTAGGACTTGTGGGAGGAGTCAGCCGAGGCATGTCCAGGCATGTACACAGTGGAATACAAAGTGGTTTACCACATTCACCCCTTGTTTAAAATTGAGTCCGGCGGGGTGAAGTGTATTAAAAGTTAGTGTATTGGAGTCTCTCCGGAGGTCTTGTCTGCCGCTGTGATCGGCGTGGCGATGGCAGGGGTAGTGGAGCTTCCGGCGTCGAGTCCTGCGTGGGCTGTGGCACAGGCGTGTCGTCCTCGTAGATGTCGAGCGGGTCGCGGGGCCCAGGCCTGCCGTCTGCTGGGGCTGGATATCGGATCGTGGGGGGGGGTGGTAGTGGGTTACTGCGGCCCCCGAGGGTGCAAGGTCTCTTATGGAGACTGTGTCCTCCCGCCCGTCCGGGTATGCAATGTAAGCATACTGGGGGTTGGCGTGGAGGAGGTCGACGCTCTCGACCAGGGGGTCCATTTTATGGGTCCTCACGTGCCTTCTCAGTAGGACCGGCCCTGGGGACGTCAGCCATGGCGGTAGCGATGTCCCCGATGTGGACTTCCTTGGGAAGACAAACATTTTCTCATGAGGGGTGGCGTTAGTGGCAGTGCAGAGCAGTGACCGAATAGAGTGGAGCGCATCGGGGAGCACATCCTGCCAGCGGGAGGTTGGAAGGCCCCTAGACTTTAAGGCTAGCAGGGCGGCCTTCCAAACTGTCGCATTTTCTCTTTCCACCTGTCCGTTCCCCCGGGGGTTGTAACTGGTGGTCCTGCTTTTGGCAATACCCCTAGTTAGCAGGTACTGACGGAGTTCGTCGCTCATAAACGATGAGCCCCGGTCGCTATGGATATAGCTGGGGAAACCGAACAGGGTGAAGAGGTCGTTCAGACATTTAATGACCGTGGCACTGGTCATGTCCGGGCAGGGGATGGCGAACGGGAAACGGGAGTACTCATCAATAATATTGAGGAAGTACACATTGCGGTCGGAGGAGGGGAGAGGCCCATTAAAATCAACGCTAAGGGGCGAGTGGCTTTTATCAGGTGGGCCCTGTCTGGTCTATAAAAGTGCGGTTTGCACTCAGCGCAGACTTGGCAGTTCCTGGTCATGGTCCTGACCTCCTCAATAGAGTAAGGCAGGTTGCGGGCCTTGATGAAGTGGAAGAACCTGGTGACCCCCGGGTGGCAGAGGTCATTGTGGAGGGCCCGCAGTCTATCGATCGCGCTGGCGCAGGTGCCACGCGATAGCGCATCCGGGGGTTCATTGAGCTTCCCGGGCCGGTACAAGATCTCGTAATTGTAGGTGGAAAGTTCGATTCTCCACCTCAAGATCTTGTCATTTTTGATTTTGCCCCTCTGCTTGTTGTTAAACATGAAAGCAACTGAACGCTGGTCAGTGAGCAGGGTAAATCGTTTTCCGGCCAGGTAGTGCCTCCAATGACGCACAGCCTCCACAATCGCCTGGGCCTCCTTCTCAACAGCGGAGTGTCTGGTCTCCGGGCCTTGGAGGGTTCGTGAAAAGAAGGCCACGGGTCTCCCCGCCTGATTGAGGGTAGCGGCCAGGGCAAAGTCGGACGCGTCGCTTTCCACCTGGAAGGGGATGGATTCGTCCACTGCGTGCATGGTGGCTTTGGCAATGTCTTCCTTGATACGGTGGAAGGCTAAGCGGGCCTCTGCCGTCAAGGGAAAAGAGGTGGACTTGATCAGCGGATGGGCCTTGTCCACATAGTAGGGGACCCACTGGGCATAATAGGAGAAAAACCCTCGGCACCTCTTCAGGGCCTTGAGGCAGTGGGAGTTCCATAAGGGGATGCATCCGGTCGGGGTCGGGGCCGATGACTCCATGTTCCACAACACAGCCAAGGATGGCGAGGCGGTTTGTGCAGAATATGCACTTCTCCTTGTTATATGTCAGGTTCAGGAGTTGGGCGGTGCGGAGGAATTTTTCGAGGTTTGCGTCATGGTCCTGCAAGTCACGGCCGCAGATGGTCACATTGTCCAGATATGGGAAAGTGGCCTGCAACGCATTTTGATCTACCATCCGGTCCATCTCCCTTTGGAAGACGGAGACCCCGTTGGTGACGCCAAAGGGAACCCTAAGGAAGTGGTAGAGGCGGCCGTTTGCCTCAAAGGCAGTATACTGGCGGTCCTCAGGGCGGATAGGGAGCTGGTGGTACGCTGATTTCAGGTCAATGGTCGAGAAGACGCGGTACTGCGCAATCTGGTTGACCATATCAGCTATGCGGGGGAGTGGGTAGGCGTCCAGCAGGGTGTAGCGATTTATTGTCTGGCTGTAGTCGATGACCAGGCGCTGCTTCTCGCCGGTCTTAACGACCACAACCTGGGCTCGCCAGGGGCTGGTGCTGCCCTCAATAATCCCTTCCTTCAGGAGCCGCTCCACTTCGGTTTTAGTGAAAACCCTGTCCCCGGCACTGTATCGCCTGCTCTTTGTGGCGATGGGCTTACAGTCGGGGGTGAGGTTAGCAAACAGTGGGGGGGGGGGTGACTCTGAGTGTGGAGAGGTTGCACCTGGTGCGCGGCGGGCAATTTGGGAGCTGCTGGCTGCGGACTGTGAGTGGGGGTAGGGGTCCACCGTACGCCATCGTAACACTTTTAAGGTGGCACTGAAAATCTAACCCCAGCAGGATGGCAGCGCAGAGGTCGGGCAGGACCAGAAGTTTAAAATGATCGTACACGGTCCCGTCTACTACGAGTGTCACTACGCAGTAGCCGCCGATGTCCGCCGACTGGGACTCGGAGGCCATAGAAATCCGCTGGTGCGCAGGCAGGACTGGGAGAGAGCAACGCCGCACCGTGTCGGGGTGGATGAAGCTCTCCGTGCTCCCAGAGTCAAAAAGGCAGATTGTATCGTGGCCATTTACCTTAATGTCCATTGTGGAACTGGCCAGCTGGTGCGGTCTCGCTTGGTCCAGTGTAACGGATGCCAGCGTAGGGGTCGGTGTGTCGCTGCGGGTATCAGATGAGGCGGTGTTGGGGGCCTGCTGCGTTCCGGCTGTCGTCCAAGATGGCGGCGTCCATGATCCCCATGTGGCTGGAGGCGTCCAAAATGGCTGCTGTACCGGTGGTTCGCACATGGCCGGGAAGGCCCAAGATGGCGGCCCGCATGGCCCACACGCGGCCCTGCTGGGGTTCGGGGTGGCTTTGGCCCTGCAGACGTTAGCGTAGTGTCCCTTCTTCCCGCAGCCCGAGCAGATCGCGTTTTTCGCCGGGCAGCGCGCTCTGGGGTGTTTTGCCTGGCCACAGAAGTAGCATTTCTGGCCTTGGGGCACTGCTGTCTGGCCTTGGGACACTGTTGCGGTAGTTGGGGTGTGGCTGGGGTGGCACGGCGCTATGAGGCGGTCCTACCGTGTCCCAGGCTGTCGTTCCCCGCGGCGTCCACGGTGCAGAGGAGTCGGCATCCATGCCCCCGGTAGGCTGCATCCAATGATAGTGCGAGTTCAGAGGCCTTGTTGAGGTCGAGGTCACTCTGCTCCAACAGTCGCTGTCGGGTGTAATTGGATCTGTGGCCCGCTACAAAAGCGTCCCGGATAAGTTCCTCTGTGTACACGGCGGCCTTTACATCCTTACAACCACAGGCCCGGCCAAGCACAGACAGTGCCTGAAGGTATTCCACGGTCGATTCCCCAGGTTGTTGTTTATGACTCCCCAGAAGGTGCCTGGCGTACACTTCGTTCACTGGGCGCGTGTACTGGTCCTTGAGGAGCTTGATAGCGTCCGCATACGAGGTCGCGTCTTGACCGAGTACACTCGGTGGTTCACTTTGGAGGTCAGGACATCCAGTTTGTCCTCGTCCGATTTGATTGCTGCGGAGGCGGTCAGGAATTTTTCGAAACACTTAAGCCAGTGAGTAAACTTGGTGGATGAGTCTGCCTCCTGATGATCTAAGTCCAGGCATGCTGGTGTGAGGATCTTCTCCATTATAAAAATTTTGTTAATAAAATTGATGCGCTATCAATTACTCATAAAAGACTGAGAGTTAAGAGAGTAACTAAAGGCTTTTATTAACAAAAGAATGAAGGTCTGCCTCGAGTGGTCGACCAGTCCAGAAATACAAAGGGCTGGGGAGCAGTCACCTTTATACTAGGACTTGTGGGAGGAGTCAGCCGAGGCATGTCCAGGCATGTACACAGTGGAATACAAACAGTGGTTTACCACACTGTCAACTTCAACTCTTGCAGATCTTCATACTGACTTATGCCATCCTGGCGTTACCTGTATGTTGCACTTTGTGCAATCTAAAAATCTCCCATTTTCTCCGGAAGATGTGAAAAGAACATGCTCCTCCTGTAGAATTTGTGCGGTATTAAAACCGCAATTCTTCCGTCCATCGGATGGCTCGCTCATACACGCTATGCAGTGACCCAGCATTGACTTTAAAGGGCCATTGCCTTCCTCAACGCGAAACACCTACTTACTTACTATGGTGGACGAATATTCACGCTTTCCCTTTGCTTTCCCCTGTCCCAATGTGCTTACTTCCACAGTGATCAAATGCCTTGATCAAGCCTTTTCCCTTTGCTGTACGGCCAATTTCATCCACTCTGATCGGGGTCTCTCCTTCATGTCAAGCGAACTCAAAAGTTATCTTTCCCAATGGGGAATCGCCACAAGTAAAATGACACTGTACCATCCCATCAGTAACGGACAGGTTGAGAGATACAACGCTATCATTTGGAACGCTGTTCGTCTTGCACTAAGGTCACGCAACCTACCAGACCAGCAGTGGGAAACTATGCTCCCTGACGTGTTGCATTCCATCAGGTCTCTTCTTTCTACGTCCACCAATGTCACGCCTGACGAGCGATTCTTCAGGTTCCAGCGTTGCTCCACTCATGGGACATCCCTACTGTCATGGCTGGCAGCTCCCGGCCCCGTGCTGCTCCGAAGATTCATCCGATCTTCTAAAAACGATCCCCTCGTCGACAAGGTGGAACTCACGGACGTTAATCCCATGTACGCGCACGTGCGGTATCCTGATGGCCGGGAGTCCACCGTTTTGCTCCGAGATCTGGCTCCCTGTCCAGCCGGTCCCACGGACCCAACTGATAGAGGGACCCACGGTAATGATGCCAACACTCTGCGCTCCTTTGAGGATGACACCCTACCTGGGACATCAAGAGATCTGCTGGCTACCCCACCGGATCCACTCGGGGAGCCGAGCGCTTTCCGTGGGATGGCCACCCGAAGCTGGGGATTGACCAGCATCCTGGCTATCAAACAAGATGAAGCCAGCTCTACGCCTGTGGGGACCCGCACCCGGAGTCATGATCTCCCCAGTCTCCCTCAGGACGATCAAGGCGACACGGGCCCTGTTGACATACCGGTACGAATCAAGCAGCCCAGGGACCAGGACACAGTCCGGGGAGACGTGCCTTCCAGCCATAAACAAAGATCTAAAAGACTGCGGCTATTTGTGGTCCGCCTAATCCATTAGGAGGAAGTCGTCGGACTTCCAAATCTTTCAGGCAGGAAGAATGTTATAAATCTCATCATCACCAAGAAACTATTCATGAAATAACACTGGACGGCCAGCTGGTGGCGCCGTCCAAGGAGTATAAATACTCGGGCGTGGACCCAGCTTACCAGGGACATTTTGTAAGACAAGGAACTAGTGAAATACAACTAGACCCCCATGTTTTGAAACAAGTTGATTAAAGCCTTGCTTTATGCTCAAACCAAGTGCGTAGTGAGTTTTATTACGTCAGGGAATGGTTTTTTGGGGGGTGGGGGGGGTTCAGGAATGTTTTGGGGAATTTTTGGGGGGGCTGAGGGGGTGGCTGGTTTTTTTTGTGGGGGGGCGGCGGCGGTTGGGGTGGTTTGGGTTTTGGTTTTTTTGGGGTGTTTTGTGGGGCGGTTGGGGTTTTTTGGGGAATGGGATTTTGGGGGTTTGATTTTTTGGTTTTTTTGATTTTTTGGGTTTTTTTCGGGGGGGGTTTGTGTTTTCGGGGACCGCGGAGTTTTCTCCTGTTATGACCATGCGTGGTGACGCTGCGTGCGCGGTGACGTAGGGTGAAGGAGGCGATTCAGGAAAATGGCGGCGTCGAACAACCCGCGGAAATTCAGCGAGAAGATCGCGCTCCACACCCAGAAACAGGCGGAGGAGACGGCGGCCTTCGAGGAGGTGATGAAGGACCTGAGTATCACCCGGGCGGCCAGGGTGAGTCGGGGTTGGGATGCGGCGGTGCCGCTGCCGGTACCGGTACCGGGCCCGGGCCCGGGCCCAGGCCGCGGATGGGCGGAGCGGCGGAGACCCGGCGCAGCGTCCGCGGGTGATGCTCGAAGGGCGGCGGTGGATTGGCGGCCTCTGCCCGCCTGAAGGTGCTGACCCGCCGGGGAGAATTTCAGGAAAACCCGTCACAGGCCCGGGACCTATTCAACTGTGGCGGGCATCACAGCACAGACACCCCCTGAACCCCCCCCCCCCGACCCCACACTGAACCCCCCCCCCCCGACCCCACACTGAACCCCCCCCCCGACCCCACACTGAACCCCCCCCCCCGACCCCACACTGAACCCCCCCCCGACCCCACACTGAACCCCCCCCCGACCCCACACTGAACCCCCCCCGACCCCACACTGAACCCCCCCCGACCCCACACTGAACCCCCCCCGACCCCACACTGAACCCCCCCCCCGACCCCACACTGAACCCCCCCCCGACCCCACACTGAACCCCCCCCGACCCCACACTGAACCCCCCCCCGACCCCACACTGAACCCCCCCCGACCCCACACTGAACCCCCCCCGACCCCACACTGAACCCCCCCCCCGACCCCACACTGAACCCCCCCCGACCCCACACTGAACACCCCCCCCGACCCCACACTGACCCCCCCCCGACCCCACACTGAACCCCCCCCGACCCCACACTGAACCCCCCCCGACCCCACACTGAACCCCCCCCGACCCCACACTGAACCCCCCCGACCCCACACTGAACCCCCCCGACCCCACACTGAACCCCCCCCGACCCCACACTGAACCCCCCCCCGACCCCACACTGAACCCCCCCCCGACCCCACACTGAACCCCCCCCGACCCCACACTGAACCCCCCCCGACCCCACACTGAACCCCCCCCGACCCCACACTGAACCCCCCCGACCCCACACTGAACCCCCCCGACCCCACACTGAACCCCCCCCGACCCCACACTGAACCCCCCCCGACCCCACACTGAACCCCCCCGACCCCACACTGAACCCCCCCGACCCCACACTGAACCCCCCCCGACCCCACACTGAACCCCCCCCGACCCCACACTGAACCCCCCCCGACCCCACACTGAACCCCCCCCGACCCCACACTGAACCCCCCCCGACCCCACACTGAACCCCCCCCGACCCCACACTGAACCCCCCCCGACCCCACACTGAACCCCCCCCGACCCCACACTGAACCCCCCCCGACCCCACACTGAACCCCCCCCGACCCCACACTGAACCCCCCCGACCCCACACTGAACCCCCCCGACCCCACACTGAACCCCCCCGACCCCACACTGAACCCCCCCGACCCCACACTGAACCCCCCCGACCCCACACTGAACCCCCCCGACCCCACACTGAACCCCCCCCGACCCCACACTGAACCCCCCCGACCCCACACTGAACCCCCCCCGACCCCACACTGAACCCCCCCCCGACCCCACACTGAACCCCCCCCGACCCCACACTGAACCCCCCCGACCCCACACTGAACCCCCCCGACCCCACACTGAACCCCCCCCGACGCCACACTGAACCCCCCCCGACCCCACACTGAACCCCCCCCGACCCCACACTGAACCCCCCCCCGACCCCACACTGAAAAGTCCCCCCGACCCCACACTGAAAAGTCCCCCCGACCCCACACTGAAAAGCCCCCCCGACCCCACACTGAACCCCCCCCGACCCCACACTGAAACCCCCCCCGACCCCACACTGAAAACCCCCCCCGACCCCACACTGAAACCCCCCCCCGACCCCACACTGAACCCCCCCGACCCCACACTGAACCCCCCCGACCCCACACTGAAACCCCCCCCCGACCCCACACTGAAAACCCCCCCCGACCCCACACTGAACCCCCCCCGACCCCACACTGGAAAAAAAAAACCCCGACCCCACACTGGAAAACCCCCCCCCCGACCCCACACTGAACCCCCCCGACCCCACACTGAACCCCCCCCGACCCCACACTGAACCCCCCCCGACCCCACACTGAACCCCCCCGACCCCACACTGAACCCCCCCGACCCCACACTGAACCCCCCCGACCCCACACTGAACCCCCCCGACCCCACACTGAACCCCCCGACCCCACACTGAACCCCCCCCCGACCCCACACTGAACCCCCCCGACCCCACACTGAACCCCCCCGACCCCACACTGAACCCCTCCGACCCCACACTGAACCCCCCCGACCCCACACCGAACCCCCCCGACCCCACACCGAACCCCCCCGACCACACACCGAACCCCCCCGACCCCACACCGAACCCCCCCGACCCCACACCGAACCCCCCCGACCCCACACCGAACCCCCCCGACCCCACACCGAACCCCCCCGACCCCACACCGAACCCCCCCGACCCCACACCGAACCCCCCCGACCCCACACCGAACCCCCCCGACCCCACACCGAACCCCCCCGACCCCACACCGAACCCCCCCGACCCCACACCGAACCCCCCCGACCCCACACCGAACCACCCCGACCCCACACCGAACCCCCCCGACCCCACACCGAACCCCCCCGACCCCACACCGAACCCCCCCCCGACCCCACACTGAACCCCCCCCGAAGGGGCAGCACGGTGGCATAGTGGTTAGCACTGTTGCCTCACAGCGCCAGAGACCCGGGTTCAAATCCGGCCTCGGGCGACTGTCTGTGTGGAGTTTGCACATTCTCCCCGTGTTTGCGTGGGTTTTCTCCGGGTGCTCCGGTTTCCTCCCACAGTCCAAAGATGTGTGGGTTAGGTTGATTGGCTATGATAAATTGACCCTTAGTAATAGGTGGGGTTACAGGGATAGGGTGGGATATGTGTTGGAGTTACGGGGATCGGGTGGGATATGTGTCGGTGCAGGCTCGATGGGCCAAAATGGCCTCTATCTGCACTGTGGGGTTTCTGTGATTCTGTGACCCCACACTGAACCCCCCCCGACCCCACACTGAACCCCCCCCGACCCCACACTGAACCCCCCCGACCCCACACTGAACCCCCCCGACCCCACACTGAACCCCCCCCGACCCCACACTGAACCCCCCCCGACCCCACACTGAACCCCCCCCGACCCCACACTGAACCCCCCCCGACCCCACACTGAACCCCCCCCGACCCCACACTGAACCCCCCCCCGACCCCACACTGAACCCCCCCGACCCCACACTGAACCCCCCCCGACCCCACACTGGACCTCCCCCCGACCCCACACTGGACCTCCCCGACCCCACACTGACCCCCCCGACCCCACACTGAACCCCCCCACCTCTTGTCCATCCCTGAGTATAATCGCTCCACCATTGGTGGCCGTGCCTTCAGCTGCCTGGGCCCTAACCTCTGGAATTCCCTCCCTAAACCTCTCCTCCTTTGGGACGCTCCTTAAAACCTCCCTCTTTGACCCACCTGTCCTAACATCCCCTTATGTGGCTCAATGTCAAATCTTTGTCCTGTGAAGCGCCTTGGGACGCTGTACTACGTTAAAGGCACTATATAAATATAAAAGTTGTTCCCCCCACCCGGTGCCAGCGACTCACTTTGTGCTGACAGCTATGTTCTTTTCAATTAAATTCTCAGGATTTTATATTGTAAGGCCATTGTACATTTAGCCGCACAGAGATTGCAATTGATGCATTTAGATTTGTTGGTGTAGTAATTTTCGATTGTTTTCAGTGTACTGAGTGAAACAGGCTGCTTCCTCTCTAGGTGGAGGAATGTAGTGAGATGTGTAAACAGATTCCCGGATCGAGTCATTGAAGGAGTCGGTAGAGTTTGTTGAGAGTGAAAGAGCTTGTGCTTTTTTCCTGCAAACCTGCCACTCAGTGAGTGAACAGCTTCTGTTTGTGTCAGGCATTAGTTGGACTTTTGGCTTGCATTTTGGGAAATTCAGCATTTATCAACAGAATGTTCTCTGTGTGAATGGCCACTTGTATTTCAGCAACAAACTAAAGTGTTCAAACAACAAAATTGATGCTTTTGAGTGTGCAGTGCCTCTGTCCCGACCACCCAGCACAGGTGTTTAACTTGAATGATGAGCAGCGATGGGATGTGGAGAGTGGACAGACAGTGGGTTTGAACCATATCCAATTAAAGGACAAACTGTTTCCATTGGCATGCAGGTTGGTAACCAGAGAATGCAGATTTAAGATAATTGGCAAAAGAACCAGAGGATCAGGAGGAGGCCATTCAGTCCCTTGAGCTTGTTCCGCCATTCAGTTAGATCATGGCTGATCTGTACCTTAGAATCATAGAATGGTTACAGCATGGAAGAAGGCCATTCGGCCCGTCAAGCCTGTGCTGGCTCTCTGCAAGAGCACCTCGGCTAGTCCCACTTCCCCGCCCTTTCCCCGGAGCCCTGCAAATTTCTTTCCTTCAGGTACTTATCCAACTCCCTTTTAAAAGCCGTGATTGAGTTTGCCTCCACCACCCTTTCAGGCAGTGCATTCCAGATCATAACCACTCACTGAGTAAAAAAGTTTTTCCTCATGTCGCCTTTGGTTCTTTTGCCAATCACCTTAAATCTGTGTCCTCTGGTTCTCGACCCTTCTGCCAATGGGAACAGTTTCCCTCTATCTACTCTGTCCAGATTTTGAATACTTCTATCAAATCTCCTCTTAATCCTCTCTGCTGTAAGGAGAACAACCCCAGCTTCTCCAGTCTATCACTAAGTCCAACACTGCCTTCAGTGTGCCAGTGCAACCTTCGGTCGCCTGAGGAAGAGAGTGTTTGAAGACCAGGGCCTCAAATCCGGCACTAAGCTCATGGTCTACAGAGCAATAGTGATTCCCGCCCTCCTGTATGCTTCAGAGACATGGACCATGTATAGCAGGCACCTCAGAAAGCACTGGAGAGGTACCACCAACGCTGCCTCCACAAGATCCTGCAAATCCATTGGCAGGATAGTCACACCAACGTCAGTGTTCTCGCTCAGGCCAACATCCCCAGCATCGAAGCTCTGACCACGCTCGATCAGCTCAGATGGTCAGGCCACATCGTCCGCATGCCCGATACGAGACTCCCAAAACAAGCGCTCTACTCGGAGCTCCGCCACTGCAAGAGAGCCCCAGGTGGGCAGAGGAAACGCTTCAAGGACACCCTCAAAGCCTCCTTGGAAAAAATGTAACATCCCCGACACCTGGGAATCCCTGGCCCAAGACCGCACAAAGTGGAGGAGAAGCATCCGGGAAGGCGGCGAACACCTCGAGTCTCTTCGCCGGGATCAAGCAGAAGCCAACGCAAACAGCGGAAGGAGCGCACGTCAACCCAGGCACCCCACCCACCCCTTCAACCACCGTCTGCCCCACCTGTGACAGAGACTGTAGGTCCCGCATTGGACTCATCAATCACCTGAGAACTCATTTTTAGTGTGGAAGCAAGTCATCCTCGGTTCCGAGGGACTGCCTAAGAAGAAGAACAACCCCAGCTTCTCTCGTCTATCCACGTATCTGAAGTCCTTCTTCCCTGGAATCATTCTCGTAAATCTTTTCTGCACCCTCTCTAAGGCCTTCACATCCTTCCTAAAGTGCGGCGCCCAGAATTGGACACAATACTCCAGTTGAGGCCGAAGCATTGTTTTATACAGGTTGATCATAATTTCCACACTTTTGTACTCTATACCTCTAGTCATGAAGCCCAGGATCCCATCAGCTTTTTTAACTGCTTTCTCAACCTGCCCTGCCACCTTCAACAATTTGTGCACATATACCCCTAGGTCTCTCTGCTCATGCACCCCTTTTAGGGTTGTACCCTTTAATTTATATTTCCTCACCTCATTCTTTTGGCCAAAATGTATCACTTCACACTTTTCTCCGTTAAATTACATCTGCCACATGTCCATCCATTCCACCATCCTGTCTATGTCCTCTTGAAGTCTATCACTATCCTCACTTTCCACTATACTTCCAAGTTATGTGTCATAGTCATAGAGTTATACAGCACAGAAAGAGGCCCTTCGGCCCATCGTGTCCGCGCCGGCCATCAAGCCCTCTCTATTCGAATCCCATTTTCCAGCACTTGGGCCGTAGCCTTGTATGCTATGGCGTTTCACGTGCTCATCCAAATGCTTCTTGAATGTTGTGAGGGTTCCTGCCTCTACCACCCTTTCAGGCAGTGAGTTCCAGATTCCAACCACCCTCTGGGTGAAAAGGTTTTTCCTCAAATCCCCTCTAAACCTCCTGCCCCTTACCTTGAAACTATGCCCCCTGGTTATTGACTCCTCCACTAAAGGGAAAAGTTCTTTTCTATCTACCTTATCTATGCCCCTCATAATTTTGTACACCTCAATCTGTATCTGCAAATTTTGAAATTGTGCCCTGTACATCCACATCCAAGTCATTAATATATATCAAGAAAAGCAGTGATCCTAGACCCGACCCCTGGGGAACGCCACTCTATACTGTAAGGAAAAAATTAATGGCACTTGGAGAGGTTTAAGCTAATTAAGGAGAGCCAACACGGATTTGTAAAAGGCAGACCGTGTTTGACTAATCTAATTGAATTTTTTGAAGAAGTAACAGAGAGGATTAATGAAGGGAATGCAATGGATGTTGTCTACATGGATTTTCCAAAGGCATTTGACAAAGTACCACATAGAAGGCTGGTTAACAAAATTGAGGCTCATGGAATAGGTGGGTCAGTGGCAGCTTGGATAAGGAATTGGCTTAAGGACAGAAAACAGCGAGTTGTGGTAAATGGCTGTTTTTCAGACTGGCGGATGGTAGACAGTGGTGTTCCCCAAGGGCCAGTGCTGGGGCCACTGCTTTTTTGATATATATAAATGACCTGGATATTGGAATACAGAGTAGAATTTCTAAATTTGCCCCAAGCTTGGGGGTGTGGCAAACAGTGATGATACCAATCGACTGCAGCAGGACATAGAAAGGCTAGCAGAATGGGCAGACAAGTGGCAGATGGAACTTAATACAGTTCAGAGAAGTGTGTGGTGATGCATTTTGGCAGAAGGAACAGGGAGAGGCAATATACACTTAATGGCACAGTTTTAAAGAGTGTGCAGGGACAGAGGGACCTGGGAGTTAATGTGCATAGGCCCCTGAAGGTGGCAGGACATGTTGAGAGAGTGGTTAACAAAACATATGGGATCTTGGGCTTCATAAATAGAGGTATTGAGTACAAAAGGTGAGAAGTTATGCTGAAACTTTATAAAGCACTGGTTTGGCCACAACTTGAGTATTGTGCCCAGTTCTGGTCACCACACTTTAGGAAGGATGTGAAGGCCCTTGAGAGGGTGCAGAGGAGATTTACCAGAATGGTTCCGGGGTTGGGGGATCTTAGCTACAAGGACAGGTTGGAGAAGCTGGATTTGTTTTCATTAGAGCAAAGCAGTTTGAGGGGTGATTTGATAGAGGTGTACAAGATTATGACGGGTTTGGATAGGCTAGACGGGGAAAGGCTGTTCCCACTAGTTGATGGTACAAGGACTAGGGGACACAGATTTAAGGTTTTGGGCAGGAGGGACGTGAGGAAAACTTTTTTACTCAGCGAGTGGTGAGGACCTGGAACTCGCTGACGGAAGTGGTGGAAGCGGAGACACTCAATGTTTTCAAGGGGAGACTGGATAGACACTTGAGGGAAATAAACTTGCAGGGCTACGGGGATAGAGCGGGGGAATGGGACTGACTGGATTGCTCTACAGAGAGCCGGCACGGACTCGGTGGGCTGAATGGCCTCCTCCAGTGCCGTTATGACTCTATGACCTTCCTCGAGTCCAAAAAACAACCGTTCACAACTACTCTCCGTTTCCTGTCACTTAGCCAATTTTGTATCCATGCTGTCACTGTCCCTTTTATTCCATGGACTTCAACTTTGCTTATAAGCCTATTGGGAATCAAGCCTATTAGTGGCACTTTGTCGAACACCTTTTGGAAATCCATGTACACCATGTCAACCGCATTGCCCTCATCAACCCTCTCTGTTACCTCATCAAAAAACTCGATCAAGTTGGTTAAACACGATTTACCTTTAACAAATCTGTGCTGGCTTTCCTTAATTAATCCACTCTTGTCCAAGTGACTGTTAATTTTCTCCCTGATTACTGTTTCTAAAAGCTTCCCCACTACCGAGGTTAAACTGATCGACCTGTAGTTGCTGGGTTTATCTTTTCACCCTTTTTTGAACAAGATTGTAACATTTGCAATTCTCCAGTCCTCTGGCACCACCCCTGTTTCCAAGGAGGATTGGACGATTATGGCCAGAACCTCCATGATTCCTTCGGCGTCCTAGGATGCATCCCATCTGGTCCTGGTGACTTATCTATTTTAAGTACAGCCAGCCTTTCTAGTACCTCATCTTTATCAATTCTTATCCCATCCAGTACCTCCTCTACCTCCTCCTTCACTGTCTATGGCAGCATCTTCCTTGGTAAAGACAGATGCAAGGTACTCATTTAGTACCTCAGCCATACCCTCTGCCTCCATGAGTAAGTCTCCTTTTTGGTCCCAAATCGGCCCCACCCCTCCTCTTACTACCCTTTTACTATTTGTGCCTATACAAAGGAAGATAGTTGTGGTCGTTGGAGGTCAATCATCACAGCCCCAGGACATCGCTGCAGGAGTTCCTCAGGGCAGTGTCCTAGGCCCAACCATCTTCAACTGCTTCATCAATGACCTTCCTTCCAACATAAGGTCAGAAATGGGGATGTTCGCTGATGACTGCAGTGTTCAGCGCCTATCACAACTCCTCAGATAATGAAGCAGTCCATGCCCACATGCAACAAGACCTGGATGTCGTTCAGGCTTGGGCTGATAAGTGGCAGGTAACATTCGCGCCACAGAACTGCCAGGCAATGACTATCTCCAACAAGCGAGAGTCCAACCACCTCCCTTTGAAATTCAACAGCATTACCATCGCCGAATCCCCCACCATCAACATCCTGGGGGTCACTATTGACCAGAAACTTAACTGGACCAGCCACATAAATACAGTGGCAACAAGAACAGGTCAGAGGCTGGGTATTCTGCAACGAGTGTCTCACCTCCTGACTCCCCAAAGCCTTTCCACCATCTACAAGGCACAAGTAAGGAGTGTGATGGAATACTCTCCACTTGCCTGGATGAGTGCAGTTCCAACAACACTCAAGAAGCTCGACACCATCCAGGACAAAGCAGCCCACTTGATTGGCACCCCATCCACCACCTTAAACATTCACTCCCTCCACCACCGGCGCACCGTGGCAGCAGTGTGTACCATCTACAAGATGCACTGCAGCAACTTGCCAAGGCTTCTTCGGCAGCACCTCCCAAACCCATGACCTCTTCCACTTAGAAGGACAAGGGCAGCAAGCGCATGGGAACACCACCACCTCCAAGTTACCCACCATCCTGACTTGGAAATATATCGCCGTTCCTTCATCGTCGCTGGGTCAAAATCCTGGAACTCCCTCCCTAACAGCACTGGGAGTACCTTCACCACACGGACTGCAGCGGTTCAAGAAGGCAGCTCACCACCACCTTCTCAAGGGGCAATTAGGGATGAGCAATAAATTCTGGCGTTGCCAGCGACACCCACATCCCATAAACGAATTTAAAAAAACTTTTGGGTTACCTTTTATGTTTGCTGCCATTCTATTCTCCTACCCTCTCTTTGCCCTCTTATTTTGTTTTTCACTTCTCCTCTGAACTTTCTATATTTAGCCTGATTCTCCGATGTATTCTCGACCTGACATCTGCCACACGTGCTCTTTTTCTGTTTCATCTTACTCTCAACCCTCTCGTCACCTAGGGAGCTCTGACTTTAGTTGCCTTACCTTTCCCCCTAGTGGGAATGTAGCTCGACTTTACCCGAACTATTTCGTCTTTAAAGGCAGTCCATTGTTCCACTACAGTTTTCCGTGCCAATCTTTGATTCCAATTTACCCGGGCCAGATCCGTTCTCATCCCACTGAAATTTGCCTTCCTCCAATTAAGTATTTTTACTCTAGATTGCTCCCTGTCCTTTTCCATAGCTAATCTAAACCTTATAAGAACATAAGAAATAAGAGCAGCCATACGGCCTCTTGAGCCTGCTCCGCCATTCAATAAGATCATGGCTGATCATCGACCTCAACTCCACTTTCCCACCCGATCTCCATATCCCTCGATTCCCCTGGAGTCCAAAAATCTAGTGATCTCAGCCTTGAATATACTCAACGACTCGGCATTCACAGCCTTCTGGGGTAGAGAATTCCAAAGATTCACAACCCTCTGAGTGAAGAAATTCCTCCTCATCTCAGTCTTAAATGGCCAACCCCTTATCCTGAGACTATGCCCCCTAGTTCTAGACACTCCAGCCAGGGGGAAACAACCTCTCAGCATCTACCCTGTCGACCCCCCTCAGAATCGTGTATCAATGAGATCACCTCTCATTCTTCTAAACTCCAGAGAGTATCGGCCCATTCTACACAATCTCTCCTCATAGGACAGCCCTCTCATCCCAGGAATCAATCTAGTGAACCTCCGTTGCACCGCCTCCAAGACAAGTATATCCTTCCTTGGATAAGGAGACCAAAACTGTGCACAGTACTCCAGGTGTGGTCTCACCAAGGCCCTGTACAATTGTAGCAAGACTTCCTCACTCTTATACTCCAACCCCCTTGCAATAAAGGCCTACATGCCATTTGCCTTCCTTACTGCTTGCTAGCTTTCTGTGTTTCTTGAACGAGGACACCCTAATCTCCCTGAACACCAACATTTGAAAGTTTCTCACCATTTAAAAAATATTCTGTTTTTCTATTCTTCCTACCAAAGTGAATAACCTCACATTTCCCTACATTATACTCCATCTGCCACCTTACTGCCCACTCACTCAGTCTACCTATATCCCTTTGCAGACTCTGTGTTCTCCTCACAGCTTACTGTCCCACCTAGCTTTGTATCATCAGCAAACTTGGGTACATTACACTCGGTCCCTTCATCTAGGTCATTAATATAGATTGTGAATAGCTGAGGCCCCAACACTGATCCTTGCGGCACCCCACTAGTTAGCGCCTGCCAACCTGAAAAAGATCCGTTTATCCCTACTCTCTGTTTTCTGTCCATTAACCAACCCTCTATCCATGCTGCTATATTACCCCCAACCCCATGATCCCTAATCTTGTGTAATAACCTTTTCTGTGGCACCTTATCGAATGCCTTATGCGTTATGATACTATGATCACTGTTCCCTAAATGTTCACCTACTTACACTTGCTCCACTTGACCTACCTCATTCCCCAGAACCAGATCCAGCAATGCCTCCTTCCTTGTTGGGTCGGAAACATACTGATCAAGAAAGTTCTCCTGAACACACTTCAGAAATTCTTCCCCCTCTCTGCCCTTTACGCTATTCCTATCCCAGTCTATATTAGACTAGTTGATGTCCCCCATTATCACTACTCTATAGTGCTTGCACCTCTCTGTAATTTCTCTGCAAATTTGCTCTTCCATATTTTCCCACTAGTTGGTGGCCTATAGAATACACCTAGTCGTGTAATGGCATCTCTAGCATTTCTTAACTCTAACCAAATAGATTCTGCCCTTGACTCCTCCAGGACATCCTCTCTCTCCAGCACAAAAATATTCTCCTTAACCAATACTGCCACACCACTTCCTATCTTTCCTTCCCTATCTCTCCTGAATACCCTATATCTAGGAATATTTAAAACCCAATTCTGCCCTTTTTTGAGCCAGGTCTCTCTCATCGCCACAACAACATATTCCCATGTGGCTCTTTGCGCCTGCAGCTCACCAATCTTGTTTATTGTGCTTCGTGCATTCACACACATGCACTGTAAACCTATCGTAGACCATCCTGTGTTCTCTCTTAGTCTGACCCCACCTAATACCTCACTATTTCTTACTTTAGTGCGATCCGTCTCTCCCAATCCTTTGTGCCCTTTGTTGCTCCTTTCTAATGCTACATCCTGGTGCCCATCCCCCTGCCAACTTAGTTTAAACCCTCCCCTTAACTCCATTTACCTGCTTTGTTTCCATAACTGTGAATACTCTTGCCCAACAAAAATCTGTCAATCACACTTCTGAAATTTGCAATTGACCCCCAGCCTCAACAGCTTTTTGGGGGAGAGAGTTCCAGATTTCCACTGCCCTTCATGTGAAGAAGTGCTTCCTGACATCACTCCTGAACGGCCTAGATCAAATTTTAAAGTTATGCCCCCTTGTTCTGGACTCCCCCCACCAGGGGAAATCCTTCAATCATCTTAAACACCTCAATTATATCACTCCTTAACCTTCTATAGCAGGAACAGGAGTAGACCATTCAGCCCCTCGAGCCTGTTCCATCATTCAGTGAGATAGAACCTTACAATGATACAGCACTGAAGGAGCCCATTCGGCCCTGTAAATTTTTGCCCTTTAAATATTTCTCCAATTCCCTTTTGAAAGTTACTATTGAATCTGCTCCCACCGCCCTTTCAGGCAGCACATTCCAGATCACAACAACTCGCTGTATAAAAAAAAAAGTTTCCTCATGTCGCCTCTGGTTCTTTTGCCAATTCCCTTAAATCTGTGTCCTCTGGTTACCAACCCTTCTGCCATTGGAAACAATTTCTCCTTATTTACTCCATCAAAACCCTTCATGATTTTGAACACCTCTATCAAATCTTCTCTTAACCTTCTCTGTTCTGAGGAGAACAATCCCAGCTTCTCCAGTCTCTCCACATAACTGAGGTCCCTCATCCCTGGAACCACTCTAGTAAATCTCCTCCGCACCCTCTCCAAGGCCTTGACATCCTTCCTAAAGTGCGGTGCCCAGAATTGAACACAATACTCCAGCTGGGGCCTAACCAGTGTTTTATAAAGATTTAGCATAACTTCCTTGCTTTTGCACTCTATGCCTCTATTAATAAAACCCAGGATCCCAGATGCTTTTTCAACAGCCTTCACAACTTGTCCTGCCACCTTCAGCGATGTGTATACACCCCCCCCCCCCCCCAGCTCTCTGTTCCTGCACCCACTTTAAAATTGTACCATGTAGTTTATATTGCCTCTCCTCATTGTTCCTACCAAAATGTATCACCTCACGCTTCTCTGCATTAAATTTCATCTGCTGCGTGTCCGCCCATTTCACCAGTCTGTCTATGTCCTCCTGAAGTCTGTTACTATCCTTCTCATTGTTTACTACATTTCCGAGTTTCGTGTCATCTGCAAACTTTGAAATTATTATGCCCTGTATACCCAAGTCCAGGACATTAATATATATCAAAAAGAGCAGTGGTCCCAACACTGACCCCTGGGGGACACCACTGTACACTTCCCTCCAGTCTGAAAAACAACTGTTCACCACTACTCTCTGCTTTCTGTCCATTAGCCAATTTTGTATTCATGCTGCCACTGTCCCTTTAATCCCATGGACTTTAATTTTGCAAACAAGTCTATTATGTGGTACTTTGTCAGACGGCTTTTGAAAGTCCATATACACATCATCAACCACACTACCCTCATCAACCTTCTTCGTTACTTCATCAAAGAACTCAATCAAGTTAGTCAAACACGATTTGCCTTTAACAAATCCATTGCTGAATTTCATTTATTAGCCCATCCCTTTCTAAATACCGATTAATTTTGCCCTGGATTATTGTGTCTCAAAATTTTCCTACCACTGACGTTAGGCTGACTGGCCTGTAGTTGCTGGGTTTATCTCTCTCCCCTTTTTTGAACAGGGGTGTAACATTTGCAATCCTCCCGTTCTCCGGCACCACCCCCATATCCGAAGATTGTAGCCAGAGCCTCCGCAATTTCCACCCTTAATTCCCTCAGTAACCTAGGATGCATCCCATCCGGACCAGGTGACTTTTCTATAGAACCATAGAAAGTTACAGCACTGAAGGAGGCCATTTCGGCGCATTGTGTCCGTGCCGGCCAACAAAGAGCTCTCCAGCCTAATCCCACTTCCCAGCTCTTGGTCCGTAGCCCTGCAGGTTAGAGCATCCCAAATGCGCATCCAAGTACTTTTTAAATGTGGTTAGAGTTCTTGCCTCTACCTCCCTTTCAGGTGAGTTCCAAACCCCCACAACCCTCTGGGTAAAGACATTTTTCCTCAAATCCCCTCTAAACCTTCCCCCAATTACTTTAAATCTGTGCCCCCTGGTTTTTGACCCCTCTGCTAAGAGAACTAGGTCCTTTCTATCCACTTTATCTATGCCCCTCAATTTTATACACCTCAATAAGGTCTCCCAACAGACCCAGCCTTTCCAGTCTTTCCTCATAGCTAAGATTCTCTACTCCCAGCAACATCCTTGTAAATCTCCTCTGTACCCTCTCTAGTGCAATCACATCTTTCCTGTAATGTGACCAGAACTGCACGCAGTACTCTAGCTGAGGCCTAACTAGTGTTTTATACAGTTGAAGCATAACCCCCCTGCTCTTGTATTCTATGCCACGGCTAATAAAGGCAAGCATTCCGGATGCCTTCTTAACCACCTTATCTACTTGGTCTGTTACCTTCAGGGATCTGTGGACATGCACTCCAAGGTCCCTTTGATCCTCTACACTACTCAGTGTCCTACCATTTAATGTGTATTCCCTTTCCTTGTTAGACTTCCCCAAATGCATTACCTCACACATCTCCGGATTGAATTCCATTTGCCACTGTTCTGCCCACCTGACCAATTTATTGCTATCTTCCTGCAGTCTACAGCTTCCTTCTTCAGTATCAACCACACAGCCGTTTTTAGTATCATCTGCAAACTTCTTAATCATAACCCCCTATATTCAAGTCTAGATCATTGAGATATACCACAAAAAGCAAGGGACCTAGTACTGAGCCCTGCGGAACCCCACTGGAAACAGCCTTCCAGTCACAAAAACACCCATCAACCATTACCCTCTGCTTCCTGTCTCCGAGCCAGTTTTGAATCCAACTTGACACTTTTGCCCTGGATCCCATGGGCTTTTAACTTCGTGACCAGTCTGCCCTGTGGAACCTTATCAAAAGCCTTGCTAAAGTCCATATACACTACATCAAACACACTACCCTCATCTTCCCTCCTTGTTACCTCCTCTAGCCCTTGATTCCTCTGTCCTTCCAATTTACTTTCTACGTTTTTGGTTTCCAATTCCAGTTTTTCTTCCCTATTGACTCTGTACTTAGGTTCCCACCCCCCTGCCAAGCTAGTTTAAACCCTCCCTAACTGCACTAGCAAACCCTCCCGCAAGGATATCGGTCCCATTCCCGTTGAGGTGCAACCCGTCTGGCTTGTAGAGGTCCCACCTCCCCCAGAAACCGTTCCAATTCCTCAGGAATCTAAAGCCCTCCCTCCTACACCATCTCTCCAGCCACACATTCATCTGCTCTATCTTCCTATTTCTGAACTCACTAGCACGTGGCACTGGTAGTAATCCGGAGATTACTATCTTTGAGGTCCTGCTTTTTAACCTCTTTCCTAGCTCCCTAAACTCTGCCTGCAGGACCTCATCCCTCTTCCTACCTATGTTGTTGATACCGATATGGACCATGACCTCTGGCTGTTCACCCTCCCCCCTCAGAATGCCCTGCAGCCGTTCAGTGACATCCTTAACCCTGGAACCAGGGAGGCAACATACCATCCTGGAGTCCCATCTGCGGCCCTAACTATTGAATCCCCTATCACTATTGCTCTCCCTCTCCTCTTTTCCCCCCCCCCCCCCCCCCAACCCACCCCCCCCTCCCGGCCTGTGTAGCTGAGCCACCTGTGGTGCTGTGGACTTGGCTCTGGCTGCACTCCCCAGAGGAACCATCGCCCTCACCAGTACTCAGCACCGAATACTGGTTGGTGAGCAAGATGGGCTCAGGGGACTCCTGCACTACCTGCCTGGTCCTCCTCTTCTGTCCGACGGTCACCCATTCCCTCTCTGCCTGCACACTCTTAAGCTGCGGGGTGACCACCTCCCGAAACGTGCTATCCACGTAGCTCTCGGCCTCGCGGATGCACAGCAGTGACTGCAACCGCCGCTCAAGCTGCGTAACCCAGTGCTCGAGCTGCTGTAGCTGGCGACACTTCCCGCACATGTGGTCGTCCAGGATTTCCCACATGGCACAGGATGTGCATTCCACGGGTGTGAGCTGCCCCACCAGCTCCCTCCCCTTGTGCCGACGTCACTTTTGAATTCTGACGTCACTCTTTGAAAATTCTGCCGGTGCTGAGTTGGTACCGCCGCCTCGCCGCTCCTCCCAGGTCCGCACTGCTGCCGTTGCTGCTGCTGCTGTGGGACCTACCTGCGCCTCAGGCTCTCTTTATACTGCCGCTGCCGCCTCGCCACTCCTCCCAGGTCCGCGCTGCTGCTGCTGTGGGACCTACCTGCGCCTCAGGTTCTCTTTATACTGCCGCTGCCGCCTCGCCACTCCTCCCAGGTCCGCGCTGCTGCTGCTGTGGGGCCTACCTGCGCCTCAGGCTCTCTTTATACCGTCGCTGCCACCTCGCCACTCCTCCCAGGTCCGCGCTGCTGCTCTGAGGACTGCCAACCTTTTAAGTACTTGCTCTTTATTTTTATCCTATCCAATGTCACTACTGCCTCCTCCTTTACTGCTACATTGGCAGCATCCTCTTTAGTGAAAACAGTTGCAAAATACTCATTTAGTACCTCAGCAATGCCCTCTGCCTCCGCAAGAAGATCTCCTTTTTGGTCCCCAATCAGCCCCACCCTTCCTTTGACTACCCTTTTACTATTTATGTACTTATAAAATAATTTTGGGTTCCCTTTTATGGTAGCTGCTAATCTATTCTCATGCACCTTCTTTGCCCCTCTTATTTCCTTTTTTAGATCTCCCGTGTACTTTATATATTCAGCTTGGTTCTGTACAGTATTAAGAACCTTATATTGGTCATAAGCCTCCTTTTTCTGTCTTATTTTAGCCTCTATATCTTTAGTCATCCAGGGAGCTCTAGCTTTGGATGCCCTTACATTCCCATGAGGGGGAAAGGGTCTACTCTGTACGCGAACCATCTCCTCTTTGAAGACCTCCCATTGTTCAATTGCCGACCAAATTTTAATTCCAATTCACCTGGGCCAGATCCTTTTTCAAATCACTGAAGTTAGCCCTCCTCCAGTTAAGTATTTTTACGCTTGTTCTTTTCCATAACTATTCTAAACGTGATGATATTATGATCACTGTTTCCCAAATGCTCGCCAACTGAAACATGCTCCACCTGCCTCCCTTCTTTCCCCAGCACTGGCTCAGGCACTGCTTTCTCTCTTGTGCACATTTCTGGAATTCCTGCCCCTCTTTGCCCTTTGCACTGTTACTAACCCATTCTATATTAGGATAATTAAAGTCTCCCATTATCACTACTCTGTACTTTCTGTAATTTGCTTGAAAATTTGCTCCTCTATCTCCTTCCCACTATTTGGTGGCCTACAGTATACACCCAGTAGCGTAATAGCCAATTATTTTCTTCCAAAATTCGATAGACTCTGGAACAGTTCCCATGGATTGGAGGGTAGCTAATGTTACCCCACTATTCAAAAAAGGTAGTAGAGAGAAAACGGGGAATTACAGACCGGTAAGCCTGACATCGGTAGTGGGGAAAATGCTAGAGTCCATTATAAAAGATGTAATAGCAGAGCACTTGGAAAACAGTGACAGGATCAGACAAAGTCAACATGGATTTATAAAAGGTAAATCGTGCTTGACTAATCTACTGGAATTTTTTGAGGATGTAACTGGTAGAATAGATAAGGGAGAACCAGTGAATGTGGTGTATTTGGACTTTCAGAAGGCTTTCGATAAGGTCCCGCATAAGAGATTAGCGTGTAAAGTTAAAGCACATTGGATTAGGGGCAAGGTATTGACTTGGATAGAGAACTGGCTGGCAGACAGGAAGCAAAGAGTTGGAATAAACGGCTCTTTTTCCGAGTGGCAGGCAGTGACTAGTGGGGTACCGCAGGGATTGGTGCTAGGACCCCAGCTATTCACAATATATATTAATGATCTAGACGAGGGAACTAGATGTAATATCTCCAAGTTTGCAGACGACACAAAGCTGGGTGGGCGTGTGTGCTGTGAGGAGGATGCAGAGAAACTCCAGTATGATTTGAACAGGTTGGGTGATTGGGCAGATGTATGGCAGACGCAGTATAATGTGGATAAATGCGAGGTTATCCACTTTGGTGGCAAAAACAGGAAGGCAGATTATTATCTGAACAATAGATTGGGAGAAGGGGAAGTGCAACGAGACCTGGGTGTCCTTGTGCACCAGTCGCTGAAGGTAAGCATGCAGGTGCAGCAGGCGGTTAAGAAGGCAAATGGTATGTTGGCCTTCATAGCGAGAGGATTCGAGTACAGGAACAAGGATGTCTTGCTGCAGTTGTACAGGGCCTTGGTGAGACCACACCTTGAGTATTGTGTGCAGTTTTGGTCGCCTTATCTGAGGAAGGATGTTCTTGCCACGGAGGGAGTGCAGCGAAGATTCACCAGACTGATACCTGGGATGGCAGGAATGACGTATGAAGAGAGATTGGGTCGATTGGCCTTATACTCGCTGGAGTTTAGAAGAATGAGAGGGGATCTCATTGAAACTTATAAAATTCTAACAGGACTAGACAGACTAGATGCAGGAAGGATGTTCCCGATGGCGGGGGAGTCCAGAACCAGGGGTCACAGTCTAAGGATAAGGAGTAAGCCATTTAGGACTGAGATGAGGAGGCATTTCTTCACCGAGAGTGGTGAACCTGTGGAATTCTCTACCACAGAAGGCAGTTGAGGCCAATTCATGAAATATATTCAAGAAGGAGTTAGATATATTTCTTAAGGCTAAAGGGATCAAGGGATATGGGGAGAAGGCAGGGACAGGGTACTGAATTTGAATGATCAGCCATGATCTCATTGAATGGTGGAGCAGGCTCGAGGGGCCAAATGGCCTACTCCTGCTCCTATCTTCTATGTTTCTATAGTTCTTATATTGTTCCTTAATTCTAAATAAATAGACTTTGTCCTTGGCACCTCAACTACATCAACCCTCTCCAGTTCTACAATACGGGATATGTGGAACACTCTTTGTTCCAGTCCTACTCAGGTCCCCTCCCTCACCTCTTTTTCCGATACATTGATGACTGTATCGCTGCCGTTTCCTGCTCTCGCCCTGAACTGGACAATTTCATTCACTTTGCCTCCAATTTCCACTCTTCCCTCACCTTCACATGGTCCATCTCTGACTCTTCCCTTCCCTTCCTCGACTTCTCCGTCTCCATCTCTGAGGATAGGTTATCGACCAATATTCACTACAAGCCCACTGACTCCCACAGCTACCTGGACTACACTTCCTCCCACCCCGCCTCCTGTAAGGACTCTATTCCATTCTCCCAGTTTCTCCGTCTCCGCCGTATCTGCTCCGACGATGCCACCTTCCACACCAGTGCTTCCGACATGTCTTCCTTTTTCCGCAACCGAGGATTCCCCTCTACCGTGGTTGACACGGCCCTCGACCGTGTCCGTTCTACCTCCCGCACTTCTGCCCTCACCCCTGCCCCTCCCTCCCGGAACCACGATAGGGTTCCCCTTGTCCTCACCTTTCACCCCACCAGCCTCCACATTCAACGGATCATCCTCCGCCATTTTGGCTACCTCCAAAGTGATCCCACCACCAAACGCATCTTCCCCTCCCCTCCCCTTTCAGCATTCCATAGGGACCGCTCTCTCCGAGACACCCTAGTCCACTCCTCTATCACCCCCAACAGCCCTTCCCCTTCGCCTGGCACCTTCCTGTGCAAGCGCAGGAGATATAACACCTGCCCCTATACCTCCCCCCTTCCCACTGTCCAGAGCCCCAAACACCCCTTCCAGGTGAAACAGCGATTTACTTGTACTTCTCGCAATCTAGTATACTGTATTCGCTGCTCACGATGTGGTCTCCTCTACATTGGGGAGACCAAACGCAGATTGGGTGACCGCTTTGCGGAACACCTCCGTTCAGTCCGTAAGGGTGACCCCGAGCTTCCAGTCGCCTGTCATTTTAATTCACCGCTCCATTCCCACTCGGACCTCACCGTCCTTGGCCTCTTGCATTGTTCCACGGAAGCTCAACGTAAACTCGAGGAACAGCACCTCATCTTCCGATTAGGCAGTCTGCAGCCTTCCGGACTCAATTTCGAGTTCAACAATTTCAGATCATAACCTCGGCCCCTATTACATTTTTACTTATATTTTTTTCCACCCCTTTGCTTTGGGTCTTTCCCCCCCCCCCCCCCCTTTTTTTTTCTCTCTCCCACCTGGCAGCTGTCTCTCATCCTGCCAATACGCTTCACACCTAATCTCAGCCGTCTTTTGTCCTATTAGCATCTCGTCTGGTTTTGAATACCTCTTAATGTCTCTTTTACTTTTTTTGTTCTATCGCAGCCCTGCCTTCGATCTATTTTATTTCCTTTCCAGTTTTGAAAAAGGGTTTCGACCCGAAACGTCGACTCTAATTTCTCTCCGTGGATGTTGCCTGGCCTGCTGAGTTTTTCCAGCATTTTCTGTTGTTATTCCAGTTCTATAATAGTTTCTTTGATCAATACTGCCACCGCGCCCCCCCCTTTTTCTTCCCTATCTTTTCTGAATACCCTGTAGCCAGGAATATTACATTCCCCATCCTCCCCTTTGAGCCAGGTCTATATTATTGCCACTATATCATAGTCCCATGTGGTGATTTATGCTTGCAGTTCACCAACCTTACTTACCATGCTTATTTTCCATTTACATCCATCTTAGACTGGTTCGCAGTAGTCTCCTGTCTGATCTGTCCTATTTCTGAACTATTCTGTACTCTAGTGCTATTTTCCTCTCTAAGTCCTCTGTGTATTGTACCTTGTTTCTCCTCTCCAATGTTTCATCCTGGTGCCCATTCCCCAGCCAAATTAGTTTAAACCCTCCCTCACAGCATTAGTTAACCTTCCCATGAGGTAATTAATCCCAGCTCTTATGAGGTGCAACCCGTCCAGTTTAAACAGGTCCCTCCTACCCCAGAAATCTGAAGCCCTCCCTCCTGCACTATTTCTGCAGCCATGCATTAACCTCTCTTATCTTACTGCTCCTATACTCACTAGCACGTGGCACTGGGAGTAATCCAGAGATTACTACCTTTGAGATCGTGCTTTTAACTTCCTCCCTAGCTCCTGAACCTCTGACGGCAGGACCACATGGACCACGACTTCTGGCTGTTCCCCATCCCGCATGGGTCCTAGCTGTGCCTGTCTTTTTGTGGAATATGTGGAACATTCTTTGTCCTGCTTGGGTCCTCTCCCTCACCTCTTTTTCCGGTACATTGATGACTGTATTGGTGCCGTTTCCTGCTGGCGCCCTGAACTAGAAAATGTCATTCACTTTGCTTCCAATTTCCATTCTTCCCTCGCCTTCACGTGGTCCATTTCCGACTCTTCCCTTCCTCGACTTCTCTGCCTCCATTTCTGGGGTTAGGCTGTCGACAAACATCCACTATAAGCCCACTGACTCCCACAGCTACCTGGACTACACTTCCTCCCACCCCGCTTCCAGTAAGGACTCTATTCCATTCTCCCAGTTTCTCCGTCTCCGCCACATCTGTTATGACGATGCCACCTTCCATATTCGTGCTTCCGTCATGTCTTCCTTTTTCCTCAGCCGAGGATTCCCCTCCACCGTGGTTGACACGGTCCTCGACCGTGTTCGTTCCATTTCCAGCACTTCTGCTTTCACCCCTTCTCCTCCCTCCCGGAACCACGATAGGGTTCCCCTTGTCCTCACCTTTTACCCCATCAGCCTCCACATTCAACGGATCATCCTCCGCCATTTCCACCACCTCCAGCATGATCCCACCACCAAACGCATCTCCCCCTCCCTCCCCCTCCCCTTTCAGCATTCCGAAGGGACCACTCCCTCCACTACTCCCTGGTCCACTCCTCAATCACCATCTCCCTTTCCCACGGCACCTTTCTGTGCAAGCGCAGGAGATGCAACACCTGCCCTTTTACCTCCTCCCTTCCTACTGTCCAGGGCCCCAAACACACCTTCCAGGTGAAACAGCGATTTACTTGTACTACTTGCAATCTAGTATACTGTATTCGCTGCTCACGATGCGGTCTCCTCTACATTGGGGAGACCAAACGCAGATTGGGTGACCGCTCTATGGAACACCTCCGTTCAGTCCGTAAGCGTGATCCTGAGCTTCTGGTCACGGGTCACTTTAATTCTCTGCTCCACTCCTTCTCTGTCCTCGGCCTTTTGCATTGTTCCATGGAAGCTCAGCGTAAGCTCGAGGAACAGCACCTCATCTTTCGATTAGATACTTTGCAGCCTTCTGGACTCAACATCGAGTTCAACAATTTCAGACCATAACCTCGGCCCCTATTTTTTCAGATGGCAGCTGTTGATGATTCTGCCATTCCCATTTACACCTTTTCTAGACCTATCTTTTGTTTCTTTACTTGTCCCATTACCATCTCCTTTCACCTTGCACCATCATCCCTTTTGTCATTTAATCTCTCCTGCCTTCCATCCAGTCACAGACCTTCCCTTTTGTTCTTTCCTCCCATTCCCTGCCTCTGCACTTTCTTAAAATCTGTTACATCTCTAAAACTTTTTCCAGTTCTGACGAAAGGTCATCAACCTGGAACATTAACTCTCTCCACAAATGCTGCCTGAACTGCTGAGTATTTTCTGCTTTTATATACTACATTTCACTGATCTGTGTACATGGACACCTCAATCTCTTTGGACCACCACTGTTCCTAGCTTTTCACCATTTAAATAATACTCGGATCTATCCTTTTTTGGTCCAAAATGGATGACCTCACACCTACCTGCATTGAAATCCATCTGCCACAGTTTTGCGCACTCACTTTATCAATGTCTCTTTGTAATTTTATGCTCTCATCTACACTACTTACTATACCACCAATACTGCAGGGAATACAAGCCTAGTCTATGCAACCTGCCTTCATAATTTAAGCCCTTTAGCCCAGTTATCTTCCCAGGATCCTGTTTTTATGCTGTGCAGTATTCCATGAGTTTTATTCAGTTTTAGTGCGAGCAGCAGCTGTCTGGGCAGTGCCTGCTGGTGTCATTGGTAGGTCCTGTCATATCGTTTCCAGAGAGGTTGCGGAAGGTTCCGTGGCCAGTGTCTCGGCTCCTGTTTGTTTGTAATGAGCCTGTTTTTCTTTGTTCTCAGTTACAGTTGCAGAAATCTCAGTATTTACAGCTGGGACAGGGCCGGGGTCAGTACTATGGAGGCTCCCTTCCCAACGTCAATCAGATTGGGAGCACCGCGATGGACCTCCCTTTCCAGGTAAGTTTATTTTTAGGTTTAACAAGAAAAAACACAAATACCGGAAATAAAACTGGGAAATACACAGCAGCTCCCTCGACATCGGAAAGAGAAAGGACAGAGGGCAGGGATAATGCGTCGCCGAGGCTGGTCCCAATCAGAAGCTCGTTCTGAGCTTACATGTGATTTGAATTCACAGAATGCATCCGCACGGAGCAAATGGTGAGGTAGAGATCAAATCAGAATTTAAAAACTTCTCAATTCAATATGGATGCAACTTCTTATAAAGAGCCCCATACAAAGTCCGCTTTTGTGTCTCACTCACTCGGTGCTAATACATGAAGGGCTAAAGACCACCGTTATCTCTTGATGGCCTCTACAGATCTGTGGCAGATACAATGTCCCTCAGCAAAATGAAAGTTGGGGGTTAGATTTCAGCTCCCAATATCCTGCATTGCCTGCAGCGTTTGTACTCCCCTCTGAGCCAGTGGGTCATGAGCATCAGCAGGTAATAGCTAGTCACTGTGCAGCCATTGCAAGGGGCTGCCCGATGTGAATCTCTGTTCACTTGTCAGTTGCGTACTATCTGGAGGTGGGAGCTTTTAGTCTGCACTAAGATTCACTCTTAGGGAGAAGAGAAGGGATTTTTATTAAGAATTAACAAAACAATTCACAGCAAGTGATTAAAGGGTAAAAAAAGGACTGAGGAACTGGCCCCATCCTGCGCTGGTCACTCGCTGTGTGTGTTGTCACTAACCCCTCTCCGGGTGAGGAACTGGCCCCATCCTGCGCTGGTCACTCGCTGTGTGTGTTGTCACTAACCCCTCTCCGGGTGAGGAACTGGCCCCATCCTGCGCTGGTCACTCGCTGTGTGTGTTGTCACTAACCCCTCTCCGGGTGAGGAACTGGCTCCATCCTGCGCTGGTCACTCGCTGTGTGTGTTGTCACTAACCCCTCTCCGGGTGAGGAACTGGCCCCATCCTGCGCTGGTCACTCGCTGTGTGTGTTGTCACTAACCCCTCTCCGGGTGAGGAACTGGCTCCATCTTGTGCTGGTCACTCGCTGTGTGTGTTGTCACTAACCCCTCTCCGGGTGAGGAACTGGCCCCATCCTGTGCTGGTCACACGATGTGTGTGTTGTCACTAACCCCTCTCCGGGTGAGGAACTGGCCCCATCCTGCGCTGGTCACTCGCTGTCTGTGTTGTCACTAACCCCTCTCCGGGTGAGGAACTGGCCCCATCCTGCGCTGGTCACTCGCTGTGTGTGTTGTCACTAACCCCTCTCCGGGTGAGGAACTGGCCCCATCCTGCGCTGGTCACTCGCTGTGTGTGTGTCACTAACCCCTCTCCGGGTGAGGAACTGGCCCCATCCTGCGCTGGTCACTCGCTGTGTGTGTTGTCACTAACCCCTCTCCGGGTGAGGAACTGGCCCCATCCTGCGCTGGTCACTCGCTGTGTGTGTGTCACTAACCCCTCTCCGGGTGAGGAACTGGCTCCATCCTGCGCTGGTCACTCGCTGTGTGTGTTGTCACTAACCCCTCTCCGGGTGAGGAACTGGCTCCATCCTGCGCTGGTCACTCGCTGTGTGTGTTGTCACTAACCCCTCTCCAGGTGAGGAACTGGCCCCATCCTGCGCTGGTCACTCGCTGTGTGTGTGTGTCACTAACCCCTCTCCGGGTGAGGAACTGGCCCCATCCTGCGCTGGTCACTCGCTGTGTGTGTTGTCACTAACCCCTCTCCGGGTGAGGAACTGGCCCCATCCTGCGCTGGTCACTCGCTGTGTGTGTTGTCACTAACCCCTCTCCGGGTGAGGAACTGGCTCCATCCTGCGCTGGTCACTCGCTGTGTGTGTTGTCACTAACCCCTCGCCGGGTGAGGAACTGGCCCCATCCTGCGCTGGTCACTCGCTGTGTGTGTTGTCACTAACCCCTCTCCGGGTGAGGAACTGGCTCCATCTTGTGCTGGTCACTCGCTGTGTGTGTTGTCACTAACCCCTCTCCGGGTGAGGAACTGGCCCCATCCTGTGCTGGTCACACGATGTGTGTGTTGTCACTAACCCCTCTCCGGGTGAGGAACTGGCCCCATCCTGCGCTGGTCACTCGCTGTCTGTGTTGTCACTAACCCCTCTCCGGGTGAGGAACTGGCCCCATCCTGCGCTGGTCACTCGCTGTGTGTGTTGTCACTAACCCCTCTCCGGGTGAGGAACTGGCCCCATCCTGCGCTGGTCACTCGCTGTGTGTGTGTCACTAACCCCTCTCCGGGTGAGGAACTGGCCCCATCCTGCGCTGGTCACTCGCTGTGTGTGTTGTCACTAACCCCTCTCCGGGTGAGGAACTGGCCCCATCCTGCGCTGGTCACTCGCTGTGTGTGTGTCACTAACCCCTCTCCGGGTGAGGAACTGGCTCCATCCTGCGCTGGTCACTCGCTGTGTGTGTTGTCACTAACCCCTCTCCGGGTGAGGAACTGGCTCCATCCTGCGCTGGTCACTCGCTGTGTGTGTTGTCACTAACCCCTCTCCAGGTGAGGAACTGGCCCCATCCTGCGCTGGTCACTCGCTGTGTGTGTGTGTCACTAACCCCTCTCCGGGTGAGGAACTGGCCCCATCCTGCGCTGGTCACTCGCTGTGTGTGTTGTCACTAACCCCTCTCCGGGTGAGGAACTGGCCCCATCCTGCGCTGGTCACTCGCTGTGTGTGTGTCACTAACCCCTCTCCGGGTGAGGAACTGGCTCCATCCTGCGCTGGTCACTCGCTGTGTGTGTTGTCACTAACCCCTCTCCGGGTGAGGAACTGGCTCCATCCTGCGCTGGTCACTCGCTGTGTGTGTTGTCACTAACCCCTCTCCGGGTGAGGAACTGGCCCCATCCTGTGCTGGTCACACGATGTGTGTGTGTCACTAACCCCTCTCCGGGTGAGGAACTGGCCCCATCCTGCGCTGGTCACTCGCTGTGTGTGTTGTCACTAACCCCTCTCCGGGTGAGGAACTGGCTCCATCCTGCGCTGGTCACTCGCTGTGTGTGTTGTCACTAACCCCTCTCTGGGTGAGGAACTGGCCCCATCCTGCGCTGGTCACTCGCTGTGTGTGTGTCACTAACCCCTCTCCGGGTGAGGAACTGGCCCCATCCTGCGCTGGTCACTCGCTGTGTGTGTGTCACTAACCCCTCTCCGGGTGAGGAACTGGCTCCATCTTGTGCTGGTCACTCGCTGTGTGTGTTGTCACTAACCCCTCTCCGGGTGAGGAACTGGCTCCATCTTGTGCTGGTCACTCGCTGTGTGTGTGTCACTAACCCCTCTCCAGGTGAGGAACTGGCCCCATCCTGCGCTGGTCACTCGCTGTGTGTGTTGTCACTAACACCTTTCCGGGGCAGCGGCAGAATATGAAGAAAGGGAGATAATTATTGTCCTCTTTTTAAAAACAAACGCTCCCCAAATTTTGTGTGTTTTCCACCAACACACCATCACCTTCCTGTGCCACCCTACTGCATTCCTGTAAACTGCACCCAGGTCAGTACAAATGCTGCTCTTGATCAAGTGCAGAGGAAGTGGAGTCGAGAGTCTCTGGATTCTCAGGCACTGATGAAATGGCTCCCGCTGACAGGGCTGGGTCTGGTCTCTGCTCAATGCCTGTCCTGGATTTGTGTTGTTGTGAAGCAGCAGAGCTGGATTACTGATCCACCAAGGAATAGTGCCGCATGTATTGAACTGATTGTTGTTGATGGATTCTGTACTCTGGTCACTGATCAGCTAAATCGGTGACTATTAAAATCACCTGACTACAAACTTCAGTTTTCAAACAGAATTTAAACTCAGAATGACCATCACACAAGTAGGGGAGAGGGCAGAGTGAAGTAGTATTGTGAGGGAGAGAGTGAATCTCCCCGTGTACAGATGCTGAGGTAAGCGAGTTGTTGCTTTGTACACAAGTAAACACTTTTGCCTCTCTTTTTCGACTTGTTTGCTTGGCTGCTCAGCGGCCAGTATCAGTGCAGGGAGTCAGCACCACCCCCAAGAGTTTGGGCTGGCCCATTATCCATGGTTGGAGTGAGAAAAGGGACACTTATTGTAGATTTAATCGGATCTCTTCAGTCACACTGTGGGGGATGCAACAACCCTGCCTCTTTGCCGGAGAGTGACTAGCGATGAGTCCACACACTGGAGTAAAGGCACAGTGTGGGAGGCCAGGAACAAAATGAAACGGCCCCCGCTTGTATCGAATTCCTGTTTGACAGTTGACTTGTAAACAAGTAAGTTGACTACAACAAAAGCGAAATACTGCGGATGCTGGAAATGTGAATTAAAAACAGAAAATGCTGGAAGTGCTCAGCAGGTCAGGCAGCATCTGTGGAGAGAGAAACGGAGTCAACGTTTCAGGTCGATGACCTTGACCACAGTTGAGATCTGGGTTTATATTGTAGATCCTTCAATATTCCTCCTCCAAAGTTATTCTCAATCTCTTTAGTCCCCCCTTCCATGCCAGTCATTGAAGCAGGCAGGGGGCCTCAATCCAATTCCATTCAGTGTCTGAACATTGGCAGTCTGCTCGATTGGCTTGGCCACACGTGCAGAGCATCCTCCTCCGCCTGCTGTTAGCGGGTCTCAGTGGCGCTGCTTCAATCGATTCCAGTGTCCCTGGGTTAAGGAGTGGGGAAAATAGCTAGTATTCCTGTTACTGATCACAATGCAGTGCTTGCTCCATGTGTTAACCTCCCCTGATGGACTTGTTTAAATGTGCACACTACAGGACCCAGCACTGGCTCCAGGTGTGCTGCAGCAATCTACCGGGTTTATAGTAAGCCTCCTGAGCTACACAGGTGGGCCCGCCATCAGGTGAAACCTAACACCAGGGGCAAAGTCTGAGCTAAGTATTGATGTATAAAAGTCGAAACCCTGCACTGTTAGTCCTGCTAACGAGGAGAAAAATAAAAGGCAATTAAGAATTAGTACCAGACGTGCAGATTGCAGCATGTCTGAAGCAGGTGTGCACAATACTGAAGGTCTCACCCTGTTTGTGTTACAGACTCCATTCCAGTCGTCTGCCTTGGACACGAGTAGATCGACCAGGCATCATGGTTTGGTCGACCGGGTCTACAGGGACAGAAACCGGCTGGGCTCGCCACACCGCCGTGCCATTCCTGTTGACAAACACGGGCGTCAGATATCCTTCCTCTGTCAGTATGGTGTGGATGCTGAAATGTGGTCCAGAGCATGAAGTATAGAGGATCTCTCACTGAGACTGCCAGGTAAAGCCTCACAAGCAGGGTTAGAAAAGTCACGTTGCTTTGATGTGTTGGGGTCTACTCCTGGAGATCCTTTTGACAGATGGTGTCCGGCCTCTGGTCCTGGTCTGAGAATCTCAGTCTTCCAGCAGGGAGCATTTTCAAGGGAAGGATTCTCTCTGTTTCCTGACCAACATTCTGCCCTCCAAAAGAAACATTAAGTGGCCGTGCACCTCAATATCAGCATGCACTCATTTCAATGTGTTTCGCTGTATGAAGCACTTGATACGTGATAAGAAGAAGAAGATGCGCTGTATAATTTTAAGGATTATTGGTGAAGTCTTGTATTATAAATGTACGGTATTGACTTATGCACACGAAATTGGTGTCATGACCTAATATAAATCTAATGATTATTGACTTGACAACAACCTGCATTTATGTAGCGCCTTTAACGTAGTAAAATATCCCAAGGTGCTTCACAGGACATTATCAAATAAAACTTGACACCAAGCCACATAAAAGAGGTATTAGGACAGGTGATCAAAAGCTTGGTCAAAGAAGTAGCTTTTAAGGGGCATTTTAAAGGATAGAGAGGCGAAGAGGTTTAGGGAGGGAATTCCAGAGCTTAGGGCCTCGGCAACAGAATGAGGAGAAACAATACAAGCTAAATGATTACAATTTTATAGGGGGTGTTTGTGCACAAGTCTTTGAAGGTAGCAGGACAGGTTAATAAAGCATATGGAATCCTGGGCTTTATAAATAGAGGCATAGAGTACAAAAGCTAGGAAGTTATACTAAACCTTTATAAAGCACTAGTTCGGCCCCAGCTGAAATATTGTGTCCAATTCTGGGCACCGCACTAGAGGAAGGACATGAAGGCTTTGGAGAGGATACAGAGGAGATTTACTAGAACGGTTCCAGGGATGAGGGATTACAGTGATGTGGAGAGACTGGAGAAGCTGGGGTTGTTCTCCTTAGAGCAGAGAAGGCTAAGAGGAGATTTGATAGAGGTGTTCAAAATCATAAAGGGTTAAGATAGAGAAAATAAAGAGAAACTGTTTCCAGTGGCTGAAGGGCCGATAACCAGAGGGCACAGATTTGAGGTGATTGGCAAAAGAACCAGTGGCGACATCAGGAAAACCTGTTTTACACGAGTTGTTAGGATGAACCTGCCTGATAGGGTGTTGGATACAGATTCAGTCGTAGCCCTCAAGGGAATTGAATAAATCATTGAAGGGGGAAAAAATTGCAGGGATGTGGGGAAAGAGCGGGGGAATGGGACTGACTGGACGGCTCTTCGAAGGAGCCGGTGCAGACTCGATGGGCCGAATGGCCTCCTGCACTGTATGATTCTAGAGGTAACAAAGGCATGGATGAGGGTTTCAGCAGCAGAAGAGCTGAGGTAGCGGCGGAGTCGGGCGATGTTACTGAGGTCGAAGTAGGCTGTCTTGGTGATGGAGAGGATATGGGGTCGGCAACTCAGTTCAGAGTCAAATGGTACACAAAGGTTTTAAGTTGGTTCTTACTGCAGTACATATTGCTCCACAGGATAGGAGCTCTGTGTAAAATATTTAATTTTTTGCACAGTTTAACAGTTTGTTGCAGAATCAGTTCTGTTCTCTGAAGTTTCCTTGACTCCGCAGCACGCAGACAGCTGTCCCTATGGTTCGATCTATCTGTCGCCCCCACCTGACACCAGCTGGAGAAGGTGAGGGACACTTTTCCTAAACGAAAGCTTCAATCTCGGTCAGTCTATCTGTCGATAACCGCTCATTGGTTGTAACAGCGAAAGGCTGATGTGATCTGAGTTAAGAATTCAAGACATCATTATGTTTAGACCTTGGTGGCAGGGCTCTGCTCCCGGTGGGGCAAGGGTGGTGGTGGTGGTGGGGGGAGGGGGTGGTCGGGGAGGTGGCGCATGGGGAGGTGGCAGGGCTCTGCTCCCGGTGGGGCAAGGGTGGTGGTGGGGTGGTCGGGGAGGTGGCGCATGGGGAGGTGGCAGTTTGGTGCGGCGGGTGGTTGGGTGGGGTGGGGGCGGTTGGGCGAGGGCAGGAGGGTGGGTGGGGCGCATGGGGAGGGGGCAGTTGGGTGGGAGCAAGGGAGGATGGGGAAAGGGCAGGTAGGGAGGGAACTGGCATGAATCTGCTCCTGAGTTGAAGTATTCTGTAGCCGTTTGATCTTATTTCTGGAGTGTGGGAGCAGTGTGCAAAAGCAGGCGAGGTTCATAAGACAAATGTATGTAAATGATCTGTTGACTTTCCGTGCACATAAATAATGTGGAATGTGTAATTATAATTTCTAACCTTTCTCGCCCACCTTTTTAATATGTTATTCACTTTGGTATGAAGAATAGAAAAACAGAATATTTTTTAAATAGTGAGAAACTATTAAATGTTGGTGTTCAGAGAAATTTAGGTGTGCTCGTACAGGAAACACTGAGTTAATATGCAGGAACAGCAAGCAATTAGGAAGGCAAATGACCTGTTGGCCTTTATTGCAAGGGGGTTGGAGTAAAAGAGTGAGGAAGTCTTGCTACAATTGTACAGGGCTTTGCTGAGACCACACCTGGAGTACTGGGCACAGTTTTGGTCTCCTAATCTAAGGAAGGATATTGCCTTGGAGGCGGTGCAACGAAGGTTCACTAGATTGATTCCTGGGATGTGAGGGCTGTCCTATGATGAGAGATTGTGTAGAATGGGACTATACTCTCTGGAGTTTAGAAGAATGAGAGGTGATCTCATTGAAACATACAAGATTCTGAGGGGGATTGACAGGGTAGGTGCCAAGAGGTTGCTTCCCCTGGCTGGAGAGTCTAGAACAAGGGGGCACAGTCTCAGGGTAAGGGGTCGGCCCTTTAAGACTGAGATGAGGAATTTCTTCACTGAGGGTTGTGAACCTTTGTAATTCTCTGCCCCAAAGGGCTGTGGATGCTGAGTCATTGAGTATATTCAAGGCTGAGAGCGATAGATTTATGGACACAAGGGGAATCAAGGGATAGGGGGATCGGGCGGGAAAGTGGAATTCAGGTAGAAGTTCAGCCATGATCTTATTGAATGGCGGAGCAGGCTCGAGGGGCCGTATGGCCGACTCCTGCTCTTAATTCTTAAGTCTAGTCAGCACTGGGCATTACACTGATCTGCATCCCACTTTCCAAAACAAGTACAAGGACTCCGTTCGCTGTGTGTCCGAAAATGATTGTTAGATGAAGTGGTAGCAGGACATTGTCCTGTAATACGCACACAGGGACTGTCACTGTCCTGTAATACACAGGGACTGTCACTGTCCTGTAATACACAGGGATTGTCACTGTCCTGTAATACACGGGGACTGTCACTGTCCTGTGATACACGGGGACTGTCACTGCCCTGTAATACACAGGGGCTGTCACTGCCCTGTAATACACGGGGACTGTCACTGCCCTGTAATACACGGGGACTGTCACCGCCCTGTAATACACAGGGCCTGTCACTGCCCTGTAATACACAGGGACTGTCACTGCCCTGTAACACACAGGGACTGTCACTGCCCTGTAATACACAGGGACTGTCACTGCCCTGTAATACACAGGGACTGTCACTGCCCTGTAATACACAGGGACTGTCACTGCCCTGTAATACACAGGGACTGTCACTGCCCTGTAATACACAGGGACTGTCACTGCCCTGTAATACACAGGGACTGTCACTGCCCTGTAATACACAGGGACTGTCACTGCCCTGTAATACACAGGGACTGTCACTGCCCTGTAATACACAGGGACTGTCACTGCCCTGTAATACACAGGGACTGTCACTGCCCTGTAATACACAGGGACTGTCACTGCCCTGTAATACACAGGGACTGTCACTGCCCTGTAATACACAGGGACTGTCACTGCCCTGTAATACACAGGGACTGTCACCGCCCTGTAATACACAGGGACTGTCGCCGCCCTGTAATACACAGGGACTGTCGCCGCCCTGTAATACACAGGGACTGTCGCCGCCCTGTAATACACAGGGACTGTCGCCGTCCTGTAATACACAGGGACTGTCGCCGTCCTGTAATACACAGGGACTGTCGCTGCCCTGTAATACACAGGGACTGTCACTGCCCTGTAACACACACGGACTGTCGCCGTCCTGTAATACACAGGGACTGTCGCCGTCCTGTAATACACAGGGACTGTCGCTGTCCTGTAATACACAGGGACTGTCACTGCCCTGTAACACACACGGACTGTTGCCGTCCTGTAATACACAGGGACTGTCGCCGTCCTGTAATACACAGGGACTGTCGCTGTCCTGTAATACACAGGGACTGTCACTGCCCTGTAACACACACGGACTGTTGCCGTCCTGTAATACACAGGGACTGTCGCCGTCCTGTAATACACAGGGACTGTCGCCGTCCTGTAATACACAGGGACTGTCGCTCTGCTGTAATACACAGGGACTGTCGCTGTCCCGTAGTACACGGGGACTGTCGCTGTCCCGTAATACATGGGGACTGTCGCTGCCCTGTAATGCACAGGGACTGTCCTGTAATACACAGGGACTGTCACTGTCCTGTTATACACAGGGACTGTCACTGTCCTGTAATACACACACATGGACTGTCACTGCCCTGTAATACACAGGGACTGTCACTGTCCTGTAATACACAGGGACTGTCACTGTCCTGTTATACACAGGGACTGTCACTGTCCTGTAATACACACACATGGACTGTCACTGCCCTGTAATACACAGGGACTGTCACTGTCCTGTAATACACAGGGACTGTCGCTGTCCTGTAATACACAGGGACTGTCGCTGTCCTGTAATACACAGGGACTGTCGCTGTCCTGTAATACACAGGAACTGTCGCTCTGCTGTAATACACAGGGACTGTCACTGTCCTGTAATACACAGGGACTGTCACTCTGCTGTAATACACAGGGACTGTCACTGTGTATTAATGATCTGGACGAGGGAATTGTATGTAATATCTCCAAATTTGCAGACGACACAAAGCTGGGTGGGAGGGTATGCTGTGAGGAGGATGTCATGAAACTCCAGTACGATTTGGACAGGTTAGGTGATTGGGCAGAAACATGGCAAATGCACTATAATGTGGATAAATGTGAGGTTATCCACTTTGGTGGCAAAAACAGGAAGGCAGATTATTATTTGAATGGCAATAGATTGGGAGAAGGGGAGGTGCAAAGAGACCTGGGTGTTCTTGTGCACCAGTCGCTGAAGGTAAGCATGCAGGTGCAGCAGGCGGTTAAGAAGGCAAATGGAATGTTGGCCTTCGTAGCGAGAGGGTTCGAGTACAGGAACAAGGATGTCTTGCTACAGTTGTACAGGGCCTTGGTGAGACCGCAGCTTGAGTATTGTGTGCAGTTTTGGTCGCCTTATCTGAGGAAGGACGTTCTTGCCATGGAAGGAGTGCAGCGAAGATTCACCAGGCTGATACCTGGGATGGCAGGAATGACGTATGAGGAGAGATTGTGTCGATTGGGCTTATACTCACTGGAGTTTAGAAGATTGAGAGGGGATCTCATCGAAACCTATAAAATTCTGTCAGGCCTGGACAGACTAGATGCTGGAAGGATGTTCCCGATGGTCGGGGAGTCCAGAACCAGGGGTCATAGTCTAAGGATAAGGGGTAGGACATTTAGGACTGAAATGAGGAGGAATTTCTTCACCCAGAGAGTGGTGAACCTGTGGAATTCTCTGCCACAGAGGGTGGTGGAGGCCAGTTCATTAAATATATTCAAGAAAGAGTTGGATTTATTTCTTAAGGCTAAAGGAATCAAGGGATATGGGGAGAAGGCAGGGACAGGGTACTGAATTTGGATGATCAGCCATGATCTCATTGAATGGCGGAGCAGGCTCGAAGGGCCGAATGGCCTACTCCTGCTCCTATCTTCTGTGTTTCTATGTTTCTGTCCTGTAATACACAGGGACTGTCGCTGTCCTGTAATACACAGGGACTGTCGCTGTCCTGTAATACACAGGGACTGTCGCTGTCCTGTAATACACAGGGACTGTCACTGTCCTGTAATACACAGGGACTGTCGCTGTCCTGCAATACACAGGGACTGTCGCTGTCCTGTAATACACAGGGACTGTCACTGTCCTGTAATACACAGGGACTGTCGCTGTCCTGCAATACACAGGGACTGTCGCTGTCCTGTAATACACAGGGACTGTCACTGCCCTGTAATACACAGGGACTGTCACTGTCCTGTAATACACAGGGACTGTCACTGTCCTGTAATACACGGGGACTGTCGCTGTCCTGTAATACACAGGGACTGTCGCTGTCCTGTAATACACGGGGACTGTCGCTGTCCTGTAATACACAGGGACTGTCGCTGCCCTGTAATACACGGGGACTGTCGCTGTCCTGTAATACACAGGGACTGTCGCTGTCCTGTAATACACAGGGACTGTCGCTGTCCTGTAATACACAGGGACTGTCACTGTCCTGTAATACACGGGGACTGTCGCTGTCCTGTAATACACAGGGACTGTCGCTGTCCTGTAATACACAGGGACTGTCGCTGTCCTGTAATACACAGGGACTGTCGCTGCCCTGTAATACACAGGGACTGTCACTGCCCTGTAATACACAGGGACTGTCACTGTCCTGTAATACACGGGGACTGTCGCTGTCCTGTAATACACAGGGACTGTCACTGTCCTGTAATACACAGGGACTGTCGCTGTCCTGTAATACACAGGGACTGTCGCTGTCCTGTAATACACGGGGACTGTCGCTGTCCTGTAATACACAGGGACTGTCACTGTCCTGTAATACACAGGGACTGTCGCTGTCCTGTAATACACAGGGACTGCCGCTGTCCTGTAATACACAGGGACTGTCGCTGTCCTGTAATACACAAGGACTGTCGCTGTCCTGTAATACACAGGGACTGTCGCTGTCCTGTAATACACGGGGACTGTCGCTGTCCTGTAATACACAGGGACTGTCGCTGTCCTGTAATACACAGGGACTGTCGCTGTCCTGTAATACACGGGGACTGTCGCTGTCCTGTAATACACAGGGACTGTCGCTGTCCTGTAATACACAGGGACTGTCGCTGTCCTGTAATACACAGGGACTGTCGCTGTCCTGTAATACACAGGGACTGTCGCTGTCCTATAATACACAGGGACTGTCGCTGTCCTGTAATACACAGGGACTGTCGCTGTCCTGTGATACGTACACTGGGTGTCTCGTCCTGTAATACACAAGGACTGTCGCTGCCCTGTAATACACAAGGACTGTCACTGCCCTGTAATACACAAGGACTGTCGCTGTCCTGTAATACACAAGGACTGTCACTGTCCTGTAATACACAAGGACTGTCGCTGCCCTGTAATACACAGGGACTGTCACTGCCCTGTAATACACAAGGACTGTCGCTGTCCTGTAATACACAAGGACTGTCGCTGTCCTGTAATACACAAGGACTGTCGCTGTCCTGTAATACACAGGGACTGTCGCTGTCCTGTAATACACAGGGACTGTCGCTGTCCTGTAATACACAGGGACTGTCGCTGCCCTGTAATACACAGGGACTGTCACTGTCCTGTAATACACAGGGACTGTCGCTGTCCTGTAATACAGAGGGACTGTCGCTGTCCTGTAATACACAGGGACTGTCGCTGTCCTGTAATACACAGGGACTGTCGCTGTCCTGTAATACACAGGGACTGTCACTGTCCTGTAATACACAGGGACTGTCACTGCCCTGTAATACACAGGGACTGTCGCTGTCCTGTAATACACAGGGACTGTCGCTGTCCTGTAATACACAGGGACTGTCGCTGTCCTGTAATACACAGGGACTGTCGCTGTCCTGTAATACACAGGGACTGTCGCTGTCCTGTAATACACAGGGACTGTCGCTGTCCTGTAATACACAGGGACTGTCGCTGTCCTGTAATACACAGGGACTGTCGCTGTCCTGTAATACACAAGGACTGTCGCTGTCCTGTAATACACAGGGACTGTCGCTGTCCTGTAATACAGAGGGACTGTCGCTGTCCTGTAATACACAGGGACTGTCGCTGTCCTGTAATACACAGGGACTGTCGCTGTCCTGTAATACACAGGGACTGTCGCTGTCCTGTAATACACAGGGACTGTCGCTGTCCTGTAATACACGGGGACTGTCGCTGTCCTGTAATACACGGGGACTGTCGCTGTCCTGTAATACACAGGGACTGTCGCTGTCCTGTGATACGTACACTGGGTGTCTCGTCCTGTAATACATGGATTGTACAGACATCTTTCTGAGTTTTAGGATTAAGCACTTTTAACCTTTTTTTTACTGATCTATTTTATTATCTATCTTGTTTTCTGTCAGTCTGTCACACTTGTGGCATAAAATATAATGGTGCTGATGATTATCACAAGTTTGAGTAAATGATGCATACATTTTGATTTCAGGACCAATTCAGACTCTGCTCTGCACCAGAGTACAATGAATCCCACCGCACAGGATCCATTCAATGGGAGTTCCCAAGATACACAAGAGCAGCAGAAGCGAGGTGAGGACAGTGATCAATTCGATGGGGGGGGTTCCCCCTCCTATCAGAATCATCCCGAGCTGAGACTCACTTGGACTGATCTCACAGGCCTGTCATGCCGAAAATTCATGCATTTAATCTTTCTAACAATTTGTCTCAGATACACACACTGACAGACACACAAACTATGAAGCTCTGCATTCAAAGCCACAGACCCACGAAGGCAGCAGTTCTGAGGGGGAGATGGCTGTGTCTGTATTACAACTACTATTGCTCTGCTCTTTGTGTATTCTTTAAAAGCATAGCAGCAGTCGCAGTGTTGGTACCGTCGTCATTGTTATACCAAGAAGGCAGCCCAAGGAGCACCTGCAGACTGACTCCATTCACAATTGGACTGAAGGAGCTTGCATTGTAGTGGGTGTTGTACATGAGCGGGTATTGATTAGGTGGGCGGGTTATACATGGAGCGGGTATTGATCAGGTGGGTGGGTTATACATGGAGAGGGTATTGATCAGGTGGGCGGGTTATACATGAGCGGGTATTGATCAGGTGGGCGGGTTATACATGGAGCGGGTATTGATCAGGTGGGTGGGTTATACATGAGCGGGTATTGATCAGGTGGGCGGGTTATACATGAGCGGGTATTGATCAGGTGGGCGGGTTATACATGAGCGGGTATTGATCAGGTGGGCGGGTTATACATGGAGAGGGTATTGATCAGGTGGGTGGGTTATACATGAGCGGGTATTGATCAGGTGGGTGGGTTATACATGGAGAGGGTATTGATCAGGTGGGCGGGTTATACATGAGCGGGTATTGATCAGATGGGCGGGTTATACATGGAGAGGGTATTGATCAGGTGGGCGGGTTATACATGAGCGGGTATTGATCAGGTGGGTGGGTTATACATGGAGAGGGTATTGATCAGGTGGGTGGGTTATACATGGAGAGGGTATTGATCAGGTGGGCGGGTTATACATGGAGAGGGTATTGATCAGGTGGGCGGGTTATACATGGAGAGGGTATTGATCAGATGGGTGGGTTATACATGGAGAGGGTATTGATCAGGTGGGCGGGTTATACATGAGCGGGTATTGATCAGGTGGGCGGGTTATACATGAGCGGGTATTGATCAGGTGGGTGGGTTATACATGGAGAGGGTATTGATCAGGTGGGCGGGTTATACATGAGCGGGTATTGATCAGGTGGGCGGGTTATACATGGAGCGGGTATTGATCAGGTGGGTGGGTTATACATGGAGAGGGTATTGATCAGGTGGGCGGGTTATACATGAGCGGGTATTGATCAGGTGGGCGGGTTATACATGAGCGGGTATTGATCAGGTGGGTGGGTTATACATGAGCGGGTATTGATCAGGTGGGCGGGTTATACATGGAGCGGGTATTGATCAGGTGGGTGGGTTATACATGGAGAGGGTATTGATCAGGTGGGCGGGTTATACATGGAGAGGGTATTGATCAGGTGGGTGGGTTATACATGAGCGGGTATTGATCAGGTGGGTGGGTTATACATGGAGAGGGTATTGATCAGGTGGGTGGGTTATACATGAGCAGGTATTGATCAGGTGGGCGGGTTATACATGGAGCGGGTATTGATCAGGTGGGTGGGTTATACATGAGCGGGTATTGATCAGGTGGGTGGGTTATACATGGAGAGGGTATTGATCAGGTGGGCGGGTTATACATGAGCGGGTATTGATCAGGTGGGCGGGTTATACATGGAGCGGGTATTGATCAGGTGGGCGGGTTATACCTGAGCGGGTATTGATCAGGTGGGCGGGTTATACATGGAGAGGGTATTGATCAGGTGGGCGGGTTATACATGGAGAGGGTATTGATCAGGTGGGCGGGTTATACATGGAGCGGGTATTGATCAGGTGGGCGGGTTATACCTGAGCGGGTATTGATCAGGTGGGCGGGTTATACATGGAGAGGGTATTGATCAGGTGGGCGGGTTATACATGGAGAGGGTATTGATCAGGTGGGCGGGTTATACATGGAGAGGGTATTGATCAGGTGGGCGGGTTATACATGGAGCGGGTATTGATCAGGTGGGTGGGTTATACATGGAGCGGGTATTGATCAGGTGGGTGGGTTATACATGGAGAGGGTATTGATCAGGTGGGCGGGTTATACATGGAGAGGGTATTGATCAGGTGGGCGGGTTATACATGGAGAGGGTATTGATCAGGTGGGTGGGTTATACATGGAGAGGGTATTGATCAGGTGGGTGGGTTATACATGAGCGGGTATTGATCAGGTGGGCGGGTTATACATGGAGAGGGTATTGATCAGGTGGGTGGGTTATACATGAGCGGGTATTGATCAGGTGGGCGGGTTATACATGGAGAGGGTATTGATCAGGTGGGTGGGTTATACATGAGCGGGTATTGATCAGGTGGGTGGGTTATACATGGAGAGGGTATTGATCAGGTGGGCGGGTTATACATGGAGAGGGTATTGATCAGGTGGGCGGGTTATACATGAGCGGGTATTGATCAGATGGGCGGGTTATACATGGAGAGGGTATTGATCAGGTGGGCGGGTTATACATGAGCGGGTATTGATCAGGTGGGCGGGTTATACATGAGCGGGTATTGATCAGGTGGGCGGGTTATACATGAGCGGGTATTGATCAGGTGGGCGGGTTATACATGAGCGGGTATTGATCAGGTGGGCGGGTTATACATGGAGAGGGTATTGATCAGGTGGGCGGGTTATACATGGAGCGGGTATTGATCAGGTGGGCGGGTTATACATGAGCGGGTATTGATCAGATGGGCGGGTTATACATGAGCGGGTATTGATCAGGTGGGCGGGTTATACATGGAGAGGGTATTGATCAGGTGGGCGGGTTATACATGAGCGGGTATTGATCAGGTGGGTGGGTTATACATGGAGCGGGTATTGATCAGGTGGGCGGGTTATACATGAGCGGGTATTGATCAGGTGGGCGGGTTATACATGAGCGGGTATTGATCAGGTGGGCGGGTTATACATGAGCGGGTATTGATCAGGTGGGCGGGTTATACATGGAGAGGGTATTGATCAGGTGGGTGGGTTATACATGGAGAGGGTATTGATCAGGTGGGCGGGTTATACATGGAGAGGGTATTGATCAGGTGGGCGGGTTATACATGGAGAGGGTATTGATCAGATGGGCGGGTTATACATGGAGAGGGTATTGATCAGGTGGGCGGGTTATACCTGAGCGGGTATTGATCAGGTGGGTGGGTTATACATGGAGAGGGTATTGATCAGGTGGGTGGGTTATACATGGAGAGGGTAGTGATCAGGTGGGCGGGTTATACCTGAGCGGGTATTGATTAGGTGGGCGGGTTATACCTGAGTGGGTATTGATCAGGTGGGCGGGTTATACATGGAGAGGGTATTGATCAGGTGGGCGGGTTATACATGAGCGGGTATTGATCAGGTGGGTGGGTTATACATGGAGAGGGTATTGATCAGGTGGGTGGGTTATACATGAGCGGGTATTGATCAGGTGGGCGGGTTATACCTGAGCGGGTATTGATCAGGTGGGCGGGTTATACCTGAGCGGGTATTGATCAGGTGGGCGGGTTATACATGAGCGGGTATTGATTAGGTGGGCGGGTTATACATGGAGCGGGTATTGATCAGGTGGGCGGGTTATACCTGAGCGGGTATTGATCAGGTGGGCGGGTTATACATGAGCGGGTATTGATCAGGTGGGCGGGTTATACCTGAGCGGGTATTGATCAGGTGGGCAACTTATACATGGGCAGGTATGCTTATAGATGGCCTTGATGCAGACCTGAATAATTCTGCAGGCTCGTCCCTCTGGGCCTCTGCCCCCTTTTAAAGAAGAGCCTGATGTTTAAGTTGTAGTGAAAGGGAAGAGTAAAAGTTAGAGTGGCTCGGGGTGAATGTGCTGTCTCTGGTCCATGCTGAGCTAGCTAATCCCACCCAGGGTCGCTGCGTTGGGGAGAGGCAAATTCAACCCTAGTCCCTGCTTCCGATCCCTACCCAGTCACCCTTGCTGGAAAGTGCACGTGAGGACAGGGTTGGGCTTGGCTGTGATTCGCCCTCACTGCCTGGACTGATGATATGAAGAATTTGACATGGCAATATTAGTTCCCAATGTGGTAGATCGAGATCCACCATCACATGGGGACTCTGGGCACCTCGGCTTGTGGGGAGTGTCTGGAGATCCACCATCACATGGGGACTCTGGACACCTCGGCTTGTGGGGAGTGTCTGGAGATCCACCATCACATGGGGACTCTGGGCACCTCGGCTTGTGGGGAGTGTCTGGAGATCCACCATCACATGGGGACTCTGGGCACCTCGGCTTGTGGGGAGTGTCTGGAGATCCACCATCACATGGGGACTCTGGACACCTCGGCTTGTGGGGAGTGTCTGGAGATCCACCATCACATGGGGACTCTGGGCATCTCGGCTTGTGGGGAGTGTCAGGAGATCCACCATCACATGGGGACTCTGGGCATCTCGGCTTGTGGGGAGTGTCAGGAGATCCACCATCACATGGGGACTCTGGACACCTCGGCTTGTGGGGAGTGTCTGGAGATCCACCATCACATGGGGACTCTGGACACCTCGGCTTGTGGGGAGTGTCTGGAGATCCACCATCACATGGGGACTCTGGACACCTCGGCTTGTGGGGAGTGTCTGGAGATCCACCATCACATGGGGACTCTGGGCATCTCGGCTTGTGGGGAGTGTCTGGAGATCCACCATCACATGGGGACTCTGGGCATCTCGGCTTGTGGGGAGTGTCAGGAGATCCACCATCACATGGGGACTCTGGGCATCTCGGCTTGTGGGGAGTGTCAGGAGATCCACCATCACATGGGGACTCTGGGCATCTCGGCTTGTGGGGTGTGTCAGGAGATCCACCATCACATGGGGACTCTGGACACCTCGGCTTGTGGGGAGTGTTTGGAGATCCACCATCACATGGGGACTCTGGGCATCTCGGCTTGTGGGGAGTGTCTGGAGATCCACCATCACATGGGGACTCTGGGCATCTCGGCTTGTGGGGAGTGTCAGGAGATCCACCATCACATGGGGACTCTGGACACCTCGGCTTGTGGGGAGTGTCAGGAGATCCACCATCACATGGGGACTCTGGGCACCTCGGCTTGTGGGGAGTGTCTGGAGATCCACCATCACATGGGGACTCTGGACATCTCGGCTTGTGGGGAGTGTCAGGAGATCCACCATCACATGGGGACTCTGGGCACCTCGGCTTGTGGGGAGTGTCTGGAGATCCACCATCACATGGGGACTCTGGGCATCTCGGCTTGTGGGGAGTGTCTGGAGATCCACCATCACATGGGGACTCTGGACACCTCGGCTTGTGGGGAGTGTCTGGAGATCCACCATCACATGGGGACTCTGGACACCTCGGCTTGTGGGGAGTGTCTGGAGATCCACCATCACATGGGGACTCTGGGCATCTCGGCTTGTGGGGAGTGTCTGGAGATCCACCATCACATGGGGACTCTGGACACCTCGGCTTGTGGGGAGTGTCTGGAGATCCACCATCACATGGGGACTCTGGGCACCTCGGCTTGTGGGGAGTGTCTGGAGATCCACCATCACATGGGGACTCTGGACACCTCGGCTTGTGGGGAGTGTCTGGAGATCCACCATCACATGGGGACTCTGGACACCTCGGCTTGTGGGGAGTGTCAGGAGATCCACCATCACATGGGGACTCTGGGCACCTCGGCTTGTGGGGAGTGTCAGGATTTTCAAGGCCTTCCTGTGGAGACAGCTCTAATTTGACGGTGAAAAACAAAATACAGATAGAAAGCAGCTGACACTGACAAAACGGAGATCCTTGGAGCTCTCTGAGGAGCAGAGATATTAAATGGAAGTGACATTAAACAAATACTTTGGGCTAGATTTTCGGGGATCCATCAGGCGGGGTTTCAGGTGTGTTGGGGGGGGGGGGGAAATCCCAAATTTGGGGGTCCCGACACCATCCTGCCCAAGTAAGTTTCAGGAGCGGCGGGTACCCGCCCCGCACTGGGACCTGCTGAAACCAGGCGGGAAGGGATTCGTGCCAATTAACTGCCTGTTAACAGGTAGTTAACAGGCAGTTTTTAGCCTAATCCTTATTTTGAGGGGTTTCGTGTGGGTTTCCCGACGGCTCCAAACCACGCCAGGTTGGAGCGGCGGGCCACCAGGTTGAAGGAGTTGGAGGGGTCGCGATGTCGGCGCTCAGGTGAGTGATTGGTGCATGAGTGCAAAGGTAAGTGTGTTTGGTGTGTCTAAAGTGTGTAAAGTACTTTTACTTACCTGTACTTACCTTAACAGCCTTTCTTCCTGTAGCTGTCGGGAGCCCATCAGTCAGCCGGAACTTAAAGCTGAACGGCTGCGATCTGTCAAAAGTGACAGCCTTCAGCTTTGCGTGCCGGTGACGGTCCTAACTGAGTCTGTGCAGAATGACTCATGTTAGAAATCAGAGTGCCAGTGTTTGACAGCTTCAAACAGCTGTAAAACTCTTGACAGATGAAATTGCAGTCTGTGACGTCACCTGTTGCCGGGTGGCCCTTAATTGGCGGGCTCAACAAGGTCAATCAAGGGAAAATCGAGCGGATTGGCCAGACGTCGAAGTAGGCGGGTCAAAAACCCGAAAGGGGAAGTCCCGCCTTCTTCCCGACAGGATCGCCAAAATCTACCCCTTTGTATCTGTCTTCACGGAAGAAGACACAAAAACATTCCGGAAATAGTGGGGAACCAAGGGTCTAGTGAGAATGATGAACTTAAAGAAATTAGTATTAGTAAAGAAATAGTACTGGAGAAATTAATGGGACTAAAATGGGACAGGCTCCACTTAAACCGGGCTGGGACCAGTGTCCTGGCAAATCGAATAACTAGGGCAGTAGATAGGGCTTTAAACTAATGAAAGGGGAGTGGGAGGATTCAGGAAAGAGTAAATTTTAAAACAGCAAGAGAAATGTCAAGGCTGTAGAGAAGAGTAGCGTTTGGGGTAAAAATAAGCAGAGTGGGTCAGGAAGGGACAGAGAGAGTAACAAAGGTAATAAGGCATCAATGACTAAGGTGACAAAGGGGAAAAATAGAATAAGTCAAAGCCAAAGGCACTATATCTGAATGCACGAAGCATTCGCAGCAAAATAGATGAATTAATAGCGCAGATAGAAATGAATAGGTTTGATCGAATAGTCATTATAGAGACATGGGGGGCGATCTTGCCAGCCCTGGGGAGGCGGGTATGGAGGCGGGACTGCCGGGAAAATGGCAAAATTTGGGGGCGGGTGTCCAACCCGCCTCCGTGCCATCTTGCCAGGAGGCGGGTAGCCGACCCGCGCTAGGTCCCATCTCCTTGGAGGCGGGAAGGAGATTAGTACCACTTATCTGCCTGTTAACAGGTAGTTAACAGGTAGTTAACAGGTAGTTAACAGGCAGATAAGAGGATTATCCCCATTTTACCCACACAAGTGCAGGCTTCCCGAAGGCGCCGAACCCCGCCAGGATCACTGAGGCAAGCAGTGGATCTGCGGGGGTCGGAGGGGTACAAAAGTGCGCTGCGAAGGTAAGTGATGGGTGCAAGTGTGGAGAGGTGAGTATGTGAGGTAAGTGGAAAGTGTTAGAAAAAGTTTACTTACCTTTGTTTCTTCCTTCAGGCTTCAAGAGTTGAGTATGCTGAGAGTCTCGCACCTCCGCGGCAGAGATGACAGATGGCCATTGCATTCTCCAATGCAACAGCCATCTAATTTCTGCAAAAGAAAGAGGTTCGATGAGGTTTTAAAATCAGGAACTCATCTAACTACAGAGAATGTCGGTGTTTGACAGCTTCACAGAGCTGTCAAACGATGACAATTCAGCTGTCAAAACTTTTTGACAGATGAAACGTCTTGCCTGCTCTGTAACCGGCTTTCCCTTAATTGGCCTGCTAAGCCCGCTGGGCGGGTTTAACAAGGTCAATCAAGGGAAAATAGTGTGGGTTGGCCAGAAGTTGATGGAGGCGGGACTGAAACCCGACACGTGGGAGGCGGGACTGAAACCCGACACGTGGGAGTCCCGCCTCCAAAAGCTCCCCATTGGCTAAATCCAGCCCGTGGTTGCAAAGTGACCAAGGTTGGGAAGTAAATATTCCAGGATACTTTGAGAAGAGATAGGCAAACTGGAAAAGGAGGAGGGGTAGCCCTGATAATAAAGGATGGGATAAAGACAGTAGAGAGAAAGGATCTTAGCTTTGGAAATCGAAGAGTAGAATCAGTCTGGGTGAAACTAAGAAACCTTGGCCACTTTGCAACCACGTCTCCGTTATGGCTATTCGATCAAACCTGTTAATTTCTATCTGCGCTATTAATTCATCTATTTTGCTGCAAATGCTTCGCGCATTCAGATATAGTGCCTTTAGCTTTGACTTATTTCTCTTTTTCCCTGATGTCACCTTAGTCACTGATGCCTTATTACCTTTGTTACTCTCTCTGTCCCTTCCTGACCCACTCTGCTTATTTTTACCCAAAACTCTGCTCTGCTCTAGAGCCTTGACATTTCTCTTGCTGCTTTTAAATTTACTCTTTCCTGAAACCTCCCACCCCCCTTCATTAGTTTAAAGCCCCATCTACTGCCCTAATTATTCGATTTGCCAGAACATTGGTCCCAGCCCGTTTTAAGTTGAGCCTGTCCCAATGGAACAGCTCCCTCTTTCCCCAGTATGGGTGCCAGTGCCCCATAAACTGAAACCTCTCTTCCCACACCACTCTTTGAGCCACGCATTTAAATCTCTAACCTGTTTGCCCCTATGCCAATTTGCGCGTGGCTCGCTCAGGTAACAATCCAGAGATTATTACCTTTGAGGTTCTGCTTTTTAATTTGGACCCTAGCTCTTCAAACTCCCTCAGCAGAACCTCATTCCTAGTTCTACCTATGTCGTTGGTCCCTACATGGACCACGACAACTGGATCCCCCCCCCCTCCCTCTCCAAGTTCTTCTCCAGCTGCGAGGAGATGTCTTTAACCCTGGCACCGAGCAGGCAACATAACCTTCGGAACTCTCGGTCGCGGCTGCAGAGAACAGTATCTATCCCCCTGACAATACTGTCCCCTACCACAACTACATTCCCTTTCACTCCTCCCACTTAAATGGCCTCCTGCACCATGGTGCCATGGTCATCCTGCTCATCCATCCTACAGGCTTTTCCCTCATCCACACAGGCAGCAAGAACCTCATACCTGTTGGACAAGGGCAAAGGCTGAGGCTCCTCCAGCACTGCACCTGGGGTCCACTTAGCTGCCTAAGTTGCAGTCACACCCTCCTGTCCCTGACCACTAACCAGACCTGTACCACTGCCTAACCTAAGGGGTCTGACTGCTTCCTGGATCAAAGTGTCCAGGTAACTCTTCCCCATCCCTGATGCCCCACAATGTCTGCACCTCAGACTCCAGCTCAAAAACTCTGAGTTGAAGTTCCTCAAGATGCAGGCACTTACTGTACATGTGGTTGTCTGGGATCACACTGCTCTCCACAAACTCCCACATGCTGCAGTTGCGACACACCACCTGCACTGCCATCCCGATATGACTTTGATTTATTTAATTAAATTTAACAGAGAGTAGGAATAAACGGGCCATTTTCGGATTGACAGGCTGTAACTAGTGGGGTACCGCAAGGATCAGTGCTTGGGCTTCAGCTATTCACAATCTATATCAATGACTTAGATGAGGGGACCAAATGTAGTTTGCTGACGATACAAAGCTGGGTGGGAATGTAAGTTGTGAGGAGGATGCAAAGGGATATAGACAGTTTAAGTGAGTGGGCAAGAAGATGGCAGATGGACTATAATGTGGAGAAATGTGAAGTTATCCACTTTGGTAGGAAAAATAGAAAAGTAGAATATTTTTTTAAATGGTGAGAGATTGGGAAATGTTGGTGTTCAGAGGGACCTGGGTGTCCTTGTACACAAATCACTGAAAGTTAACATGCAGGTACAGCAAGCAATTAGGAAAGCAAATGATATGTTGGCCTTTATGACAAAAGGATTGGAGTATAAGAGTAAAGAAGCCTTACTGCAATTATATTGGCCCTTGGTGAGACCACACCTGGAGTACTGTGTACAGTTTTAGTCTCCTTGCCTAAGGAAGGATAGAGTTGCCTTAGAGAGAGTGCAACGAAGGTTCACCAGACTGGTTCCTGGGATGGGGGGATTGTCCTATGAGGAGAGATTGAGTAGACTAGGCCTATATTGCCTAGAATTTAGAAGAATTAGAGGTGATCTTATTGAAACATAAAATTCTTACAGGGCTTGGCAGGGACAGGGTAGAAGCTGAAAGGCTGTTTCCCCTGGCTGGAGAGTCTAGAACCAGGGGTCACAGTCTCAGGATAAGGGGTCGGCCATTTAGGACTGAGATGAGAAATTTCTTCACTCAGAGGGTGGTGAATCTTTGGAATTCTCTACCCCAGAGGGCTGTGGATGCTCAGTCGCTGAGTATATTCAAGACAGAGATCGATAGATTTTTAGATATTAAGGGAATCGAGGGATATGGGGATAACATGGGAAGGTGGAGTGGAGGTAGAAGATCAGCCATGACCTTATTGAATGGCCTACTCCAGCTCCTAATTCTTATGTTCTTGTGAACAGTTTCTCATGATGGTAGAACTATGGAAAAGCCTTTGGGAGCCAAGTCTTTAGAGTTTTGCCTGAATAATGTGATGAGGGGGAGGATAGCTATGTGCAGCTTCTCAAGGTGCGCTTCAGATGTGATGTTTCTGTGTCCAGCTTGAACCTCTGAACCATCTGCTGCTTCACTACTGCAATGGATTGTACATCAGTCAGTGAGAGCTGCTCACAGCACAGCTGGCAAGAGGAGGAGACCGCGAAACACAAACACCATCACAGTACTTATCCTGTGTTTGTGTTTGTGTCACATTTCTCAGACTGCGGGATTGTCTTACTCTCTGCTGCACGTGACTCTGATGATGGGTTTGTTTTAAATTAGTGTGTACTTTGAGTTCTATCCGTTGTCTGTGGCTGGTGGTGTCTTTAGTCTGTATAAGTAGCTGCCCTCTACGCATTACATAGGGTGGTTTGATAATCTCCAGTAACATCTCTGTTGTTTTTTTGCAGGTTAGCGGTACACAGACCTAGTTTAGATTAAACCGACCTCTGCTATAATATGTCTGCCCTCCCCCAGGACTTGATGTTCTGGGTCTATTTCATATTGAAGGGGATACCCTGCAACATAAAGACAGTGGCATTGATCATGAGCTGTGTTCCATTTTAATTTATTTTGCGCCATTGGAAGATCAAGATGTAGAATCAGTTTAGGTGGAGATAAGAAATAGCATGGGAAAGAAGTCACTGGTGGGAGTCGTCTATGTTTTTTAAGGAGATATTTCAGGAGATATTTCATAACTCAACAGAAATATATTCCAGTGAGAGAGAAAGATTTTAAGAGAAGGGAGCACAATCCTAAAAAAAACTAAGGAAGGAAAAAAAAGTAAAAGGATGGTAGCAAATTGAAAACAAAGGCATACAATGTTGCCAAGATTGGTGGTAGGCCAGAGGATTGGGAAATTTTTAAAAACTAGCAATGAATGACTAAAAAAAAATAGAGAGAGATGAATTATGAGAGTAAACTGGCAAGAAATATTAAAACATATAGTAGGAGCTTTTACAGCTATATAAAAAGGAAGCGAGTAGCTAAAGTAAACGTTGGTCCCTTAGAGGATGAGAATGGGGAATTAATAATGGGGAACAGGGAAATGGCAGAGACTCTGAACAAATATTTTGTATCTGTCTTCACGGTAGAAGACACTAACAACATCCCAATAATGGATAATCAAGGGGCCACAGGGAGGGGGGAACTAAAGACAATCACTATCACTAAGGAAAAAGTACTTGGTAAAATAATGGGACTAAAAGACGACAGGTCCCCTGGACCAGATGGCCTGCATCCCAGGGTCTTAAAAGAAGTGGCTGCAGAGATAGTGGATGCATTAGTTGCAATATACCAAAATTCCCTGGACTCTGGAGAGGTCCCAGCAGATTGAAAAACTACAAATGTAACATCCCTATTTAAGAAAGGAGGGAGACAGAAAGCAGGAAACTATAGACCAGTTAGCCTAACATCTGTCATTGGGAAAATGCTGGAGTCCTTCATTAAGGAAGTGGTAGCAGGGCATTTGGAAAATCATAATGCAGTCAAGCAGAGTCAGCATGGTTTTATGAAAGGGAAATCATGTTTAACAAATTTGCTGGAGTTCTTTGAGGATGTAACGAGCAGGATAGATAAAGGTGGGCCAGTGGATGTGGTGTATTTGGATTTCCAGAAGGCATTCAGTAAGGTACCACATAAAAGGTTACTGCATAAGATAAGAGCCCACGGAGTTGGGGGTAATATATTAACATGGATAGAGAATTGGCTAACTAACAGAAAGCAGAGAGTCGGGATAAATGGGTCATTTTCCAGTTGGCAAATAGTAACTACTGGGGTGCCACAGGGATCGGTGCTGGGGCCTCAACTATTTACAATCTACATTAATGACTTGGATGAAGGGACCAACTGTAATGTAGCCAAGTTTGTGGATGATACAAAGATGGGTGGGAAAGCACGTTGTGCAGAGGACTCAAAGAATCTGCAAAGGGGTATAGACAGGCTAAGTGAGTGGGCAAACATTTGACAGATGGAGAATATTGTGGGAAAGTGCGAGGGCTGTGAAGGCTAATTCAATAAATATTTTCAAGAGAGAATTGGATATATTTCTGAAGGCTAAGGGGATTAAGGGTTACGGAGAAAAGGCGGGGACGGGGTACTGAACTGGTAAGATCAGCTAAGATCTCAGACGAAGATCAGCCATGATCTCATTGAATGGCGGAGCAGGCTCGAAGGGCCGAATGGCCTACTCCTGTTCCTATCTCTATGTTTCTATGTTTCTATGTTATCCACTTTGGCAGGAAAAATAAAAAAGCAAATTATTATTTAAATGGAGAGAGATTACAAAATGCTGCAGTTCAGAGGGACCTGGGGGTCCTTGTGCATGAAACACAAAAAGTTAGCATGCAGGTACAGCAAGTAATCAAAAAGGCAAATGGAATGTTGGCCTTTATTGCAAGGGGGTTGGAGTATAAAAGCAGGGAAGCCCTGCTACAACTGTACAGGGTATTGGTGAGACCACATCTTGAGTACTGCGTACAGTTTTGGTTTCCTTATTTAAGGAAGGATATACTTGCATTGGAGGCAGTTCAGAGACGATTCACTAGGTTAATTCCAAAGATGAAGGGGTTGACGTATGAAGAAAGGTTGAGCAGGTTGGGCCTATACTCATTGGAATTTAGAAGAATGAGAGGTGATCTTATTGAAACATATAAGATACTGACGGGGCTCGACAAGGTAGATGCAGAGAGGATGTTTCCCCTCGTGGGGAAATCTAGAACTCGGGGGCATAGTTTCAGAATAAAGGGTCGCCCTTTTAGAACTGAGATGAGAAATTTCTTCTCTCAGAGGGTCTTCTCTGTCCCAGAGAGCTGTGGAGGCTGGGTCAGTAAATACATTTAAGGTGGAGATAGACAGATTTTTGCAAGATAAGGGAGTGAAGGGTTATGGGGAGCGGGCAGGGAAGTGGCTTTGAGCCCAAGATCAGCCATGATCTTATTGAATGGCAGAGCAGGCTCGAGGGGCCAAGTGGCCTATTCCTGATCCTATTTCTTATGTTCTTATAGGCCCCCTAACAGTAGCTACACTGTAGGACAGAGTATAAATCAAGAAATAATGGGGGCTTGTAAGAAAGGCACTGCAATAATCATGGGTGATTTTAATCTTCATATAGTTTGGACAAGTCAAATTGGCAAAGGTAGCCTTGAGGACGAGTTTGTAGAGTGTATTCAGGACAGTTTCTTAGAACAATATGTTGTGGAACCAACAGGGGAACAGGCTATTTTAGATCTGGTAATGTGTAATGAGACAGGATTAATTAATGATCTCATAGTAAAGGATCCTCTAGGGAAGAGTGATCATAACATGATAGAATTTGACATTCCGCTTGAGGGTGAGAAACTTGGGTCTGAAACTAGTGTCTTAAACTTAAATAAAGGTAATTACAAGGGTATGAAGACAGAGTTGGCTAAAGTGGACTGGGAAATTAGATTAAAAGGTAAGATGGTAGATAAGCAGTGGCAGATATTTAAGGAGATATTTCATAACTCTCAACAAAGATATATTCCAGTGAGAGAGAAAGACTCTATGAGAAGGATGAACCATCCGTGGTTAACTAAGGAAGTTAAGGATGATATCAAATTGAAAGAAAAGGCATACAATGTTGCGAAGATTAGTGGTAGGCCAGAGGATTGGGAATTTTTTTTAATCCAGCAAAGGACGACTAAAAAAATAATAGAGGGAGAAAATAGATCGAGAGTAAACTAGCAAGAAATATAAAAACAGACAGTAAAAGCTTCTACAGGTATATAAAAAGGAAGAGAGTAGCTGAAGTAAACGTTGGTTCCTTAGAAGATGAGACTGGGGAATTAATAATGGGAAACAAGAAAATGGCAGAGACTTTGAACAAATATTTTGTATCTGTCTTCATGGTAGAAGACACTAAAAGCATCCCAATAATAGTATATAATCAAGAGAAAAAGTACTAAGCAAACTAATGGGACTAAAGGTTGACCAGTCCCCTGGACCCAATGGCCTGCATCCTAGGGTCTTAAAGGAAGTGGCTGCAGAGATAGTGGATGCATTGGTTGTAATCTTCCAAAATTCCCTAGATTCTGGAAAGGTCTCAGCGGATTGGAAAACCGCAAATGTAACTCCCCCATTCAAAAAAGGAGACAGAAAGCAGGAAACTATAGGCCAGTTAGCCTAACATCTGTCATTGGGAAAATGTTGGAATCCATTATTAAGGGAGTAGTGGCAGGACTACAGAATGCTGCGGTACAGAAGGACCTGGGTGTCCTTGTACATAAAACACAAAAAGTTAGCATGCAGGTACAGCAAGTAATTAGGAAGGCAAATGGAGTGTTAGCCTTTATTGCAAGGGGGATGGACTATAAAAGGGAAGTCTTGCTAGAACTATACAGGGCTTTGGTGAGACCACACCTGGAGTACTGCGTACAGTTTTGGTCTCCTTATTTAAGGAGGGATATACTTACATTGGAGGCAGTTCAGAGAAGGTTCACAAGGTTGATTCCTGAGATGAAGGGGTTGTCTTATGAGGAAAGGTTGAGTAGTTTGGGCCTATAATCATTGGAGTTTAGAAGAATGAGAGGTGATCTTACTAAACATATAAGATTCTGATGTGAAATAAATACAGAAAATGCTGGAAATACTCAGCAGGTCAGGCTGCATCAGTGGAGAGAGAAACAGCGTTAACATTTCAGGTTGATGACCCTTCGTCAGAACTGGGGTGGAAAGATTCTGATGTGGCTTGACAGGGTAGATGCTGAGAGGATGTTTCCCCTCGTGGGGGAATCTAGAATGAGGGGGTGTAGTTTCAGGATAAGGGGTCGCCCATTTAAAATGGAGATGAGGAGGAATTTCTTCTCTGAGGGTCGTGAATCTTTGGGATTCTCTACCCCGGAGAGCTGTGGAGGCGGAGTCATTGAATATACTCAAGGCGGAGAGACACAGATGTTTGGACTACAGGGGAGTCGAGGGTTATGGGGAACGGGTAGGAAAGAGGAGTTGAGGCCAAGATCAGATCAGCCATGATCTTATTGAATGGCGGAGCAGGCTCGAGGGACCGACTGGCCGACTCCTGCTCCTATTTCTTATGTTCTTATTTTTATGCCTGCGCTTTCAGATTGTTCTGCAGCCTGGACTGTGGATTCACCCTCTACTGCCACTTCAATGCCAGTCTTGAGACAGCCACTGGTGGCACTGAGGCTTCCGAGAGTTGTCCCGGTGGGGGGAGTTAGACCGGAGACTGGGGGGGAGCGTTAGACCGGAGACTGGGGGGGAGAGTTAGACCGGAGACTGGGGGGGGAGAGTTAACTGGAGACTGGGGGGGAGAGTTAGACCAGAGACTGGGGGGGAAGAGTTAGACCGGAGACTGGGGGGGGAGAGTTAGACCGGAGACTTGGGGGGGAAGAGATAGACCGGAGACTGGGGGGGAGAGTTAGACTGGAGACTGGGGGGGGAGAGTTAGACCAGAGACTGGGGGCGGGAAGAGATAGACCGGAGACTGGGGGGAAGAGTTAGACCAGAGACTGGGGGGGAGAGTTAGACCGGAGACTGGGGGGGGGGGGGAGAGTTAGACCAGAGACTGGGGGGGAGAGTTAGACCGGAGACTTGGGGGGAGAGTTAGACTGGAGACTTGGGGGGAGAGTTAGACCGGAGACTGGGGGGGAGAGTTAGACCGGAGACTGGGGGGGGGAAGAGTTAGACCGGAGACTGGGGGGGGAGAGTTAGACCGGAGACTGGGGGGGAGAGTTAGACCGGAGACTGGAGGGGAGAGTTAGACCGGAGACTGGGGGGGAGAGTTAGACCGGAGACTGGGGGGGAGAGTTAGACCGGAGACTGGGGGGGGGAGAAGAGTTAGACCGGAGACTGGGGGGGGAGAGTTAGACCGGAGACTGCGGGGGGAGAGTTAGACCGGAGACTGGGGGGGAGAGTTAGACCAGAGACTGGGAGGGGGGAGAGTTAGACCGGAGACTGGGGGGGAGAGTTATTGTGTTGGTCTTGTCAGGGGTCTAGTGCAGGATGTGGAGGGAACCGAAAGCCAAAGGGAGTGAACTAAATGGTTCACAAAATATATAAAGAAGGAAGAGCTCTAGGTGCGTGGCTGGTAGAATAACAGCATGTTGTGTTCTGTCGGTCCCAGGAGGTTTCTGGATTCAATCCTCTTCTGGTCACAGCACTCTGTTCTCTCAACTCCATTCTGATTTGAAACAAGAGACCTCAATTCCAGCTCCCACCTGCCAGTGCTGACTACTTGCTAGAATGTCGTTCATCGGGCGCTGACCAGCCCTCGCTCCGGCACCGACAGCCCTTCCCCCCCTCTCCCCCGCCCCCCTCTCCCCCGCCCCCCTCTCCCCGCCCCCCTCTCCCCCGCCCCCCCTCCCCCCTCTCCCTCGCCCCCCTCTCCCTCGCCCCCCTCTCCCTCGCCCCCTCTCCCTCGCCCCTCTCCCTCGCCCCCCTCTCCCTCGCCCCCATCTCCCTCGCCCCCCTCTCCCTCTCCCCGCCCCCCCTCTCCCCCCTCTTCCGCTCCACATTCCCCCTCCCCCTGGCCCTGCGCCGACAGCCCTCCCTCCCCCTGCCATCCAGCATCAATATCCCGCGCTCCAGCATGAGCAGCAAACGACAGGCAGGTCCCACAGAACCTCTGGCAGTGTTCAGCAGTCTAAACATGCTAGAGACACCTGGTGGTAGTGAGAACAGTGTAACTCTTCCCCGATTTTTTTGTCTTGTCTAGTCCCTTGAACCTCATGCCCATTTATTGTATGTGTGTGTCTCTCTTTCTCTCGCGCCTCTCAGTGTTACTGTTAACGGTTCCTGGGATGGAGGAGAATACGTCTGAAACCGATAAATCCCTATCCAAACAGCTGTGGGACAACAAAAAGGTACTGTAAGACATTTAATGTTTAATTTGTCTGAGGTTGGGTTTGGAATCGCATGAAATCGGTCCTGGCCGCTTGTCTCAAGTCACTTCTAGGTCCACAGGACATCGTACTTCTATTCAGAGGACATCGTACTTCTATTCAGGTACATCCTGTACCCTCTTCACCTTTAATTACAGTACCTGGCACCACTACTCTCCCCTTTTTAAGCCACTTTTTGTTTCTTTTCCTGTTACTGTTTTTGTCATGCGTCAATCTTTTTAACATTTTTGTGTCAATTTTAAATGAGAAATACTAATTTTCTCCCTCCTCACTGAAAGTGTTGTTTGCTGCACTGGGACCTGCTTCAGGAAGAAAACACTTTCTGTAGTGCCTTTCACAGCCTCAGGATGTCCCAAAACACTTCACAGCAATGTTCCCTCTAATTCTTTTTTCCGTGCGCAGTCCCTTTAAATTTGCTGCGTGTCTGCGGCAGCAGTTTGTAAGCGGCCTGCACGGGACCACCCGATTGGTGCGCGGCCACATGCCTGCGCACCTTGGGGAAAACCTTGCTTCACAGCCATTGAATTAATTTTTGAACTGTAGTCAGTGTTGTAATGTAGGGAAACGCAGCAGCCAATTTGCGCATAGAAAGATCCCTCGAACAGCAATGAGATAAATAATCAATTAAACTGTTTTAGTGATGTTGGTTGAGAGGGAAACTTTGGCCAGGACTCCGGGGGGGGGGGTGGGGGGTTTCTGAAAGATGGCACCTCCGGCAGTGCAGCACTCCCTCGGTACTGCACCAAAGTCTCAGCCTGGATTATGAGCTCAAGTCTCCGAAGGGAAGGTTGAAATCACGACCTTTTGACTGAGAGGGGAGAGTGAGAACACTGAGCCATGGCTGCCTGGCAGCAGTCACCCTCCAGTATCTCACCCTAGTGGCAGTGTATGAGCTTAGAGAGTGGGCTGTTCAATTATGGAAGCATCACAGCCCAGCCTAATCCTATCCTCACCCAACATCCACAGGCATCCTTCCAACAGGGGTCACTGGGTAATGATTAGGAGCAGGTAACTCTCCAACTCAGTAACCCCTCCCACTGCTCTTGGCACATACCGGGGATGGAACCTGCAAATGCCCAGGTTTATATGGTTCAGCGACTTCAGCTTTGACCCATCGGGCAGCCAGTTTCTTGGGATTTTTGTGCGGCTCTAGGAGAGGGTGTTATCGGTGGAGACTGAACATTTTCACTTTAGGCACCCAGTATGAAAATCAACCATTCCCAGGTCAGTTTGATACTCTGCCTGAACTACTAACCGCACGAGCACCCCTTACTGCACTAGGGTGATCACAGCACTTATCCCGAGTTAGTGTTGGGGTAGAGGCAGTTTTCTGCTGTGGGCGAGATTGAGACTGCACTCTCCAGCGGGCAGAGGCTTCCTGTGAGGGTCGTCTTATCTGAGGAAGGATGTTCTTGCCATGGAGGGAGTGCAGCAAAGATTCACCAGGCTGATACCTGGGATGGCAGGAATGACGTATGAGGAGAGATTGGGTCGATTGGGCTTATACTCGCTGGAGTTCAGAAGAATGAGAGGGGATCTCATTGAAACTTATAAAATTCTAACAGGACTAGACAGACTAGATGCAGGAAGGATGTTCCCAATGGCGGGGGGAGTCCAGAACCAGGGGTCACAGTCTAAGGATAAGGGGTAAGCCATTTAGGACAGAGATGAGGAGGAATTTCTTCACCCAGAGAGTGGTGAACCTGTGGAATTCTCTACCACAGAAGGCAGTTGAGGCCAATTCATTAAATATATTCAAGAAGGAGTTAGATATATTTCTTAAGGCTAAAGGGATCAAGGGATATGGGGAGAAAGCAGGGACAGGGTACTGAATTTGGATGATCAGCCATGATCGCATTGATTGACAGAGCAGGCTCGAGGGGCCGAATGGCCTACATCTCCTATCTTCTGTGTTTCTATGTGAGCAGCAGTGAGGAGGCAGCCATAGGCTAATTCAGCCTCTGGCCTTGGCATGTGGGCTGACTGAGAATGGGAACCTACCACATGGTGAGTTAATGGAGAGAGACCCACGTCCTGGAGGTCTAGAGGCAGCCACCGTTTCCAACATCAAGCCACCGTTTCCAAGACTCACTGACCTCATCTCCTCCTCCTCCTACCTCCACCTGGACCATGACCCCACTACCGAACATCAAGCCACCGTTCCCAAGACTGTCACTGATATCATCTCCTCTGGAGATCTTCCCCCCGCGGCCACCAACCTCATAGTTCCCCAATCCCGCACAGCCCGCTTCTACCTCCTTCCCAAGATCCACAAACAGGACAGCCCTGGTAGACCCATCGTTTCAGCCTGTTCTTGCCCCACAGAACTTATCTCTTCCTATCTTGACTTTTTTTTCTCCCCTTGTCCAGTCTCTTTCCACCTACATCCGCGACTCTACCGACGCCCTCCGCCACTTTAACAGTTTCCAGTTTCCTGGCCCCAACCGCCTACTTTTCACTATGAACGTACAATCCCTCTACACCTCCATCCCCCACCAGGATGGCCTGAGGGCACTCCGCTTCTTCCTTGAACAGAGGCCCGACCAGTCCCCATCCACCATCACCCTCCTCCGCCTGGCTGAACTTGTTCTCACATTGAACAACTTCTCCTTTAACTCCACTCATTTCCTCCAAATCAAAGGTGTTGCCATGGGTACCCGCATGGGTCCTAGCTATGCCTGCCTTTTCGTGGGATATGTGGAACACTCTTTGTCCCAGTCCTACTTGGTCCCCTCCCTCACCTTTTTCCGGTACATTGATGACTGTATCGGTGCCGTCTCCTGCTCTCGCCCTGAACTAGAAAATTTCATTCACTTTGCTTCCAATTTCCACCCTTCCCTCACCTTCACATGGTCCATCTCCGACTCTTCCCTTCCCTTCCTCGACTTCCCCGTCTCCATCTCTGGGGATAGGTTATTGACTAACATTCACTACAAGCCCACTGACTCCCACAGCTACCTGGACTACACTTCCTCCCACCCCGCCTCCTGTAAGGACTCTATTCCATTCTCCCAGTTTCTCCATCTCCGCCGCATCTGCTCTGATGATGACACCGTCCATACCAGTGCTTCCAACATGTCTTCCTTTTTCCTCAGCCGAGGATTCCCCTCTACTGTGGTTGACATGGCCCTCTACTGTGGTTGACACGGCCCTCGACCGTGTCCGTTCCATTTCCCGCACTTCTGCTCTCACCCCCGTCCCTCCCTCCTGGTACCATGATAGAGTCCCCCTTGTCCTCACCTTTCACCACACCAGCCTCCACATTCAACGGATCATCCTCCGCCATTTCTGCCACCTCCAGCGTGATCCCACCACCAAACGCATCTTCCCCTCACCTCCCCTTTCAGCATTCCGCAGGGACCGCTCCCTCCGCGATACCCTAGTCCACTCCTCTACCACCCCCAGCACCCCTTCCCCTTTGCCCGGCACCTTGCCGTGCAAGCGCAGGAGATGAAACACATGCCCCTATACCTCCCCCCTTCCCACTGTCCAGGGCCCCAAACACCCCTTCCAGGTGGAACAGCGATTTACTTGTACTTCCTGCAATTTAATGTACTGTATTCGCTGCTCACGATGTGGTCTCCTGTACATCGGGGAGACCAAACGTAGATTGGGTGACCGCTTTGCTGAACACCTGTGTTCAGTCCGTAAGGGTGACCCCGAGCTCCCGGTGGCCTGTCACTTTAATTCACCGCTCCATTCCCACTCAGACCTCACCGTCCTCGGCCTCTTGCATTGTTCCACGGAAGCTCAGCGTCATTCTGCCAGCGCAATTCACACTCCATCTAGAGCCATCCTTTGTTCCTTAACCTGTCCCATTACCACCTCCTTGCCTTGAATATCTCTCAATGTCTCTCAATCTCTCCTGCTTTCTATCCTATCACTGACCTTCCCCTTTGTTCTTTCATCCGCTCCCCCTTTTCCCAGCCCCTATCTTGCTTTTAAATCTATTCTACTTCCTGCTTTTTTCCAGTTCTGATGAAGGGTCTTCGACCTGAAACGTTAACTCTGTTTCTCTCTCCATGGATGCTGCCTGGCCTGCTGAGTTTTTCCAGCGTTTTCTGTTATTTCTAGAGGCAGCTGTTGGATCACTACTGACCTCTGCTGTTGGCCTACATTTGCTCCGCCGTTTTTGTGCTAACTTAGATATGATTGCCAGCACTTTATGGAGCCACCTTAGGATTATAAAGTAGTACAAAGTATTTACTGCACAGAAACAGGCCATTCAAGCCAACAGGTCTATGCCGGTGTTTATGCTCCACACGAGCCTCCTCCCGCCTCTCTTCATTCACCCCATCAACATATCCTTCTATTCCTTTCTCCCTCATGTGTTTATCCAGCTTCCCCTTAAATGCATCTCTGCTATTCACCTCAACCGCTCCCTGTGGCAGCCAGTTCCACATTCTAACCACTCTCTGGGTAAAGAAGTTTCTCCTGAATTCCTTATTGGATTTATTAGTGACTCTTATATTTATGGCCCCTAGTTCTGGTTTTGCCTGCAAGTGGAAACATTTTCTCTACATCTACCCTATTTGAACCCTTTCATAATCTTGACGACCTCTATCAGGTCACCACTCCCTCTTTTTTATAGAGAAGAAAGTCCCAGCTTGTTAAATCGTTCCTTTTTTTTATTCATTCCTGGGATGTGGGCGTCGCTGGCAAGGCCGACATTTATTGCCCATCCCTAGTTCCCCTTGAGAAGGTGGTGGTGAGCCGCCGCTGCAGTCCGTGTGGTTAGGGAGGGAGTTCCAGGATTTTGACCCAGTGACGATGAAGGAACGGCGATATACTTCCAAGTCAGGATGGTGTGTGACTTGGAGGTGGTGGTGTTCCCATGTGCCTGCTGCCCTTGTCCTTCTAGGTGGTAGAAGTCGCGGGTTTGGGAGGTGCTGCCAAAGAAGCCTTGGTGACAGTGCATTTTGTGGATGGTACGCTGGTGATGGAGGGCGTGAATGTTTAAGGTGGTCAATGGGGTGCCAATCAAGTGGGCTGCTTTGTCCTGGATGGTGTCGAGCTTCTTGAGTGTTGTTGGAGCTGCACTCATCCAGGCAAGTGGAGAGTATTCCATCACACTCCTTACTTGTGCCTTGTAGATGGTGGAAAGGTTTTAGGGAGTCAGGAGGTGAGACACTCACTGCAGATTACCTAGCCTTTGACCTGCTCTTGTTGCCACAGTTTTTATGTGGCTGGTCGAGTTAAATTTCTGGTCAATGGTGACCGCAGGATGATGTTGGTGGGGGATTCGGCGATGGTAATGCCATTGAATGTCAAGGGGCTGTGGTTCGACTCTGTTTGTTGGAGATGGTCATTGCCTGGCACTTGTTCCCTGCCGCTTATCAGCCCAAGCCTGAATGTTGTCCAGGTCTTGTTGCATGCGGGCATGGACTGCATCATTATCTGAGGAGTTGTGAATGGCGCTGAACACTGTGCAGTCATCAGCAAACATCCCCATTGCTGACCTTATGTTGGAGGGAAGGTCATTGATGAAGCAGCTGAAGATGGTTGGGCCTAGGACACTGCTCTGAGGAACTCCTGGGGCTGAGATGGTTGACCTCCAACCACCACAACCATCTTCCTTTGTGCTAGGTATGACTCCAGCCAGTGGACAGTTTTCCCCTTGATTCCCATTGACTTCAGTTTTACTAGAGCTCCTTGATGCCACACTCGGTCAAATGCTGCCTTGATGTCAAGGGCAGTCACTCTCACCTCACCTCTGGAATTCAACTCCTTTATCCATGTTTGGACCAAGGCTGTAATGAGGTCGGGAGCCGAGTGGTCCTGACAGAACCCAAATTGGGCATCAGTGAGCAGGTTATTGGTGAGTAAGTGCCGCTTGATAGCACTGTCGACGACACCTTCCATCACCTTGCTGATGATTGAGAGTAGACTGATGGGTCGGTATTTGGCCGGATTAGATTTATCCTGCTTTTTGTGGACAGGACATACCTGGGCAGTTTTCCACATTGTCGGATAGATGCCAGTGTTGTAGCTGTACTGGAACAGCTTGGCTAGAGGCGCGGCTAGTTCTGGAGCACAAGTCTTCAGCACGATAGCCGGGATGTTGACTGGGCCCATAGCCTTTGCTGTATCCAGTGCACTCAGCCGTTTCTTGATATCACGTGGAGTGAATCGAATTGGCTGAAGACTGGCTTCTGTGATGGTGGGGACCTTAGGAGGAGGTTGATATGGATCATCCACTCGGCACTTCTGGCTGAAGGTGGTTGCAAACGCTTCAGCCTTGTCTTTTGAACTTGTGCTGGACTCCACCATCCTTGAGGATGGGGATATTCATGGAGCCTCCTCCTCCTGTTAGTTATTTAATGGTCCACCACCATTCACGACTGGATGTGGCAGGACTGCAGGGCTTTGATCTGATCCGTTGATTGTGGGATCGCTTAGCCCTGTCTATAGCATGCTGCTTCCACTTTTTAGCATACATGTGTTGTAGCTTCCCCAGGTTGGCAACTAATTTTTAGGTATGCCTGGTGCTGCTCCTGGCATGCTCTTCTACACTCCTTATTGAATCAGGGTTGGCCCCCTGGCTTGATGGTAATGGTAGAGTGAGGGATATGCCAGGTCATGAGGTTACAGATTGTGGTGGAATACAATTCTGCTGCTGCTAATGGCCTACAGCGCCTCATGGATGCCCAGTTTTGAGCTGCTAGATCTGTTCTGAATCTGTCCCATTTAGCATGGTGGTAGTGCCACACAACACAACGGAGTGTGTCCTCAGTGTGAAGACGGGACTTCATCTCCACAAGGACTGTGTGGTGGTCACTGCTACCAATGCTGTCATGGACAGATGCATCCGCGAAAGGTAGGTTGGTGAGGACGAGGTCAAGTAGGTTTTTCGCTCGTGTTGGTTCTCACCACCTGTCGCAGGTCCAGACTGGCAGCTATGTCCTTCAGGACTCGGCCAGTTCAGTCAGTAGTGGTGCTACCGAGCCACTCTTGGTGATGGACATTGAAGTCCCCCACCCAGAGTACATCCCACCCTTGCTACTCTCAGTGCTTCTTCCAAATGGTGTTCAACATGGAGGAATACTGATTCATCAGCTGAGGGAGGGCGGTAGGTAATCAGCAAGAGGTTTCCTTGCCCATGCTTGACCTGAAGTCATGAGACTTCTTAGGGTCCGGAGTCAATGTTGAGGATTCCCAGTGCCACACCTTCCTGACTGTATACCACTGTGCCGCCACCCCTGGTGGGACAGGACATACCCAGGGATGGTGATAGAGGAGTTTGGGACATTGGCTGAAAGGTATGATTCTGTGAGTATGACTACGTCAGGCTGTTGCTTGACTGGTCTGGGACAGCACTCCCAATTTTGGCACAAGTCCCCAGATGTTGGTGAGGAGGACTTTGCAGGGTGGACTGGGCTGGGGCTGCCGTTGTCGTGTCCGTAGCCGGTGCCGAGGTCGATGCTGGGTTGTCCGTCCGGTTTTATTCTTATTGTTTCTTGTAGCGGTTTGTTATAACTGAGTGGCTCGCTAGGTCATTTCAGAGGGCAGTTAAGAGTCAACCACATTGCTGTGGGTCTGGAGTCACATATAGGCCAGACCAGGTAAGGGCGGTAGATTTCCTTCCCTAAAGGACATTAGTGAACCAGATGGGTTTTTACGACAATCCGATAGTTTCCATCAATCACCATTACTGATACTAGCTTTTTATTCCAGACTTATTTCATTAACTGAATTTAAATTCACCAGCTGCCGTGGTGGGATTTGAACCCATGTCTCTGGCTCATTAGTCCAGGCCTCTGGATTACTAGTCCAGTAACATACCACTGTGCTACTGTTCCCGACGGTCGCCACTTGGGCAAGGCCTACTGTCCTGATAAGTATATCCTCTCTGTTCTGGTATTCTAGTAAATCTTTTTTGCATCTTCTCCAGTTCCTCTATATCCTTTTTATAATATGGAGACCAGAATTGTTCACAGTGCTCCAAGTGTGGTCTCACCAAGGTTAATAAAACTTCTCTGCTTTTCAATTCTGTCCCTCTAGAAATGAACCCCAGTGCTTTGTTTGCTTTATTTATGGCATTATTAACCTGCGTTGCTACTTTTAGTGATTTGTGTATCTGTGCCCCAGATCCATTTGTTCCTGTGCCCTAGATCCATTTGTTCCTCTACCCCATTCAGACTCTTATTTTCCAAAGATTATGTTACCTCCTTTGTCTAAAATGTACTACCTCACACTTGTCTATATTAAAGTTCATTTGCCAATTACACACCCATTCTGCAAGTTTGTTAATGTCTTCCAGTATTTTGTCACATTCTTCCTCTGTATTAACTACACCGCCCAATATGGTGCCATCGCAAATTTTGAAATTGTACTTCCGATTCCCGAGTTCAAATCATTTATGTAAATTGTGAACAACAGTGGTCCCAGCCTTGATCCTTGTGGAACTCCGCTTCCCACCATTTGTCAGTCTGAGTAACTACCCTTAACCCCCCACTCAGTTTTCTGTTTTGTAGCCAGCTTGCTATACATTCTGCTACTTGTCCCATGACAAACATGTTCTGACTTTATTCACGAGTCTACTATGCGGTACCTTATCAAAGGCCTTTTGGAAACCCAAATATATTACGTTTACTGCATTACCCTTATCTACATTTTCTGTTCCTACATTACAACGGTGGTTGCACTTCAAACAGTACTTCATTGGCTGCAAAGCGCTTTGGGACATCCAGTGGTCATGAAAGGCACTATATAAGTGCAAGTCTGTCTTTCTTTCTAGTGATCACTTTGTTCCTTTGTAAAGGACGAACTTTAAAAAATAGTTACGACATTATTTTCTCTCCCCTCCCCTCCTGGCTCTTGCTGGAATGCAATCCCATGGGGCTGGATGTCATCTGATCCCTTGCGCAAGTGGCTCAACTTTGTGTGTCACCCTAGATGTTGAGTGTTGAGTGTTGGCAGGCTATTTGATTAATTGTGGGGGGCATCATATACAAACCCATTCTGTCGGCTCTCAACTTCCGCACACGCGCGCTCTCCAGAAGGGATTGATGACCAGTGACCTTGGTCCGGGGCAGTGGAGCTGATGACGCCCCACAACTGCTGTCTCACTGAGACCAGCGCAGGGACGGAACCTGTCTCCTTCCTGTCTGTGGTCCTCAGTATCCCACTGAGAACTGCCTGCACCCATTGGAGTTTAAAGATTTAAAAGATGTTTTTGTTCAGGCAATGTGGAAGCAGAGGAGGTGCTGGATGGGCCCCATAAGGATAAAGTGACAGATTCAGGTTCCATTCCAATGGAACTAACCGCTCCAAAGGATATAAAGTCACCAAATAAAACGCAATAAATTTGTTGACTAACGAACTCTCCATCCAATCCACACCGAGAGTAACGAACTCCCCATCCAGTCTGTGTATACTGAGAATAATCCAGACTGTGTCTAATTTCCCAGCAGTTTTCTTCATTCAGTGGGGGATCAGTGCGGATAATCTTTGAAAGGTATTGGAAAGAAAACCACGAGGGACACTCCGAATACAGGGAGTTTCAATACCGGGGGGTGAGCATTGATGGGGTGAATGGCTTTGCTCACGTCAGTTTTTTCTATAGTGACGTAATAAAACTCACTACGCACTTGGTTTGAGTATAAAGCAAGGCTTTAATCAACTTGTTTCAGAACATGGAGGTCTAGTTGTACTTCACTAGTTCCTTGTCTTACAAAATGTCCCTGGAAAGCTGGGCCCAAGCCCGAGTATTTATACTCCTTGGATGGCGCCACCAGCTGGCCGTCCAGTGTTATTTCATGAGCAGTTCTTTATAATGATGAGATTTATAACAACATCAAGCATGCACATTTAAATTCACTTCTCATCGTAACCATTTCTCTTCACAGTCTGTGTCATCACGACCTAAATCATGCGAAGTCCCAGGAATCAAGTGAGTAGACTTTCTGGATTATGTTGGCGATGTGTTAGAGAGAGGCGGTTCAGTGCCTGGACAGGCTGTGTGTACACATGTGCGGGGAGGGAGGGGGAGGGAGGAGGAGGAGTGGGAGGGGGCGGAGGAGGGAGGGGGTGGTGCGGGAGAGGAGGGGGGTGCGGGAGAGGAGGGGGGTGCGGGGAGAGGAGGGGGAGGGGGTGCGGGGAGAAGGGAGGGGGGAGGGGGTGCGGGAGGAGGGAGGGAGGGGGAGGGGGAGGGGGTGCGGGGAGAGGAGGGGGAGGGGGTGCGGGGGGAGGAGGGGGTGCGGGGGGAGGAGGGAGGGGGGTGCGGGGGAGGAGGAGGGAGGGGGGTGCGGGGGAGGAGGGAGGGAGGGGGGTGCGGGGGAGGAGGAGGGAGGGGGGTGCGGGGAGAGGAGGGAGGGGGGTGCGGGGAGAGGAGGGGGCGGGGGGAGAGGAGGGAAGGGGGGGTGAGGGGGAGGGGGGTGCGGGGAGGGAGGGGGTACGGGGAGGGGGGTGCGGGGAGAGGAGGGGGAGGAGGGTGCGGGTGAGAGGAGGGGGAGGGGGTGCGGGGAGAGGAGGGGAGGGGGAGCGGGGGGAATGGTAGGGGGTGCGGGGAGAGGAGGGAGGGGGGAGGGGGGGGTTCGGAAGGAGGAGGGAGGGGGTGCGGGGGAGGAGGGGGTGTGGGGGGAGGGGGTGCGGGGGAGGAGGGGGTGCGGAGGGGGAGGGGGTGCGGGGAGAGGGGTGTGGGGAGGGGAGGGAGGGGGTGGGGTGGGTGGGGGGTGGGGAGGAGAGGAGGGGGCTGGGGGAGGAGAGGAGGGGTGGGGGGGGAGAGGAGGGGGTGAGGGGATGGGAGAGGAGGGGGGATGGGGGGAGGAGGAGGGGGTGCGGGGGATGGGGGAGAGGAGGGAGGGAGGGGGGCACGGGGCGGGGTGGGGGGTGTGTTTGGGAGAGGCGGGTCAGCTGATCTCCAGGTCCCAGCCAGCTATTTATGTGAAAGAGTGATGGAGTTGGGAGGTGGGGTTTTGCGAACTGGCTCTTTCTGTATAATTCAACTCCAAATTTAAATTTTTTTTACAGTATTTTCCCATCTGCAGACCAGGAAAGTACCACATCGCTGATCCCCGCCGCCCATAAACACTGGCGGATCCCTGCCGGACCTGACAAATATCCACTTCCCACCGCCCCTCCCCACCCCACTAGATCCAGAGGAGTCGACATTCCCGACCCTGGGCAGTGCAAACAGCACTGGGAACCTGGCAGCAAACATGAACCATCTGGGCCTCAGCACCAGCAGCCAGGGTACGTGAGGGGGCATTAACACAGAGCTAGGGTACATGGGGGCGGTATGAGTACAGTTATGTGCAGAATCCTGCCTCGGCGAATAAGTTGCGCGACAGGTTTTCTGGCAGAGCACCAGAGGAAGTTTTGCAGGGATGTGACCTGCTTTGCGCCCCCTCACTCACTGAGGAGCCGCTGAAGGATGGCCAGCGACTTCTCTCTGAGCACGTGGTTGGTACATGAGCAGACTCTTCACTCTGAGCAGTGCATCTGGACATGGGAAGATGCTTCTGTTTGAGCAGGGGGTGGGGACATGGGCAGAACCCCTACAAAATGATACTGATCGCTCTGTCAGGTTTCCAGTCTCAGTGGCGTCTTGCATTGTTTGCAGGCCTGACGTCATCACAGGGGTCACTCCAGAGCCGACAACCTACAGTGACCCCCCTCACCTTACCAGCCAGCACGGACTCGCGAAGACAGCAGCAACAACTTCAACTATCACCAGCTCTCTCCCCACTCTCTCCAATCACACAGGTACTGTCTGCAAGCAATAGGATATTACACCTGAAATATAACATGCTTTTAATAAGTGATATGTTAGTCATCGAGTCATAGAGTTCTACAGCACAGAAAGAGGCCCTTTGGCCCATCGTGTCCACGCCGGCCATCAAGCCCTGTCTGTTCTAATCCCATTTTCCAGCACTTGGTCTGTAGCCTTGTATGCTGTGGCGTTTCAAGTGCTCATCTAAATGCTTCTTGAATGTTGAGGGTTCCTGCCTCTACCACCCTTTCAGGCAGAGAGTTCCAGATTCCAACCACCCTCTGGGTGAAAAGGTTTTTCCTCAAATCCCCTCTAAACCTCCTGCCCCTTACCTTGAAACTATGCCCCCTGGTTATTGACTCCTTCCCACTCGCCCCCTCCCCCCTTCGCCCTCCCCCCTTCGCCCTCCCCCCTTCGCCCTCCCCACTCGCCCTCCCCCTCCCCCCTCGCCCTCCCCCTACCTCTTCCCCCTCCCCCTTGCCCTCCTCCTCCCTCTCCCCCCTCCCTCCCTCCACGCTCACCTCCCTCCAGCCCCATACCCCTCGCCCTCCTTATCTCTGTAACCTCCTCCAGGAAGTCTCTTATTTTAAGTTCTTGTGCCTCCCTTTGCTCCCCATTGGTGGCCTTGAGGCGCCCTTCCCAATATCTCCTTGTGCCTGTGCAGCATTTGGGATGGGATTTCTGTGCAAGTTCTTGTATCGAATCCCAGTGGTCAAACCCATCCCATTTACTGCCATGATATATCGCTGGCACAAAAACATACCCAAACTAAGATTAAATCCTTTATAAAATGAAACTCTACAGATTAGTACTGCCTACTTTTCTGGTCACCACATTACAGGAAAGATGTGATTGCACTAAAGAAGGTACAGGGGAGATTTACGAGGATGTTGCCAGGACTAGAGAATTTTAGCTATGAGGATCGGCTGGGTTTATTTTCTTTGGAACAGAGGAGGTCCCGGGGAGTCTTGATTGAGGTGTATAAAATTATGAGGGATATAGATAGAGTGCATAGGTAGGGCCTATTTCCCTTAGCAGAGCGTTCAATAACCAGGGGGCAGAGATTTAAAGTAATTTGTAGAAGGATTAGAGGGGAGTTGAAGAAACTTTTTTCACCCAGAGGCTGCTGGGGGGTCTGAAGCTCACGGCCTGAAAGGGTGGTCGAGGCAGAAACGCTCATCACATTTACAAAGTACTTGGATATGCACTTGAAGTGCCGGAACCTACAGGGCTACGCACCAAGAGCTGGAATGTGGGATTAGGCGGGATCGCTCTTTGTCGGCCGGCACAGACACGATGGGCTGAATGGCCTCCTTCTCTGCTGTAACTTTCTATGATTAGGAGTGATAACATTCTATTTTGCATTGACCCATACCAAGATAAGCTACCTTTGTCCAAGTATTTCTCCAATTCCCTTTTGAAAGCTACTATTGAATCTGCTTCCACTGCCCTTTCAGGCAGCGCATTCCAGATCAGCATAACTTGCTGCGTAAAAAAAATTCTCCTCATCTTCCCCTCTGGTTCTTTTGCCAATCACCTTAAATCTGTGTCCTTTGGTTACCGACCCTCCTGCCACTGGAAACAGTTTCTCCTTATTTACTCTATCAAAACCCTTCATGATTTTGAACACCTGTATTAAATCTCTTAACCTTCTCTGCTCTAAGGAGAACAACCCCAGCTTCTCCAGATTCTCCACATAAGTGAAGTCCTTCATCCCTGGTACCATTCTGGTATATCTCTGCTGCACCCTCTCCAAGGCCTTGACATCCTTCCTAAAGTGTGGTGCCCGGAATTGGACACAATACTCCAGCTCGCCTGATATCTGCAGGTGTACCTCCCAGCAGCAGTCTCTTCATTGGTTTCATCTCAGGAGCAGGAATCCTGTCTGATTTTCCATCTGTAGCCAGAGGCCCAAGGCCGATAGTCAGCTCCCCATCCACTGCCTAGTGCGATCAGCTCCCCATCCACTGCCCGGTGCGATCAGCTCCCCATCCACTGCCCAGTGCGACCAGCTCCCCATCCACTGCCCAGTGCGATCAGCTCCCCATCCACTGCCTGGTGTGATCAGCTCCCCATCCACTGCCCGGTGTGATCAGCTCCCCATCCACTGCCCAGTGCGACCAGCTCCCCATCCACTGCCCAGTGTGATCAGCTCCCCATTCACTGCCCGGTGCGACCAGCTCCCCATCCACTGCCCGGTGCGATCAGCTCCCCATCCACTGCCCAGTGCGACCAGCTCCCCATCCACTGCCCGGTGCGACCAGCTCCCCATCCACTGCCCAGTGCGACCAGCTCCCCATCCACTGCCCGGTGCGATCAGCTCCCCATCCACTGCCCAGTGCGATCAGCTCCCCATTCACTGCCCAGTGCGACCAGCTCCCCATTCACTGCCCAGTGCGATCAGCTCCCCATCCACTGCCCAGTGCGATCAGCTCCCCATTCACTGCCCAGTGCGATCAGCTCCCCATCCACTGCCCAGTGCGATCAGCTCCCCATCCACTGCCCAGTGCGATCAGCTCCCCATCCACTGACCAGTGCGATCAGCTCCCCATCCACTGCCCGGTGCGATCAGCTCCCCATTCACTGCCCGGTGCGATCAGCTCCCCATCCACTGCCCAGTGCGATCAGCTCCCCATCCACTGCCCAGTGCGACTAGCTCACCATCCACTGCCCGGTGCGATCAGCTCCCCATTCACTGCCCAGTGCGATCAGCTCCCCATTCACTGCCCGGTGCGATCAGCTCCCCATTCACTGCCCGGTGTGATCAGCTCCCCATCCACTGCCCGGTGCGATCAGCTCCCCATCCACTGCCCAGTGCGATCAGCTCCCCATCCACTGCCCAGTGCAATCAGCTAACTCAGCACAGAGCTGGTGAGTGACTCAGTACCATACCAGCCAGGGCATTCACTCTCTGAGCTACCTTGTGATGGCTGCTCTTTGTGTTGTATTGTGTGTAGTGTGGCAGGTTAACGGGGGCATTGTTTTATTGTAGGCTGTTGCTATGGACGCATTGGCATTGGAGCAGCATCTTCCCGCGTATCCATTTTTCACGCAGCAGACCACACAGCCACAGTCCCAGAGCTCCAGCAACCTGGCTCAGGGCTCACAGGTACAGCAGAGCAGTGGGCAGCAGACAGCCACAATGCCACAATCCCCTCCAATGAACCAAACCCAGGCGCCGATAGGAATGGATATCAGCACGGTAAGTGTGCGAGGGATATGGCAGAGCCGGTAAAATCATCATTTCTAAACCTTTGACCAATTATTTTTAATATATAAAGAGAAAAGTGCTTCTGCAAGGGTGAGAGACTTATAAAAAGTTCAGTCAAAAGCTGCATTTAATTGTTAGAACGTTTTGCATGTTATTGCACTTTTGATACCTCATGAACTGAATAAAAACCCACTGCTGTGCTGGGTCTCAGCTGGAGTAATGCACGGACACAGTGGGTCCTGTCTCACTGCAGAGGCAGCACTTCAGGGGTTAATAGTGGAGAGATGAGAGAAGATCAATATTCTGGAGTCTTGCTCCATTACCTTTGGGGATCAGGCAGTATATATTCATGTAAAGACTCTCCTTCCGGAGGTACAAGGCGTGGGGTAGAGTCCATGACCTGCCTTCTGTTGTGTGAGTGCCTTCATGGGACTCCGAGCTGCTTGACTTGCACCTCGTGGGTCTGGAGTGAAGAGAAAGCCTCATAAAGGCTGTCAGCACAGAGTAAGTTCAGCTCTAAGTCCTATTGTAACATTTTCTTCCTGTGGCTCTGTGTGCTTGGCCAGTTTGAGATACAGTTCTAGTCTCTAGTTACGGTTATTTCTGTGTTGTGGTTTGGCGGGGGATGTACTCCTTTTGATCTGTGAGGCTGCTGAGAGAGTGCGCCTCATTACTGCTTCACTCTGCTCAGTGAGTGCGCCTCATTACTGCTTCACTCCGCTCAGTGAGTGCGCCTCATTACTGTTTCACTCCGCTCAGTGAGTGCGCCTCATTACTGCTTCACTCCGCTCAGTGAGTGCGCCTCATTACTGTTTCACTCCACTCAGTGAGTGCGCCTCATTACTGCTTCACTCCGCTCAGTGAGTGCGTCTCATTACTGTTTCACTCCGCTCAGTGAGTGCGTCTCATTACTGCTTCACTCTGCTCAGTGAGTGCGTCTCATTACTGCTTCACTCTGCTCAGTGAGTGCGTCTCATTACTGCTTCACTCCGCTCAGTGAGTGCGCCTCATTACTGCTTCACTCCGCTCAGTGAGTGCGCCTCATTACTGCTTCACTCCGCTCAGTGAGTGCGTCTCATTACTGCTTCACTATGCTCAGTGAGTGCGCCTCATTACTGCTTCACTCCGCTCAGTGAGTGCGCCTCATTACTGTTTCACTCCGCTCAGTGAGTGCGCCTCATTACTGCTTCACTCCGCTCAGTGAGTGCGCCTCATTACTGCTTCACTCCGCTCAGTGAGTGCGCCTCATTACTGTTTCACTCCGCTCAGTGAGTGCGCCTCATTACTGCTTCACTCCGCTCAGTGAGTGCGCCTCATTACTGCTTCACTCCGCTCAGTGAGTGCGCCTCATTACTGCTTCACTCCGCTCAGTGAGTGCGCCTCATTACTGCTTCACTCCGCTCAGTGAGTGCGCCTCATTACTGCTTCACTCCGCTCAGTGAGTGCGTCTCATTACTACTTCACTCCGCTCAGTGAGTGCGTCTCATTACTGCTTCACTCCGCTCAGTGAGTGCGCCTCATTACTGCTTCACTCAGCTCAGTGAGTGCGCCTCATTACTGCTTCACTCCGCTCAGTGAGTGCGTCTCATTACTGCTTCACTCTGCTCAGTGAGTGTTCCTCATTACTGCTTCACTCCGCTCAGTGAGTGCGCCTCATTACTGCTTCACTCCGCTCAGTGAGTGTTCCTCATTACTGCTTCACTCCGCTCAGTGAGTGCGCCTCATTACTGCTTCACTCCGCTCAGTGAGTGCGCCTCATTACTGCTTCACTCCGCTCAGTGAGTGCGCCTCATTACTGCTTCACTCTGCTCAGTGAGTGCGCCTCATTACTGCTTCACTCCGCTCAGTGAGTGCGCCTCATTACTGCTTCACTCCGCTCAGTGAGTGCGCCTCATTATTGCTTCACTCCGCTCAGTGAGTGCGCCTCATTACTGCTTCACTCCGCTCTGAGTGCTCCTCATTACTGCTTCACTCCGCTCAGTGAGTGCGCCTCATTACTGCTTCACTCCGCTCTGAGTGCGTCTCATTACTGCTTCACTCCGCTCAGTGAGTGCGCCTCATTACTGCTTCACTCCGCTCTGAGTGCGTCTCATTACTGCGTCTCATTACTGCTTCACTCCGCTAGTTGCTCCATGATTAAGTGAGGCTACATCAGAATGTAAGCAAGAAAAGAATTGTCATCTTCCCAGATCTGTTACTTACAACACACCAACTTTACGAATTTTTATTTTCTCACTAACTTTATAGGAAGAAGCTGTGATTTCACTGCAGGAGTGTTTTATTCAGAGGAAATTCTCTTCTTTTTGAGGGAAGGTTTTAGCTTGGGCCAATGAGGAAGAGGAGCTACCCTGGGGACAGCAAGGGAACTCTGCCTGTGACTGAGATATCAAATCGCTCGAATTTTACAGCACAGCAGGCCATTCAGCCCATCACTCCTGTGCTGACTCTCTGAAAGGATTCTGCCCTCAGTCCCATTCCCCTCCTCTTTCCCCATATGCTATTAACTTTGTCTTTTTCACATATTCAGTTCCCTTTTAAAACCAATTATTTTAAAAAGGACATAGGGGCACTGGAGAGGGTGCAAAACAGATTTACTAGAATGACACCAGAACTGAGAGGTTATACCGATCAGGAAAGGCTGAACAGGCTGGGGCTTTTCTCTAGAAAAGAGAAGACGAGCGGTGACCTGATCGAGGTCTTTAAAATAATGAAAGGGTTCGATAGGGTAGACGTAGAGATGATGTTTCCACTTGTGGGGGAGACCAGAACTAGGGGCCATCAATATAAGATAGTCACTAATAAATCCAATGGGGAATTCAGGAGAAACTCCAGAGAGTGGTGAGAATGTGGAACTTGCTACTACAGGGAGTGGTTGAGGTGAATAGCATAGAAACTAAATAAACACATGAGGGAGAAAGGAATAGAAGGTTATACTGAGAGGGTGAGATGAAGAAGGGTGGGAGGAGGCTGGTGTGGAGCATAAACACCAGCAGAGACCAGTTGGGCCGAATGGCCTGTTTCTGTGTTGTAAATACTTTGTAATTCTAGTCTCCCTTCATAACTAAAACCTCTCATCCCAGGTATCACCTGTATATTCTATATGTTGTCTAGATCTGGACACAATGTTCTCACTGCAGCCTAACCAATGATTTGTAAAGGTTTATTATGCCCTCTTTCCTTTGTAATTTATGCCTTTGTTTATAAAACCTGGGATCTTGTGTTTTTTTATTGCTTGATTAATTTGTCCTCCCACTTTGTTGTGTCTCAAGGGGTTTTATACCCTTACCTATATAACAATTATAAGAAGGACTCCGGGGTGGAGAGTTTAGTTAACGGCCATTTTATTTACAATGTACTTCTTCACTCAATGCACTACATTTCCCATAGTGCATTGCAAATCACCACTACGGTATCCCATGTGGGACAATTCTAATACACATTCAAAATACACAACACACTTTTAAAGATTTGTGTATCTATCTCCCTAAGTCTCCTACCATTTAGTGTATTTGTCCTCTCTTATTCTTCCTCACATTCTCTGCATTAAGTTTCATCTGCCATCTATCTGCCCTGTCTTATGCCCTTCTGAAGTTTCTTACAGCCCTTTGCACAGTTAACCACATTCCCTATTTTTGTGTCATCTATAAATTTTGATATTGTGCTCCCTTTACCCAAGTCCAGATTAATTATATTTATTTAAAATATCTCGAAGAGTAATGGTCCCTGGGGGACACCATTATTTACATCCCTCCAGCCCGAAAAATATCCATCAACCACTACTATCAGTTTTTTGTCCTTTAACCAACTTCCTATCCATACTGCCACACACCCTTTAATTCTATTTTTATCAAGCCTCCTGTGTGACACCTTATCAAATACCCCTTGAAAATCCATGTGCACAACGTCCACTACATTTCCTTTACCAACATGCTCAGTTATTTCCGCAAAGAACTCGATCAAATTTGTCTTGCCTTTTACAAATCCGTGCTGGCTGTTCTTAATTATCCTGTGTCTTTCTAGGTGAGTGTTCATTTTATTCCATGTTATGGCTTCTAGAAACTTTGCTGCCACTGATGTTAGGTTTATTAGTCAACGGTTACCTGGTTTATCCCTTTCTTCTATTTTGAACAGAGATGCCACAGTCAGTCTTGAGCAGTGAGAGACCAGTGGAGTACAAAAGGCCAGAAGTATGGAGTTTAGCCTCAGCAGGAGTTCAGCATTGAGGTGTGCAGTTGGCCTAAAATTACATGTGAGGTGTTAAATTTCTACGTGTAATGTACCATATTTGAGCAGTGTGGGAGCTGGCGTGTGCTTTGTGAATCTGGGGTGACCACTGTGTAACTAGGTTTAAGGCTAATGGAATGTTAGTCTTTATCTCGAGGGGGCTGAAAGGGGCGGAAGTTATTTAGTTATATAAAGCTCTGGTTAGACCCCATCTGGAGTAACTGTGTTCAGTTCTGGGTCCCGCACCTCAGGAGAATAGATTGGCCTTGGAGGGGGTGCAGCGCAGATTCACCAGAATGATACTGGGACTAAAAGGGTTAAATTACGCGGACTAAGCTTGTATTCCCTTGAGTATTGAAGATTAAGGAGTGATCTAATTGAGGTGTTTAAGATGATTAAAGGAATTGATAGGGTCGATAGAAACAATTTCCTCTGGTGGGGGGAATCCGGAACAAAGGGACATAATCTTAAAATTAGAGCTAGGCTGTTCGGGGGTGATGTCAAGAAGCACTTCTTCACACAAAGGGTAGTGGAAATCTGGAACACTCTCCCTGTAAAAGCTGTTAAGGCTAGGGGTCAATTACAAAAATTGAGATGAATAGGTTTTTGTCAGGTAAGAGTATTAAGGGTTATGGAACCAAGGCGAGTGGAGGTACAGAACAGCCATGAACAAATTGAATGGCGGCACCGACTCAAGGGGCTGAATGGCCTCCTCCTGTTCCTAACTATAGCCTAGATAGCCTAACGCCAGTTGTGGGCAAACTTTTAGAATCTGTAATACGGGATCAAATAAGTGAACATTTAGAGATGCATGGGATAATCAGGGATAGCCAGCATGAATTTGTTAAAGGCAAGTTGTGTTCGACTATGTTTTTTTGAAGAGGTGATTGATGTAGTAGGTGTGGTGTATGTGGATCCACAGAGGGTTTCGGGAGGCTTGTTACCAAGATCCAGGCGTACTGTGTAAGAGGAAATGTAGCAGCCTGTAGCAGAAAGCTGCTTGCCCAGCCGGCAACCGGAGATTGGGTTAATGAGTGTTGCTCAGTGTACGGAAGGTTGGAAGTGGGGGGGGAGTGGGGGTCATTGCTGTGCTGGGGGGGGGGGGGGGACAGTACACGGGTGGGCAGTGTTTCAGGGGAGCATTGCCTGCAGGGCAGTGCCTCGGGGGGAGGGGGGGTGCGGTTGTGAGGCAGCGGGCCAGCGCCTGGGGCTGGCAGAGCCTCGGGGGTGGGGGGGGGTGCGGTTGTGAGGCAGCAGGTCAGCGCCTGGGGCTGGCAGTGCCTCGGGGGGAGGGGGGGGCGGTTGTGAGGCAGCGGGTCAGCGCCTGGGGCTGGCAGTGCCTCGGGGGGAGGGGGGGGGGGCGGTTGTGAGGCGGCGGGTCAGCGCCTGGGGCTGGCAGTGCCTTGGGGGGAGGGGGGCAGTTGTGAGGCGGCGGGTCAGCGCCTGGGGCTGGCAGTGCCGTTGGGGGGGGGGGTTGTGAGGCAGCGGGTCAGCGCCCGGGGCTGGCAGAGCCTCGGGGGGAGGGGGTGCGGTTGTGAGGCAGCGGGTCAGCGCCTGGGGCTGGCAGTGCCTCGGGGGTGGGGGGGGGTTGCGGTTGTGAGGCAGCGGGTCAGCGCCTGGGGCTGGCAGTGCCTTGGGGGTGGGGGGGGGGGCGGTTGTGAGGCGGCGGGTCAGCGCCTGGGGCTGGCAGTGCCTCGGGGGGAGGGGGGATAGCGCCCTGGGGTGGCAGTGCCTCAGGGGTGGGGGGGGGCGGTTGTGAGGCGGCGGGTCAGCGCCTGGGGCTGGCAGTGCCTCGGGGGGAGGGGGTTAGCGCCCTGGGGTGGCAGTGCCTCGGGGGTGGGGGGGGGGGGCGGTTGTGAGGTAGCGGGTCAGCGCCCTGGGGTGGCAGTGCCTCGGGGGTGGGGGCAGAGCCAAGTCCACGTCTGCCCTCAGTAGATATGGATGATTGGACATTGGAAGCACAATCTCGAGACTACTGAAGACATAAAAGCAGTGGATTTGGCGAATCGTGAAGGGAGCGGTGAAAGGCACAGGCAGGTTCGCGGAATGGGAGGACAGACCACGGCTGGTGCTGCACCTTGGGAGGAAAGACAAAGAATAGGACATAAGCCCAGAGGGTGTGGAGCAACTGAGATGTCGGGTGCAACTGCATCTTTCCTGAGGTAGTTAAACATAAAATAAAATCAGGAGCATTTTGGTTTTATAATCGGGAGCATAGAGTACAAGAGTAAATGGATTCCGTCCCTAAACCCCTCGACCTCTCTCCTTTAAAACACTCCTTAAAACCTCCCTCTTTGACCGGTCACCGTCCTAATATCTCTTTGTGTGGCTCGGTGTCAAATTTTGTTTGATAATCGCACCTGTGAAGCGCTCTGGGACGTTTTACTACATTAAAGGCGCTATAGAAATACAAGGCTGTTCGGGGTAAAGAGATAATAAATTTGTACACAGCAGTGGTTAGACCACAGTAAGATTCCGTGTTCTGGACAGCCCGTTCTGGAAAGGACATTAAAACCACGGAGAGCAGACAGCGTAGATTCACCAGGGCGTTGCCAGGGATGGAAACTCTAGTTATGAGGAGAGACTGGAGACACTGGGACTGTTCCCACTGGAGCAGAGAAGATCAAGAGGAGATTTAAGAACATAAGAAAATAAGAAATAGGAGCAGGAGTAGGCCATTCGGCCCTTCGAGCTTGCTCCGCCATTCAATGAGATCATGGCTGATCTTCTGCCTCATGGAGCGATCATAATATGATAGAATTCTTCATTAAGATGGAGAGTGAAGTAGTTGACTCAGAGACTAGGGTCTTGAATTAAAATAAAGGAAACTACGATGGTATGAGGCGCGAGTTGGCTAGGATGGATTGGGGAACGTTATTTAAAGGGTGGATAGGCAATGGGAAACATTTAAAGATCGCATGGATGAACTGCAGAATTTGTTCATCCCTGTTTGGCATAAAAATAAAACAAAAATGGTGACTCAACCATGGCTAACAAGGGAAATTAGGGATAGCATAAGATCCAAGGAGAGGACATATAAATTGGCCAGAAAAAGCAGCAAACCTGAGGATTGGGAGCAGTTTAGGATTCAGCAAAGGAGGACAAAGGGATTAATTAAGAGGGGGAAAATAGAATATGAGAGTAAGCTTTCAGGGAACATAAAAACTGACTGTAAAAGCTTCTATAGATATGTGAAGAGAAAAAGATTGGTGAAGTCAAGCATAGGTCCCTTTCAGTCAGAATCAGGGGAATTTATAATGGGGAACAAAGAAATGGCAGCCCAATTAAATACATACTTTGGTTCTGTCTTCACAAAGGAGGACACAAATAACCTTCCAGAGATGTCGGGGAACATTGGGTCTAATGAGAGGGAGGAATTGAATGAAATCAGTATTTGTAGGGAAATGGTGTTAGGGAAATTGACGGGATTGAAGGCCGATAAATCCCCAGGGCCTAATGATCTACATCCTAGAGTACTTAAGGAAGTGGCCCTAGAAATAGTAGATGCATTGCTGGTCATCTTCCAAAATTCTATAGACTCTAGCACAGTTCCCATGGATTGGAGGGTAGCTAATGTAACCCCACTATTTAAAAAAGGTGGTAGAGAGAAAACGGGGAATTATAGACCGGTAAGCCTGACATCGGTAGTGGGGAAAATGCTAGAGTCCATTATAAAAGATGTAACAGCAGAGCACTTGGAAAACAGTGACAGGATCGGACAAAGTCAACATGGATTTACAAAAGGTAAGTCATGCTTGACTAACCTACTGGAATTTTTTGAGGATGTAACTGGTAGAATAGATAAGGAAGAACCAGTGGATGTGGTGTATTTGGACTTTCAGAAGGCTTTCGATAAGGTCCCGCATAAGAGATTGGCGTGCAAAGTTAAAGCACATGGGATTGGGGGTAAGGTACTGACTTGGATAGAGAACTGATTGGCAGACAGGAAGCAAAGAGTTGGAATAAACGGTTCTTTTTCCGAGTGGCAGGCAGTGACTAGTGGGGTACCGCAGGGATCGGTGCTAGGACCCCAGCTATTCACAATATATATTAATGATCTAGACGAGGGAACTAGATGTAATATCTCCAAGTTTGCAGACGACACAAAGCTGGGTGGGCGTGTGTGCTGTGAGGAGGATGCTGAGAAACTCCAGTATGATTTGGACAGGTTGGGTGATTGGGCAGATGCATGGCAGATGCAGTATAATATGGATAAATGCGAGGTTATCCACTTTGGTGGCAAAAACAGGAAGACAGATTATTATCTGAACGGCAATAGATTGGGAAAAGGGGAAGTGCAACGAGACCTGGGTGTCCTTGTGCACCAGTCGCTGAAGGTAAGCATGCAGGTGCAGCAGGCGGTTAAGAAAGCAAATGGTATGTTGGCCTTCATAGCGAGAGGATTCGAGTACAGGGCCTTGGTGAGACCGCACCTTGAGTATTGTGTGCAGTTTTGGGTCGCCTTATCTGAGTAAGGATGTTCTTGCCATGGAGGGAGTGCAGCGAAGATTCACCAGACTGATACCTGGGATGGCAGGAATGACGTATGAAGAGAGATTGGGTCGATTAGGCTTATATTCGCTAGAGTTTAGAAGAATGAGAGAGGATCTCATTGAAACTTATAAAATTCTAACAGGACTAGACAGACTAGATGCAGGAAGGATGTTCCTGATGGCGGGGGAGTCTGGAACCAGGGGTCACAGTCTAAGGATAAGGGGTAAGCCATTTAGGACTGAGATGAGGAGGAATTTCTTCACCCAGAGAGTGGTGAACCTGTGGAATTCTCTACCACAGAAGGCAGTTGAGGCCAACTTATTAAATATATTCAAGAAGGAGTTAGATATATTTCTTTAGGCTAAAGGGGATCAAGGGATATGGGGAGAAAGCAGGGACAGGGTACTGAATTTGGATGATCAGCCATGATCTCATTAAATGGCGGAACAGGCTCGAGGGGCCGAATGGCCGACTCCTGCTCCCATCTTCTATGTTTCTATAGAGTCATAGAGTTTTACAGCACAGAAAGAGGCCCTTCGGCCCATCGTGTCTGCGCCGCCCATCCATCCCTGTCCAGTCTAATCCCATTTTCCAGCATTTGGTCCATAGCCTTGTATGCAATGGCATTTCAAGTGCTCATCCAAATGCTTCTTGAATGTTGTGAGGGTTCCTGCCTCCACCACCCTTTCAGGCATTGAGTTCCACATTCCAACCACCCTCTGGGTGAAAAAGTTCCTCCTCAAATCCCCTCTAAATCTCCTGCCCCTTACCCTGAATCTATGCCCCCTTGTTATTGACCCCCCCACTAAGGGGAAAAGTTCCTCTTTATCTACCCTATCTATGCCCCTCATTATTTTGTACACCTCAATCAGGTCCCCCCTCAGCCTTCTCTGCTCCAAGGAAAACAACTCCAGCCTGTCCAGCCTCTCTTCATAGCTGAGGCGCTCCATCCCAGGTAACATCCTGGTGAATCTTCTCTGCACCCTCTCCAAAGCAATCACATCCTTCCTATAGTGAGGCGACCAGAACTGCACACAGTACTCCAGCTGTGGCCTCACCAGCGTTTTGTACAGCTCCATCATAACCTCCCTGCTCTTATATTCTATGCCTCGGCTAATGAAGGCAAGTATCCCATATGCCTTTTTAACCACCTTATCTACCTGCTCCGCTGCCTTCAGGGATCTATGTACATGTACACCAAGGTCCCTCTGACCCTCTGTACTTCCTAGGGTCCTACCACTCATTGTGTATGCCCTTGCCTTATTTGTCCGTCCAAAATGCATCACCTCGCACTTTTCAGGGTTAAATTCCATTTGCCACTTTTCCGCCCATCTGACCAACCCGTTAATATCGTCTATGTTTCTCAACTCCATTCACCGGCCCTATCGCCATATCCCTTGATGCCCTTACTAGTCAGAAATCTATCGACTTCTGTTTTGAATATACCCAATGACTGAGCCTCCACAGTCCTCTAGGATAGAGAATTCCAAAGATTCACCACCCTCTGTGTGAAGAAATTCCTTCTCATCTCAGTCCTGAATGGCCTACCCTTTATCCTGAGGCTGTGGCCCCTGGTTCTAGACTCCCCAGCCAAGGGAAACATTCTCCCAGCATCCACCCTATCAAGCCCTATATTAATGTTGTATGCTTCAATGAGATCTCCTCTCATTCTTCTGAATTCAAGAGAATACAAGCCTAGTTTACTCAATCTCTTCTCATACGACAGTCCCGCCATCCCAGTAATCAGTCTCGTGAACCTTCGTTGCACTCCCTCTATGGCAAGTATATCGTTCCTTAGGTAAGGAGACCAAAATTGTACACAATACTCCAGGTGTGGTCTCACAAGGTCCTATATAATTGGAGTAAGATTTCTTTATTCCTGCACTCAAAGCCTCTTGTAATGAAGGCCAGCATACCATTTGCCTTCCTAATGGCTTGCTGCACCTGCACATTCACTTGCAGTGACTCGTGTACAAGGACACCCAGGTCCCTTTGAGCATCTGCATTCCCCAATCTTTCACCATTTAGGAAATACTCTGCCTTTCTGTTTTTTCTACCAAAGTGGATAACTTCACATTTATCCACATTATATTCCATCTGCCATGTTCTCGCCCACTCACTGAGCCTGTCGAGATCCCCCTGAAGACTCTTCACATCCTCTTCACAACTGACACTGCCACCTAGCTTTGTATCATCAACAAATTTGGAAATGTTACATTTAGTCCCCTCATCCAAATCATTGATATAGATTGTGAATAGCTGGGGCCCAAGCACCGATCCTTGCGGTACCCCACTAGTCACAGCCTGCCATCCTGAAAAAGACCCGTTTATCCCTACTCTTTGTTTTCTGTCTGTTAACCAATTCTCAATCCATGCTAGTACATTACCCCCAATTCCATGTGCCCTAACTTTGTTCACCAACCTCTTGTGTGGGACCTTTTCGAAGGCCTTCAGAAAATCGAAATACACCACATCCACTGGTTCCCCTTTGTCTACTCCACTAGTTACATCCTCAAAGAACTCCAATAGGTTTGTTAAACAGGATTTCCCTTTCATAAATCCGTGTTGACTCTGGCCAATCTTACTATTAGTTTCTAAGTCCCCAGTTATTGCATCCTTTATAATAGATTCCAGCATTTTCCCAACTACTGATGTGAGGCTAACAGCTCTGTAGTTCCCCATTTTCTCTCTCCCTCTCTTAAATAGCGGGGTTACATTTGCTATCCTCCAATCTGCAGGAACCGTTCCAGAATCTATAGATTCTGGAAGATGACAAGATGACAACCGATGCGGCCACTATTCCAATGGCCACCTCTTTCAAAACCCTGTGATGTATTCATCCGGTCCTTGGGATTTATCGACTTTCAGTCCCATTAATTTTACTAGTACTGGTTTTTTACTAATAATAATTTTTAAGTTCCTCATTCTCGCCACACCCTTGGTTTTCTCGTATTTCTGGGAGTTTTTTGTGTCTTCCTCCATGAAGACAGAAACAAAGTATTTATTTAATTTCTCTGCTATTTCTTCATTCCCCATTATAAATTCTCCCGTCTCTGACTATAAGTTTAGTAGGGTTTTTGAAATTATGGAGGGTTCTGATAGCAAATATGGAAAGATAATTTGCTCTGGTTTGGGGAGCCTGCAATGAGTTGGGTGACTAGCAAAAGTTGACATATATGATGCAATTAATGGCGGCCTTCTGTGCTGTAAACTTCGATTGTGCTGTATCTTTGTATATTCCTCTCTCTGCCTGTCTCTCTCTCTCTCTCTCTGTCTCTCTCTCTGCCTGTCTCTCTCTCTCTCTGCCTGTCTCTCTCTCTCTCTGCCTGTCTCTCTCTCTCTCTGCCTGTCTCTCTCTCTCTGCCTGTCTCTCTCTCTCTGCCTGTCTCTCTCTCTCTCTCTCTGCCTGTCTCTCTCTCTCTCTGCCTGTCTCTCTCTCTCTCTGCCTGTCTCTCTCTCTCTGCCTGTCTCTCTCTCTCTGCCTGTCTCTCTCTCTCTGCCTGTCTCTCTCTCTCTCTCTGCCTGTCTCTCTCTCTCTCTGCCTGTCTCTCTCTCTCTCTGCCTGTCTCTCTCTCTCTCTGCCTGTCTCTCTCTCTCTCTGCCTGTCTCTCTCTCTCTCTGCCTGTCTCTCTCTCTCTGCCTCTCTCTCTCTCTCTGCCTGTCTCTCTCTCTCTCTGCCTGTCTCTCTCTCTCTCTCTCTGCCTGTCTCTCTCTCTCTCTCTCTGCCTGTCACTCTCTCTCTCTCTCTCTGCCTGTCTCTCTCTCTCTCTCTCTCTCTCTCTCTGCCTGTCTCTCTCTCTCTCTGCCTGTCAGTTCAGTTCAGTTCAGTTCAGTTCAAATGCTTTATTGCTTTATTGACATTTGTTGGGTATATACAATATTACTTTTAAACAATGTTAATTTTAAACAGTCTTTCTACTTCATTTGGTACGTTCAATATTAATTTTAAACAGTCTTTTAAACAGTCCTCAGGTTGTGACATGTTGTTACATATTTAGCCCCAAGGTATGGTCTGTCTCCTTCTCCTAGGACTAATCTCAATTTTGACAGATCATCCAATTCCTTGAAATCTGGGGTTGTTTGGCTTAGCTTGTTGAATAATATGTTTCTTGATGTGTTGAATTTTTCGCATTTTAGGAGGAAATGCATTTCTGTTTCAACCTCGCCAGCCAGACTCTCTCTCTCTCTGCCTCTCTCTCTCTCTCTCTCTGCCTGTCTCTCTCTCTCTGCCTGTCTCTCTCTCTGCCTGTCTCTCTCTCTCTGTCTCTCCAATTCCAATTCCAATTCCAATTCAAATGCTTTATTGGCATGAAAGTTTACAGAGAACCATATTGCCAAAGCTTACATAGCAAAAAGGTACAGTTTTCCAACATTCTGTAGGTGTCAATCGATTTGACATTTGTTGGTTACATACAATATTACTTTTAAACAATATTAATTTTAAACAGTCTTTGTACTTCATTTGGTACGTTCAATATTAATTTTAAACAGTCTTAATTTTAAACAGTCCTCAGGTTGTGACATGTTGTTACATATTTGGCCCCAAGGTATGGTCTGTCTCCTTCTCCTAGGACTAATCTCAATTTTGACAGGTCATCCAATTCCTTGAAATCTGGGGTTGTTTGGCTTAGCTTGTTGAATAATATGTTTCTTGATGTGTTGAATTTTTCGCATTTTAGGAGGAAATGCATCTCTGTTTCAACCTCTCTCTCTCTGCCTGTCTCTCTCTCCCTCTCTGCCTGTCTCTCTCTCTCTCTGCCTGTCTCTCAATTTTCAATTCAATTCAATTCAAATGCTTTATTGGCATGAAAGTTTACAGGGAACCATATTGCCAAAGCTTACATAACAAAAAGTACAGTTTTCCAACATTCTGTAGGTGTCAAACAATTTTGACCTTCGTTGGGTACATACCATATTAATTTAAACAATATTAATTTAAACAGTCGTTGAACATCGTTGGGTACATTCAGTATTAATTTTAAACAGTCCTCAGGTTGTGACATGTTGTTACATATTTGGCACCAAGGTATGGTCTGTCTCTTTCTCCCAGGACTAATCTTAATTTTGACAGATCATCCAATTCTTTGAAATCTGGGGTTGTTTGGCTGAGCTTGTCAAATAATATGTTTCTTTTGTTGAATTTTTCGCATTTCAGGAGGAAGTGCATCTCTGTCTCAACCTCGCCGGCCAGACATTGATCACATATTCTATTCTCTCTAGGCTGCCAGGATTTCTTGTATCTTCCTTTTTCAATTGCCAGTTGGTGGTCGCTTAGTCTGTACCTGGTGAGGGTCTGTCTCTGTTTTGTGTCTCTGATGGTCGAGAGATAGTCTGCCAGTTTATATTCTCTTTTTAGGGCCCGGTAACATTCTAATCTGCTTTGGCTTTTGGTTATTTTGTTCCAATGTTCCAGGTAGGTTTCTTTGCATTGTTTAATGATTTGGTTCACTCGGATTGGTGTTTGGACGGCAGTGTTGGTCTGGGACTGGTCAGGGTCCGGCTGAGTAGGAGTACTCAGTTTCAGTAGCAGCTGACTCAGGGGACTCTTTTCTGGGTTTAGCTCTTGGGTCTGGAAGGCTTTAAAATGAAGGGTGTCTGGGGAGCTAGATTTGAGGTGATTTAGGAAGTTTAGTGCTCGTTTTTGGATGTTTATTATCAGTGGGTATCTGCCTAGTTCGGCTCTGCATGCATTTGTTGGTGTTTTCCTTTGGGTGCGAAGAATGCTTTGGCAAAATTCTGCATGTAGGGCTTCTATTGTGTGTTTTTCCCATTTAGTGTAGCTATGGTGATTGAGCGGGCCCCATACTTCACTACCGTACAGCGCAATGGGCAGGATTATGCTGTCAAATATTTTGAGCCAGATTTTGATTGGGATTTGGATGTTGTAGAATTTTCTTTTTATTGCATATAGGGCTCTTCGGGCTTTTTCTTTTAGTGCATTCACTGCTATGCTGAAGCTCCCTGATGCTGTAATGGTTAGACCAAGGTAAGTGTAGCTCATAGTGTGTCCTATGATGGTATCACTGAGAGTAAACTGGTATTTGTTTTCCTGACACCTGGGCCTTTTTTGAAAAATCATGATGTTGGTTTTCTTTAGATTTACTGTTAGGGCCCAATTTTGGCAGTATTTGTCGAGTAGGTCTAATTGTTGCTGTAATCCCTGTTCTGTGGGAGACAGCAGAACCAGGTCGTCCGCATAGAACAGGGATTTCACTTCTCCATCCAGGAGACAGAGACCCGGTGACTCGCTTTGCTCCAGCATGTCTGCTAATTCATTTATGTATATGTTGAACAGGGTCGGGCTCAAATTGCAGCCCTGCCGGACGCCTCTTCTCTGGGTGAAGAAACCGGTGCGTTTGTCTCCAATTTTGACACCGCATTTATTTTTCAGATACATCGATTTAATAAGGTCATAGACTTTGCCCCCTATTCCACACTGAAGAAGTTTATAATAGAGCCCTTCGTGCCAGATAGAGTCAAAGGCTTTCTTGAAGTCGAAGAAACAAGCGAATATTTTCCCATTTTTTGTTTGGTGTATATGTTTTTCAATGAGAGTGTGAAGGGTATAGATATGGTCGGTGGTGCGGTGTTTTGGAAGAAAGCCTATTTGATTTTTTCTAAGGATATTATGTTTGTTAAGAAAATCCAGTAATCTACTATTTAGAATACTGCAGAATAACTTCCCTAGACAACTGTTGACACAGATGCCGCGGTAGTTATTTGGGTCTGATTTGTTTCCACTTTTATATATGGGAGAGATGAGTCCTTGGCACCAGATATCGGGAAAACAGCCTGAACGTAATATGATGTTGAATAACTTGAGTACAGCACCCTGCATCTCCATATTGCTGAACTTGAGCATTTCATTTTTGATGTTGTCTGGACCACAGGCTTTCTTTAGGTGGAGAGATTTTGTTTTTGTGGCCAGTTCTTTCCATGTGATTGGGGAGTCTAGAGGGTTTTGGTTGTCTTTAATTGTTGCTTCTAATGTGTGGAGTTTTTCTGTGACATGATGTTGACTTGGGTTTGTTTCGTTTATTGGGATGTCTTTGTAGAGGTTTTCAAAATGTGTTCTCCAGATGTCGCCATCTTGGATTGGTAATGCTTGCAATTGTGTTGTACTCAGGTTATTCTACATATCTCAGAATTGATTTGCATTAATGGAGTTTTCAATTTCTTCGAGTATTTTGTGGGTATAATTTTGTGTTTTGTTCCTAATGGTGTGTTTATATCTTTTGAGGGTCTCATTGTATCTAATACGTAGGTCTGGATTGTTTGGTTGGCGATGCTTTTGGTTTGATATTTTTCTCAGGTCTTTTCTGGCATTTTTGCATTCGTGGTCAAACCATTTCTCATTTTTATTTTGTCTTTTGTAACATTTCCTCTTCTGTTTCACAAGGTCGGCTTTTACAGCTGCCTCATGGAAGATCATATTTATATCATCTATGGCCATGTTTACACCATCTCTGGTGATCTCATATAGATTTTCTTTAAATTTTGATATTTTACTTGTGAGATCAGGTGAATTTAGTGCTGTGATGAATTTATCTCCACTGTCTGGGGCCCATCTGTATGTCTGGTTTATTTTATGGCGCTTACTGGGTTCCTTTTTTGTGTCTGTAGTTTGGGCAGAAAGTTTAAGGTACACATTTATTTGGTTATGGTCTGAGAGGGGGGATTGCTGCCTGACAGTGAATGCGTTGATATCGCAGGGGTCCAGGTCAGTGATTGTATAATCCACCACACTAGACCCAAGAGTTGAGGAATATGTGAGTCTCCCTAAGGAGTCCCCTCTGAACCTACCGTTAACTATGTACAGGCCTAAGGCTCGGCAGAGTTGCACTACCTCCCTACCGCTTTTATTTATTTCTCTCTCTCTCTCTCTCTCTCTGCCTGTCTCTCTCTCTCTCTCTCTGCCTGTCTCTCTCTCTCTCTGCCTGTCTCTCTCTCTCTCTCTCTGCCTCTCCCTCTCTCTCTCTCTCTGCCTCTCTCTCTCTCTCTCTGCCTCTCTCTCTCTCTGTCTCTCTCTCTCTCTGCCTCTCTCTCTCTCTCTCTGTCTCTCTCTCTCTGTCTCTCTCTCTCTGTCTCTCTCTCTGTCTCTCTCTCTCTCTGCCTCTCTCTCTGCCTCTCTCTCTCTCTGCCTCTCCCTCTCTCTCTCTCTCTGCCTCTCTCTGCCATTCAATTCAATTCAAATTGCTTTATTGGCATGACAAGGTACATCTTATGTTGCCAAAGCACCGAAAAAACATTTATGGTTGAACACACAAATGCAGATCTATCCATACAGTGTATAAACAGATATATCCCTGTGTGTATAAATATACACTCATATAATATGCATATACTCTTCTCTTAGGTTTAATGGTTGTCCCTCTGCTTATGGCAAGCTGTAACATAGTGTGCCGCTAAAGTTACGCAATTTCTCTGTTCCCCTAGTAGGTATGGGAGTTTTTGGTCGTCATTCAAATTTTTGAATTCAGGGCATATTTTTATGAATTTTGGGTAGAAATTCTCCCTGATGCCCTGATAGTTTCCACAAGCTGTGAGGAAGTGCATCTCTGTCTCCACCACTCCCTGACTGCAGTGAGAGCATATCCTGTCCTCTCTTGGCAGCCAGGTCTGTCTGTGTCTGCCTTTTTCGATGGCCAGGCTATGCTCACTAAGTCTGTACCTAGTCAAGGTTTTTCTCAATTTGCCATCTTTTACCGTGGTCAGGTATTCAGCCATGGTGTATTGTCTGTTTAGGGCCAAGTAGCAATCGAGTTTGTTTTGGGTTTTTGTTGTTTCTGTCCAATAGATCAGATATTTTTCCTTTTGTTTAGTGACAATTATGTTGGGTCGAATTCTCTGTGCTGTGATGTCACTGTCCTGGAGCTGGTTATTATTACAGGTAGACTACCTTTTATCCGAACTTCCGAAAACCGAAACCCTCTAAAAACTGAAGGTTTTTTCGTTCAGCGTAAGTCGTGCGCACGACATGACCAGAGTGGCACATGACTCCGACCCCCGCCGCCGACCCCCCGCGGACCCCCGCCCCCCCCCCCCCCCGCCGACCCCGACTCCCGCCGACCCCCCCGCGGGCCGACCCCCCCGCCGACCCCCCGCGGACCCCCGCCAACCCACCCCCGACAAATTTCCCAGTCTTATAAAATACCTTCCGAAATTTTCCGAAAACCAAAACACGGCTGGTCCCGAGGTTTTCGGATAAAGGATAGTCTACCTGTAGTAGTGTTAGTAGTTTCTTCACTGAGTCCCAGGACTAGTTGACTGAGGGGACTCTTCTTTATGATCCTCTCTTGGCATTTCAGGGCTTTGTAATGATAGCAGTGGGGGTTGCTCATTTTTAGGTGCTTCCAAAATTTGGTGGCTCTTTTTTGGATATTAATTAGTAGTGGATATTGGCCTAGTTCTGCCCTGCATGCCTCGCTCTCTCTCTCTCTCTGCCTCTCTCTCCCTCTCTGTGCCTCTCTCTCTCTATGCCTCTCTTTCTCTCTCTGCCTCTCTCTCTCTGTCTCTCTCTCTCTCTATGCCTCTCTCTCTCTCTATGCCTCTCTTTCTCTCTCTGCCTCTCTCTCTCTGTCTCTCTCTCTACCTCTCTCTCTGATGTGGAGATGCCGGTGTTGGACTGGGGTGGACAAATGCAGGAAGTCACACAACACCTGGTTATAGTCCAACAGCTTTATTTGAAATCACAAGCTTTCGGAGCGCTGCTCCTTCGTCAGGTGAAGTGAAGAGACGCATACAGGCACAGCATATATAGTCAGAGAAAACTGCCAGATGATTACAGGTAATCTTTCTAACTGCCCTTTATCACACATCGGCAGAGAGATAATCACAGTAATCAAAGGTGTGAATGGTGTCCAAACAGGTCAGTCAGGAAAACATTACATCAAAGAACAATGAGGTGGGGTCACAAGGGGTCAAATGTTGCAGATGCTGGGGTCTGTATGAAAAACAGAAAAAAAACAAAAAACTTTGCTGGAAATCACAGCAGGTCCGGCCGCATCTGTGCAGCGAGAACAAGCCAACGACGACTCGAGTCTGGATGACCCTGCATCAGGTGGGGTTACATGTAGCGTGACATGAACCCAAGATCCCGGTTGAGGCCGTCCTCATGAGTCCGGAACTTGGCTATCAGTTTCTGCTCGACGATTTTGCATTGTCGTGTGTCTCGAAGGCCGCCTTGGAGAATGCTTACCCGAAGATCGGAGGCTGAATGTCCTTGACTGCTGAAGTGTTCCCCGACTGGGAGGGAACACTCCTGCCTGGCGATTGTTGTGCGGTGTCCGTTCATCCGTTGTCGCAGTGTCTGCATGGTCTCGCCGATGTACCATGCTCCGGGGCATCCTTTCCTGCAACGTATGAGGTAGACAATGTTGGCCGAGTCACATGAGTATGTACCATGTACCTGGTGGGTGGTGTCCTCACGTGTGATGATGGTATCTGTGTTGATGATCTGGCATGTCTTGCAGAGGTTGCCATGGCAGGGTTGTGTGGTGGCATGGTCGCTGTTCTCCTGAAAGCTGGGTAATTTGCTGCGAACGATGGTCTGTTTGAGGTTAGGCGGCTGTTTGAAGGCGAGTAGTGGAGGCGTGGGGATGGCCTTAGCGAGGTGTTCGTCGTCGTCGATGACATGTTGAAGGCTGCGGAGAACATGGCGTAGTTTCACATGGCTGTGATTTCCAGCAAAGTTTTTTTTTTCTGTTTTTCATACAGACCCCAGCATCTGCAACATTTGCCCCCTTGTGACCCCACCTCATTGTTCTTTGATGTAATGTTTTCCTGACTGACCTGTTTTGACACCATTCATACCTTTGATTGCTGTGATTATCTCTCTGCCGAGGTGTGATAAAGGGCAGTTAGAAAGATTACCTGTAATCATCTGGCAGTTTTCTCTGACTATATATGCTGTGCCTGTATGCTTCTCTTCACTTCACCTGACGAAGGAGCAGCGCTCCGAAAGCTTGTGATTTCAAATAAAGCTGTTGGACTATAACCTGGTGTTGTGTGACTTCCTGCATTTACCTCTCTCTCGCTCTCTCTTTGCCTGCCTCTCTCTCTCTCTCTCTCTCTCTCTCTCTCTGTCTCTCTCTCTTCCTGTCTCTCCCTCTCTCTGCCTGTCTCTCACTCTCTCTGCCTGTCTCTTTCTGTCTCTGCCTCTCTCTCAATTCAATTCAATTCAATTCAAATGCTTTATTGGCATGAAAGTTTACAGAGAACCATATTGCCAAAGCTTACATAGCAAAAAGGTACATTTTCAAACATTCTGTAGGTGTCAATCGATTTGACATTTGTTGGGTACATACAATATTACTTTTAAACAATATTAATTTTAAACAGTCTTTGTACTTCATTTGGTACGTTCAATATTAATTTTAAACAGTCTTAATTTTAAACAGTCCTCAGGTTGTGACATGTTGTTACATATTTGGCCCCAAGGTATGGTCTGTCTCCTTCTCCCAGGACTAATCTCAATTTTGACAGGTCATCCAATTCCTTGAAATCTGGGGTTGTTTGGCTTAGCTTGTTGAATAATATGTTTCTTGATGTGTTGAATTTTTCGCATTTTAGGAGGAAATGCATTTCTGTTTCAACCTCGCCGGCCAGACATTGATCGCATATTCTATTCTCTCTAGGCTGCCAGGATTTCTTGTATCTGCCTTTTTCAATTTCCAGTTGGTGGTCGCTTAGTCTGTACCTGGTGAGGGTCTGTCTCTGTTTTGTGTCTCTGATGGTCGTGAGGTAGTCTGCCAGTTTATATTCTCTTTTTAGGGCCCGGTAACATTCTAATCTGCTTTGGCTTTCGGTTATTTTGTTCCAATGTTCCAGGTAGGTTTCTTTGCATTGTTTAATGATTTGGTTCACTCGGATTGGTGTTTGGACGGCTGTGTTGGTCTGGGGCTGGTCAGGGTCCGGCTGAGTACTTAGTTTCAGTAGCAGCTGACTCAGGGGACTCTTTTCTGGGTTTAGCTCTTGGGTCTGAAAGGCTTTGAAATGAAGGGTGTCTGGGGAGCTAGATTTGAGGTGATTTAGGAAGTTTAGTGCTCGTTTTTGGATGTTTATTATCAGTGGGTATCTGCCTAGTTCGGCTCTGCATGCATTTGTTGGCGTTTTTCTTTGGATGCGAAGGATGCTTCGGCAGAATTCTGCATGTAGGGCTTCTATTGTGTGTTTTTCCCATTTAGTGTAGCTTTGGTGATTTAGCGGGCCCCATACTTCACTACCGTACAGTGCAATGGGCAGGATTATGCTGTCAAATATTTTGAGCCAGATTTTGATTGGGATTTGGATGTTGTAGAATTTTCTTTTTATTGCATATAGGGCTCTTCGGGCTTTTTCTTTTAGTGCATTCACTGCTATGCTGAAGCTCCCTGATGCTGTAATAGTTAGACCAAGGTAGGTGTAGCTCATAGTGTGTCCTATAGTGGTATCACTGAGGGTAAACTGGTATTTGTTTTCCTGACATCTGGGCCTTTTTTGAAAAATCATGATGTTGGTTTTTTTTAGATTTACTGTTAGAGCCCAATTTTGGCAGTATTTGTCGAGTAGGTCTAGTTGTTGCTGTAATCCCTGTTCTGTGGGAGATAGCAGAACCAGGTCGTCCGCATAGAACAGGGATTTCACTTCTCCATCCAGGAGACGGAGACCTGGTGACTCGCTTTGCTCCAGCATGTCTGCTAATTCATTTATGTATATGTTGAACAGGGTCGGGCTCAAATTGCAGCCCTGCCGGACGCCTCTTCTCTGGGTGAAGAAATCGGTGCGTTTGTCTCCAATTTTGACCCCGCATTTGTTTTTCAGATACATTGATTTAATAAGGTCATAGACTTTGCCCCCTATTCCACACTGAAGAAGTTTATAATAGAGCCCTTCGTGCCATATAGAGTCAAAGGCTTTCTTGAAGTCGAAGAAACAGGCGAATATTTTCCCATTTTTTGTTTGGTGTATATGTTTTTCAATGAGGGTGTGAAGGGTATAGATATGGTCAGCGGTGCGGTGTTTTGGAAGAAAGCCTATTTGGTTTTTTCTGAGGATATTATGTTTGTTAAGAAAATCAAGTAATCTACTATTTAGAATACTGCAGAATAACTTCCCTAGACAACTGTTGACACAGATGCCGCGGTAGTTATTTGGGTCTGATTTGTTTCCACTTTTATATATGGGGGAGATTAGTCCTTGGCACCAGATATCGGGAAAACAGCCTGAACGTAATATGATGTTGAATAATTTGAGTACCGCACCCTGCATCTCCATATTGCTGAACTTGAGCATTTCATTTTTGATGTTGTCTGGGCCACAGGCTTTCTTTAGGTGGAGAGATTTTGTTTTTGTGGCCAGTTCTTTCCATGTGATTGGGGAGTCTAGAGGGTTTTGGTTGTCTTTAATTGTTGCTTCTAATGTGTGGAGTTTTTCTGTGACCTGATGTTGACTTGGGTTTGTTTCGTTTATTGGGATGTCTTTGTAGAGGTTTTCAAAATGTGTTCTCCAGATGTCGCCATCTTGGATTGGTAATGCTTGCAATTGTGTTGTACTCAGGTTATTCCACATTTCCCAGAATTGTTTTGGATTGGTGGAGTTTTCAATTTCTTCGAGTATTTTGTGGGTATAGTTTTGTGTTTTGTTCCTAATGGTGTGTTTATATCTTTTGAGGGTTTCATTGTATCTAGTACGTAGGTCCGGATTGTTTGGTTGGCGATGCTTTTGGTTTGATATTTTTCTCAGGTCTTTTCTGGCATTTTTGCATTCGTGGTCAAACCATTTCTTATTTTTATTTTGTCTTTTGTGACGCTTCCTCTTCTGTTTCACAAGGTCGGCTTTTACAGCTGCCTCATGGAAGATCATATTTATATCCTCTATGGCCATGTTTACACCATCTCTGGTGATCTCGTATGGGTTTTCTTTAAATTTTGATATTTTACTTGTGAGATCAGGTGACTTTAGTGCTGTGATGAATTTTTCTCCACTGTCTGGGGCCCATCTGTATGTCTGGTTTATTTTATGGAGCTTACTGGGTTCCTTTTTTGTGTCTGTAGTTTGGGCAGAAAGTTTAAGGTACATATTTATTTGGTTATGGTCTGAGAGGGGGGATTGCTGCCTGACAGTGAATGAGTTGATATCGCAGGGGTCCAGGTCAGTGATTGTATAGTCCACCACACTAGACCCAAGAGTTGAGGAGTATGTGAGTCTCCCTAGGGAGTCCCCTCTGAACCTACCGTTAACTATGTACAGGCCTAAGGCTCGGCAGAGTTGCACTACCTCCCTACCGCTTTTATTTATTTCACGATCAAGGTTGTTCCGATTTGCGATGGCTGGTGTGACATCTAAAGGGGTCTGGCCAAACACATGGTTGTTTCCCTGTGGGTCTATGAAGTCAGGTTCACAACCGGTCCTTGCATTTAGGTCCCCACATATTATCACCTTTCCTTGGGCCTGGAAATGGCTGATTTCCATGTGGAGAGTATCAAATAACTCCTCTTCGAAATATGGCGATTCTATTGGAGGTATGTAGATCGCACATAAGTAAACATCTTTTTTTGCTGTTCCTATATTTTTATCTAGTTTTAGCCATACGTGTGATTTTCCCTGTTTTACCGGTGAGATGTGTTTGTCCAGTTCTCCCTTATACCACACCAATATTCCCCCGGAGGTTCTGCCCTTGCGTGTTTTAGTGTTCTTTACTGAGGGCACAATGATTTCATGGTACATTGGAGGACAGTGGGTCGGCACGTCCTTTTGGCACCATGTTTCTGTTAACATAATTATATCAATGTCTTTTATAGCTTTTAGGAATTCAGGGTCTGTACTCTTCATCCCAAAAGTTGAGGAGCGGAGGCCCTGGATATTCCAGCAGCTTATGTGGAAAGAACGCATTTATATAGTGTGGTAAACCACTGTTGTTAGTATTGTTGTACTTGTCTGTGCATGCCTCAGCTGACTCCGCCCCTGGCTCCACCCTCATGGCTGGGTATAAAGGTCGCTGCTCAGAAGCCTCCGGCCCTTTTGGATACCAGGCAACCACAAGAGGCATGCTCTGTTCTTTGGTAATAAAAGCCTGTTTATTACTTTCTCAATCTCCAGTCTTTTGTAGCAATTGATAGTGCATCATATAGTTCAAAAAAACGAAATAAAATGGACCTATTTTGTGGGATGAGTGTGGAAACACTATTTTCTATAATGCTAAATGATGATTTAGTATAAATTTCATGAGGCATGCACATATAGCTATCTAATAATAGTAATAATACTGATAAGATAACAATAATGATAATGATAAATAACAATATTAATAATTTAGTGCATTCCTCTCCGGCTTTCTATCAGGCTGTTCATCATCGTCATGATCTTTCTCAGTTCTTGGTCTACAGTCTGTGGTCTAGAGGGGGGTCTTGGGTCAGGTATAAAAGCACGGTTCTGTTGTTGGTTTTGTATAGGGGGGTGGGGTGCATTGGTGGTCCTGTTTGGGTTAGGGCTCCCAATGGTAGAGGGGGTGGGACGGCTGCGTCTTTTGGCAGTGTTTATGAGGTTTTTTGCGAAGACCCACATCCGCTGTTTGAGTAGATGTATTTCGTCATAGAGGTCCCTTGTGTTGATGTTTGGATGATGGGCCAGGTAGACGTTGGGGAGGACAGAACATCTCTTGTCGATTTCCCTGTTGGCGTTGTGGATTATATGGGCTGGGGTGTCCTTTCTGGGCAGTAGTGTGGAGATCACGATCTGTGTCTCGGGGAATTCCCTGCTGGCCTTTTCCGCCATCTTGCTCATTGCCCTAGCAGTGTCTCCCCGTAGTGTGCGTAGGTCGTTCGTGCCTGTGTGGATCACAATCCATTTGGGGCTACCAAGGGATTCTTTGTTCAGGATCTTCATTGCTTGGTCTGTGTTGCTGCACCATTTTTTCAGGACTTGATGGCCTGGGAACAGCCTCTGGGGGTCCAGAAACTTTCCGTTGGAGTCGGTCAGCAGGACTGCCTGAGGGGCTGGTTTTTCAGACTGGGTAACAGTAGTCTTGGCAAGACTCGACTGATGGCTGGTTGTTGGCTGGGTTTCTGGGATATGTTGTGTGGCAGGAGCAGGGTTTGAGGCTTTCGGTGTGTCCTCGTTTGGGGGGGTATCTGATGGTTTTTGTGTTCCTGTGTGTGAGGACTGGGTAGCCGTAGTCTTGGCATGGCTCGACTGAGGGCTGGTTGTTGGCTGGGTTTCTGGGATAGACTGTGTGGCAAGAGCGGGGTTTGGGGCTTTTGATGTGTTCCCGTGTGGGGTTGCATCCGACGGGTTCTGTGTCCTTGTGTGTGTTGTTTTTGTGTCATCAGGTTTTTGGACCTTAGGAGTTTTGTGTTGCCTGCTGAGCCTTTCTACGGCCTCCATAGTTTTGTTTAGCTGAGTATGGAGTTCTTTGATCTCATTTCTTTGTTCCTCTACGGTCTTTCTCAGCTTGTGGATGGTGGACTCGTTTTCCGTTTTCAGCTGTTTGAGTTCCTCCTTCAGATTCTTGGCCTGTGTTTCTCTGTATTCGTTGAAATCGAGTTCTAGTTTGGACAGACTCTCCTTCAGCATTGTGTTTGCGTTGAGAGGTGTGTGGGGGTGGAGATGGGCAGGGAGGTGATTGCCTCTGCTGGTCTCTCTTCTTCCTCCGCTTGGCTCTCCTCATCCTCTGTTCGAATCTCTATTGCCTCCTGTCCATTGGTCCTCTTTGTGGCTGCATTAGTTTTCAACTGGGGGAAATCTTTTTCGAAGGAGTTCAGATTTTCTGCATTCCCCTGTATCATGATCTTTCCTGTTTTGATGTAGTAGCTTATGGTTAACAGGGGGTCATCTTTATCTAGATTTCCATCTTTACATATTTTCAGTCTGCCTCCACTGCCAATACCTTCACTGAAGACGTACGCGTAGTGTTTTTTTAAAGTCTCCTTCCATGAGGGAGTGGAGTCGGTGTAGAATATGAGGTTGTTCTTCGTCTTAATCCCTCTGTGTGTGGTATAGTCAACATAGAGGACCTCTGGGTTACTTTTTAGTGTTATGTCCTTGTATTTTTCCTTTGTTTTATTTTTGTGTAATGCTCAGGATATGTCATTTCCCTGCTCATTGTAGTCGTTTGTTTTTGTCTCAGATATATAACTTTTTTTCTTTTTTTTTTTTTTTTTTCGTGTTCCACTTTATCCCACTTTTAGGTCCAAAATTGAAAGTTTTTCAGGGGTTCATCTTTGATATAGTTGCTCTTAAAAGTTTCTCTTTCTCTTTCTTTCACAGGCTCTTGGTTCGGGTAGTTTATCTATTCTCTCGGGTTTCTATTCCTTTTTCTCGCGGGTTTGCTGTTCTTTTTTCAGGTTTTTTCTTTTTTTCGAAATAAATTTAGATAAGATTAAACTTTTTTTCGAACTAAATTTGAATAAAATGAAACTTAGGTAGAATTATGTAAAACTTTTTTCTCCGGTGTTTTCCTCTTCCAACTCTCTCACTCGCTCTCCGGGTCTCGGACTCGCTCTCTCTCTCCTTGCTCCAAAATCGTCCACTCTCCGTTCCTCGGACTCGTTTGCTCTCCGCGTTCCGGGCGGATCTCCTCACGTCGTCGTGTCGGTCTCAGGCCCCCGGGTTTTTTGACTCACCAGGCTGTTTTCTGCCCTGGTCTCCCGGTCTCCGATCCCGCTGTCTCTGGGCCTCGTGGTCTCGGGTTCACCCTCCCCAGGCCTCTTATTCACTGTCCTGGTTCGGGCCGCTCCTCCCGTTCTCCGACCTCGCGGTCTCTGGGCCTCGTGGTCTCGGGTTCACCCTCCCCAGGTCTCTTACTCGCTTTCCCGGTTCGGGCCGCTCCTCCCGGTCTCCGATCCCGCGGTCTCTGGGCCTCGCGTTCGCCCTCCCCAGGCCTCTTACTTGCTGTCCCGGTTCGGGCCGCTCCTCCCGGTCTCCGATCCCACGGTCTCTGGGTCTCGCGTTCTCGGGTTCGCCCTCCCCAGGCCTCTTACTTGCTGTCCCGGTTCGGGCCGCTCCTCCCGGTCTCCGATCCCGCGGTCTCTGGGTCTCGCGTTCTCGGGTTCGCCCTCCCCAGGCCTCTTACTTGCTGTCCCGGTTCGGGCCGCTCCTCCCGATCTCCGATCCCGCGGTCTCTGGGCCTCGCGTTCTCAGGTTCGCCCTCCCCAGGCCTCTTACTTGTTGTCCCGGTTCGGGCCGCTCCTCCCGGTCTCCGTTCTCGCGGTTCAGGCTCCGTGCTGCGGCTGCTGCTCGGGCTCTGTTTCGGTGCCTCGCTAATCCGGGTTTATCTCGCTGGCTTTTCTTTTTTTTCTTTTTTCCGGGGTTTTTTTTTTTCCTTTGGCGCTCTAGTACTTAATCTAAACTTAACTTAACTTAAACTAAACTAAACTAAACTGAACTCTCTCACATTCTCTCTTTGACTAAAGTTAACTTTAGCTTTTAGAAGTAGTTTTTTCTACACTTAAAAGATAAAAACCTTAAGAAAATTCAGCAGCCCATCTTCAGCGTGTCTCTCTCTCTCTCTGCCTCTCTCTCTCTCTCTCTGCCTCTCTCTCTCTCTGCCTCTCTCTCTCTCTCTCTCTCTCTCTGCCTGTCTCTCTCGCTCTCTCTGCCTGTCTCTTTCTCTCTGCCTGTCTCTTTCTCTCTCTCTGTCTGTCTCTTTCTCTCTCTCTGCCTGTCTCTTTCTCTCTCTCTGCCTGTCTCTCTCTCTCTCTCTGCCTGTCTCTTTCTCTCTCTCTGCCTGTCTCTCTCTCTCTGCCTGCCTGCCTCTCTCGCTCTCTCTGCCTGTCTCTCTCGCTCTCCCTGTCTCTTTCTCTCTCTCTGTCTCTGTCTCTTTCTCTCTGCTTGTCTGTCTCTTTCTCTCTCTCTGCTTGTCTGTCTCTTTCTCTCTCTCTGCCTGTCTCTCTCTCTCTCTCTCTCTCTCTGCCTGTCTGTCTCTCTCTCTCTCTGCCTGTCTGTCTCTCTCTCTCTCTCTCTCTGTCTGTCTGTCTCTTTCTCTCTCTCTGCCTGTCTGTCTCTCTCTGTCATGTTTGCTCCCCCTCAGTGCCTAATGTAGCACTCAAACATTTTCCTTTCTTGTAGATTTTTTTTTTTGAACATTACCAATGATATAAATTTGATGAAGTGTAGGTATTGCTGTATCATAAAGCAGCTGGTGGTGGCACTGTGGGAACAGTCACCTGTAATAAACGGCAGCGGGAGCTCTGTGGTAGGTCTGTTGGAATTTGTGAAATATAATCCCCAAGTGTTTGTCCCTTTGCCGATTACTGGGCTTTAAAGCATCCCTTACTGTGCAGGTGGCATATTTAGAGAGTGACTTAAACTGCTGGTGCATGGTGAAAATAGGCTAGTGATGTGGCTGTAAGAGTTGGACGTGGCAAATGTGACACCATTGTTCAAGAAAGGGTGTACGGACAATCCAAGTAACTACAGGCCGGCCAGTTTAACATCGGTGGTGGGTAAAGTTTTAGAAACAATAATCAAAGAAAAAATTAACGGGCACTTGGAGAGGTGTAAGCTAATTAAGGAGAGCTAACACGGATTCGTAAAAGGCAGACCGTGTTTGACTAATCTAATTGAATTTTTTGATGAAGTAACGGGGAGGATTGATGAAGGGAATGCAATGGATGTTGTCTACACGGATTTTCAGAAGACGTTTGACAAAGTACAACATAGAAGGCTATTTAACAAAATTGAGGCTCATGGAAGAGGTGGGTCAGTGGCAGCTTGGATAAGAAATTGGCTTAAGGACAGAAAACAGCGAGTTGTGGTAAATGGCTGTTTTTCAGACTGGAGGATGGTAGTCAGTGGTGTTCCCCAAGGGTCCGTGCTGGGGCCACTGCTTTTTTTGATCTATATAAATGACCTGGATATTGGAATACAGAGTAGAATTTCTAAATTTGCCGATGGCACCAAACTTGGGAGTGTGGCAAACATTGATGATGATATCATTCGACTGCAACAGGACATAGAAAGGCTAGCAGAATGGGCAGACAAGTGGCAGATGGAATTTAATACCGAGAAGTGTGAGGTGATGCATTTTGGCAGAAGGAACAGAGAGAGGCAATATACACTTAATGGCACAGTTTTAAAGAGTGTGCAGGGACAGAGGGACCTGGGAGTTAATGTGCATAGGTCCCTGAAGGTGGCAGGACATGTTGAGAGAGTGGTTAACAAAGCATATGGGATCTTGGGCTTCATAAATAGAGGTATTGAGTACAAAAGTAGAGAAGTTATGCTGAACCTTTATGAAGCGCTGGTTAGGCCACAACTGGAGTATTGTGCCCAGTTCTGGCCACCACACTTTAGGAAGGATGTGAAGGCTCTTGAGAGGGTGCAGAGGAGATTTACCAGAATGGTTCCGGGGTTGGGGGATCTTAGCTACAAGGACAGTTTGGAGAAGCTGGATTTGTTTTCATTAGAGCAAAGCAGTTTGAGGGGTGATTTGATAGAGGTGTACAAGATTATAACAGGTTAAGATAGGCTAGATGGGGAAAGGCTGTTCCCACTAGTTGATGGTACAAGGACTAGGGGACACAGATTTAAGGTTTTGGGCAAGAGATACAGGGGGGATGTGAGGAAAAACTTTTTTACACAGCGAGTGGTGAGGACCTGGAACTCGCTGCCGACGGAAGTGGTGGAAGCGGAGACACTCAGGCCTAGAAATTGAGTTTTGGCGCAGCCAGGGCTTTAGCGCCGGAAGTTAGTGCCGGCGCTAAGTCCCCCTGCGCGCGCCAAAAATTCAGTAGCGCCGCGCCCAAACGGCTGCCGACGCTACTGGAGGGTTTCAGCGCCTCCCAATGGGCGCTAACTGCCCCATTGCGGCGCTGTTCCGGCGCTGCGGCACCCGATGTGGTGCGGCAGGCTGGGGACGTGCAGGCCTCCTCCTCCCGTTAAGGAGGAGCTGCCTGCACCCGGCCGCGGCCCGCGCAAATCAGCTTAAAAATGAGCCCGGCACCTCGGACAAGTGCCGGGCTTGCATCTGTTCCGGGGGGGGTGGGGGGGAAGTCCGGGGAGGGAGCTGCGGGCAGGCGGCCGGCGGGAAAGTGGCCGGCCGCCGCGGGGCCTTTAATGCGCCGGCGCAAACTGGAGTAAGGCACCTCTGACAGAACGTTGCTTGCGGCTGCCACGGGCAAGGCGGCCGCAACTCAATTTCGGAGTTCGGGCGGGTTACCACGGCAACCGGGACGCTGCGCACACCGATGACGTCATCGGTGCCGGCGCAGCGCTACCGGTGCAACGCCGATTTAGGGCCCCAGGGAATTTTTAAACTGGCCATAACTCTGGCGCTAGTCCCTCTAGCGCCTCAAAAGCGGCGCTAAGGCAACTGAATTTCTAGGCCAGGGTGTTTTCAAGGGGAGACTGGATAGGCACTTGAGGGAAATAAACTTGCAGGGCTACGGGGATAGAGCGGGGAATGGGACTGACTGGATTGCTCTACAGAGAGCCGGCACGGACTCGATGGGCCGAATGGCCGCCTCCTGTGCCGTTATGACTCTGACATCCATTGTAGTAACCGTCGGGTGCTGCACTTCCTCATCGATATTCTGAGGCTTCCTGAATTCTCACCAGTAAAACTTAGAGTTCCACGCGGCTGACTCGCGCTTGGCAAGCTTGTTTATAAAATCTTGTTGTAAAGAGCACAGTTAATCTGCAATCACAGTTCCTGGATGGGAACAAGGGCTTTCCGAAGAGCTGAAATCTGCCTACCTGCTGCTTGCGCTGCAGGCTGATGCGCTGAGCAGTGCCAACAACTGGGACAGCTTGCAGGTTCTTCACTCGGCCTGGATACCATTAAAGAACTTGCATTTCTATAGCACCTTTCACCACCTCAGGACATCACAAAGCGCTTTACAGCCAATGAAGTACTTTTGAAGTGCAGTCACTGTTGCAATGTAGGAAATGCGGCACCCAATTTGCGCACAGCAAGATCCCACAAACAGCAATGTGATAATGATCAGATCATCTGTTTTAGTGATGTTGGTTGAAGGACAAATATTGGCCCTGGGACACAGGGGAGAACTCCCCTGCACTTCTTGGAATAGTGCCATGGAAGTGAGAGAAAGCTGTACAAAGGAGAGAGTGAGTGAGTGAGCAGGAGCCCCGTGGGGGAAAGACCGTGAACGGGGGAGAGTGTGTGTGAGCAGGCCAGATCCCCGAGAGAGGGGGGGGGGCGCGAGCGGGAAAGTGAGGGCTTTTGGGAGAGAGCAGGTGAGGGAAGGAGAGTGGGGGGAAGAGAGCAAGGGGGAGGGAAGGAGAGCTGGGGGATGGGGGGGAGTGACCAGGTGAGGGAAGGAGAGTGGGGGGAAGAGAGCAAGGGGGAGGGAAGGGGGGGTGGGGGGGAGTGACCAGGTGAGGGAAGGAGAGTGGGGGGAAGAGAGCAAGGGGGAGGGAAGGAGAGCTGGGGGATGGGGGGGAGTGACCAGGTGAGGGAAGGAGAGCGGGGGGGGCAGTGAGTGAGGGGGAGGGAAAGAGAGCAGGGGGGAGAGCGAGGGGGAGGGAAGGAGAGTGGGGGTGGAGAGAGAGCTCAGTACTATTGCACCAGTTTGTTCTCTAGCTCACTGCTACCGCACTAGAACTCTTGGAATCCAACCTCGGACACCTTCAAAAAGAAAGCACTTGGAATCAGAAGTATCTCCTAGTTTCAGCACCGTGGATCTGGCAATGGTCTCGGGTAACCATGAACTGATTTATGTGGAAACCGGAGATTGAAATAGTTAAACCTGCATCCTTACCTCACAGGTGTGTTCCTCTCGGGGCCTCACAGGTTGCTATGCTCTGCCTACATCAGTAGTGGCTCTTAACTCTGTGTTGTTCTGTAGGCTTCCCTCCAGCAGTACCGCAGTAAAGCTGGCTCTCCAGCCAACCAGTCTCCCACCTCTCCTGTCTCCAATCAAGGCTTCTCTCCAGGCAGCTCCCCTCAAGTAAGGGAACCTTTGCTTCCAGTGCTTGGCTTGCTGTTGTGACTGATTCATCACAGTGTCCCTCTCCCAGCCTTGCCCCATGTCACGCTTTGCTTTGTCTTTTGTCACCTTTCAGCACCATGTGCTTCTCTGTTTAACCAATAACTGTTTGAGTCTTTGAAATGCTTCCATCACCACCGTGTGAAGGTGTGAGCGCGTGTCTACTGTGTGTGTGCATGCGTGTATCTCTGCATGTCTGCCTGCGTACATGTATCAGTACGTGTGTACGTGACTGCACACATCTGCATGTTTGTGTGTGTGCGCATGTTTCTGTGCACGTTTCAGAGAGATTTGATCACACTCTGTGTTTCAATGATTGCTGCCTCCAGTTTATGGAAAATATCCCAATTTCTTCGGATCGGGAGATGGATTAGGCATCATGTTACAAACTGTGAGCCTGGAACTTCTTGCAAGTTTATCTGCTTCATTTCTGAAGGAAGCACTCCCTGGGGAGAGAGTGTGATTGGGAGTGAGCAGGAAGCACTCCCTGGGGAGAGAGTGTGATTGGGAGTGAGTAGGAAGCACTCCCTGGGGAGAGAGTGTGAGTGGGAGTGAGTAGGAAGCACTCCCTGGGGAGAGAGTGTGAGTGGGAGTGAGTAGGAAGCACTCCCTGGGGAGAGAGTGTGATTGGGAGTGAGTAGGAAGCACTCCCTGGGGAGAGAGTGTGATTGGGAGTGAGTAGGAAGCACTCCCTGGGGAGAGAGTGTGATTGGGAGTGAGTAGGAAGCACTCCCTGGGGAGAGAGTGTGATTGGGAGTGAGTAGGAAGCACTCCCTGGGGAGAGAGTGTGATTGGGAGTGAGCAGGAAGCATTCCCTGGGGAGAGAGTGTGATTGGGAGTGAGTAGGAAGCACTCCCTGGGGAGAGAGTGTGATTGGGAGTGAGTAGGAAGCATTCCCTGGGGAGTGTGTGTGAGTGGGAGTGAGCAGGAAGCACTCCCTGGGGAGAGAGTGTGATTGGGAGTGAGTAGGAAGCACTCCCTGGGGAGAGAGTGTGATTGGGAGTGAGTAGGAAGCATTCCCTGGGGAGTGTGTGTGAGTGGGAGTGAGCAGGAAGCACTCCCTGGGGACAGAGAGTGAGCAGGAAGCACTCCCTGGGGGGAGAGAGTGAGCGGGAGTGAGGAGGAAACATTCCCTGGGGAGAGAGTGTGATTGGGAGTGAGCAGGAAGCATTCCCTGGGGAGTGTGTGTGAGTGGGAGTGAGCAGGAAGCACTCCCTGGGGACAGAGAGTGAGCAGGAAGCACTCCCTGGGGAGAGAGTGAGCGGGAGTGAGCAGGAAGCACTCCCTGGGGTGAGAGTGAGCGGGAGTGAGCAGGAAGCACTCGCTGGGGTGAGCGTGTGAGCGGGAGTGAGCAGGAAGCACTCCCTGGGGTGAGAGTGAGCGGGAGTGAGCAGGAAGCACTCCTTGGGGAGAGAGTGAGCGGGAAGCTGAGAACCTCTGTCTGGCTGCTTGTATGTTGCCTGGTCCCAGCGATTTTTTTTTCCCCCCCATCGTGCAGGAACAGCACCTGTTCCCTGTACCCAGTGAGAGTAATAATGAGGATCAGCACTGACGGTCATTCTGTACATCGAAGGAATGAATCACAAATTCCGCAGTTTTTGCTGTGAAGTAGTATTTCACCCTGGAAGATGGCAACCTTGCAAACACTGCTAAGTGAGGCCGGGGTGGGGGGTTGGCGGGGGTGGAGACTGGGCCCGGGATGGGGGGTGGGTGGAGACTGGGCCGGGGGGGAGTGAGTAGAGGGGGGGCCCCAGGGTGGGGGGTGGAGAGTGGGCCCGGGATGGGGGGTGGGTGGAGACTGGGCCGGGGGGGAGTGGGTAGAGGGGGGGCCCCAGGGTGGGGGGTGGAGGGGGTGCCAGGGAGGGAGGGGGGGGGCGGTGAGTGGACCCCGGCGGGGATAGGGGCGGTAGAGAGGGGGCCCCATGGGGGCGGTAGAGAGGGGGCCCCATGGGGGCGGTAGAGAGGGGGCTCCATGGGGGGTGGTAGAGAGGGGGCCCCATGGGGGGTGGCGAGTGGGATCCGGGGTGGGGAGGGTCGGGCCATGATGCTGGAGCTGAATCCAGTGCTTGCTGTGATGGACCCAGTCTAGTTAGGCCACTGCACGTTGGAGGTGCTGTTGCTGTTGTTGTGCCCTGCTTTCCTGCAGCTAATGTGTGGCGTGTTTTCCTTGTGAATCCTGACGAAGCTTTTCCCAAAGTTGGATTGTCAAGTTCGCTAAGCTGCAGCCGGTTTGCCACAGGATGACTCGCCACTCGCTCAGTCGCTGCATCGTACAAACACACAGGAGTTACAACATGGAAACAGGCCATTCGGCACAAACAGTCCGAGCTGGCATTTACCTTCCACGAGAAACTAGTCCTCATCACATTTACCCACCTATCCAATCCCATCCAGCGTTTAGGAGTGGAGGATGTGACATCCAGGGAGGGGCAACATAAGTCTCCCTTCATGGCCAGCTCGCTGGACTGTCCAGTGGCCAAGTACAGAGTGGATGAGGCCAGGGACTGGGTGCAGATGAGATAGGCCTGGCCTGTGGGCCACAGTGTGGTGTGACGAGGAGGTCTGGTGTCCACCGCAGTACGACTTGTTACCTGGGATTGCATTCTAGACTAACATGACTGAATGAAGCAGTCTGGGAAGCCTGGGGGAGGAGGCATGTGTGCGCGCGTCAGTCACAGGATGATCAGTGTACGATAAATGTCTCATCTCTGAACAATAAACTCTCTGCCCTCTTTCCAACAGACGTCCATACTTGGGAGTGTTTTTGGAGATTATTACGATCAGCAGCTGACAAACAGGCAGGCCAACTCCCTGTCACACCAGGTAAGGGCCCAGGCCAACTCCCTGTCACACCAGGTAAGGGCCCAGGCCAACTCCCTGTCACACCAGGTAAGGGCCCAGGCCAACTCCCTGTCACACCAGGTAAGATCCCAGGCCAACTCCCTGTCACACCAGGTAAGGGCCCAGGCCAACTCCCTGTCACACTGGGTGGGCCCAGGCCAACTCCCTGTCACACCAGGTAAGATCCCAGGCCAACTCCCTGTCACACCAGGTAAGATCCCAGGCCAACTCCCTGTCACACCAGGTAAGGGCCCAGGCCAACTCCCTGTCACACCGGGTAAGGGCCCAGGCCAACTCCCTGTCACACCGGGTAAGGGCCCAGGCCAACTCCCTGTCACACCGGGTAAGGGCCCAGGCCAACTCCCTGTCACACCAGGTAAGGGCCCAGGCCAACTCCCTGTCACACTGGGTGGGCCCAGGCCAACTCCCTGTCACACCAGGTAAGGGCCCAGGCCAACTCCCTGTCACACTGGGTGGGCCCAGGCCAACTCCCTGTCACACCAGGTAAGGGCCCAGGCCAACTCCCTGTCACACTGGGTGGGCCCAGGCCAACTCCCTGTCACACCAGGTAAGGGCCCAGGCCAACTCCCTGTCACACTGGGTGGGCCCAGGCCAACTCCCTGTCACACCAGGTACGATCCCAGGCCAACTCCCTGTCACACCAGGTAAGGGCCCAGGCCAACTCCCTGTCACACCAGGTAAGGGCCCAGGCCAACTCCCTGTCACACCAGGTAAGATCCCAGGCCAACTCCCTGTCACACCAGGTAAGGGCCCAGGCCAACTCCCTGTCACACTGGGTGGGCCCAGGCCAACTCCCTGTCACACTGGGTGGGCCCAGGCCAACTCCCTGTCACACCAGGTACGATCCCAGGCCAACTCCCTGTCACACCAGGTACGATCCCAGGCCAACTCCCTGTCACACTGGGTGGGCCCAGGCCAACTCCCTGTCACACTGGGTGGGCCCAGGCCAACTCCCTGTCACACCAGGTACGATCCCAGGCCAACTCCCTGTCACACCAGGTACGATCCCAGGCCAACTCCCTGTCACACTGGGTGAGCCCAGGCCAACTCCCTGTCACACTGGGTGGGCCCAGGCCAACTCCCTGTCACACCAGGTAAGGGCCCAGGCCAACTCCCTGTCACACCAGGTACGATCCCAGGCCAACTCCCTGTCACACCAGGTAAGGGCCCAGGCCAACTCCCTGTCACACTGGGTGGGCCCAGGCCAACTCCCTGTCACACTGGGTGAGCCCAGGCCAACTCCCTGTCACACTGGGTGAGCCCAGGCCAACTCCCTGTCACACTGGGTGGGCCCAGGCCAACTCCCTGTCACACTGGGTGGGCCCAGGCCAACTCCCTGTCACACTGGGTGAGCAACTTGACAAATCGCAAAGTGTTAAAACTGACCCAATTTTGGAAACTTCGATCTTCTGCTTTTATCCTTCAGTTTTGTCCTGTATTTGACATTTATTTAATTTAATGTTCGGATTATTTACCACCGGGCTAGAGGTGTGATGTGGGGATATCTGTTGCTGGCTGGAATACTTCCAGGTTTTTTGGGTGCTGCAAGATTCGTCCGGGGTCCCGGGATGGGTCGGGGGTAAGACTCTAACTATTGCGTTCTTTATTTTAGCTTGAACAGTTTAATATGATCGAGAGCCCGAGCAGCACCAACAGCCTGTACAACCAGATCTCAACTCTGAACTACTCGCAGGCGGCCATGATGGGACTGACAGGGAGCCACGGGAGTCTGCAGGACTCGCAGCTCAGTTATACCAACCACGGGAACATCCCCAACATCATCCTGACCGGTGAGCATCTCCCAGCGCCATTGTAGCAAACTTTCTCCCCTCACACTGGCCGTCCCATCAATTCAGCACACCACCCAGTACAGTGTAAACACAGGGTATCATTGGGGTACGAACCACAGCAACATCTGTGCAAACAGAGCACAGGCCGAATGGCCGCCTGTGCTGTATCATTCTATGATTCGCTGCTACTCTGCCCATCTCATTCAGACAATAACTGGTGTAGGGAATGGAATGTCACACTGAAGCAGTCTGGGCTATTTGGAGTTGGGATACAATGCTAGGGCAGCATGGAGGGAACACGGGAAGGATCCCAGTACTGCCATCTCACCATGTTAACCCCTGCAATCCTCCCACAATCACTCCCTGATGCTGCCCCCACATTATAAGATGCTGTACCTGCCCTGGGAGTGTTTGATGGGACAGTGTAGAGGGAGCTTTACTCTGTATCTAACCCGTGCTGTATCTGCCCTGGGAGTGTTTGATGGGACAGTGTAGAGGGAGCTTGTCTCTGTATCTAACCCGTGCTGTACCTGCCCTGGGAGTGTTTGACGGGACAGTGTAGAGGGAGCTTTACTCTGTATCTGACCCGTGCTGTACCTGCCCTGGGAGTGTTTGATGGGACAGTGTAGAGGGAGCTTTACTCTGTATCTAACCCGTGCTGTACCTGCCCTGGGAGCTTTTTTAAATTTGTTTATGCGATGTGGGCGTCGCTGGCAAGGCCAGCATTTGTTGCCCATCCCTAGTTGCCCTTGAGAAGGTGGCGGTGAGCTGCTGCCTTGAACCGCTGCAGTCCGTGTGGTGAAGGTACTCCCACAGTGCTGTTAGGTAGGCAGTTCCAGGACTTTGACCCAGCGACGATGAAGGATCGGCGATATACTTCTAAGTCAGCTATGCGTGTGACTTGGAGGGGAACTTGGAGGTGGTGGTGTTCCCATGTGCCTGCTGCCCTTGTCCTTCTAGGTGGTAGAGCTCGTGGGTTTGGGAGGTGCTGCTGAAGAAGCCTTGGCGAGTTGCTGCAGTGCATCTTGTAGATGGTATACACTGCAGCCATGGTACGCCGGTGGTGGAGGGAGTGAATGTTTCAGGTGGTGGATGGGTTGCCAATCAAGCGGGCTGCTTTGCCCTGGATGGTGTCGAGCTTCTTGAGTGTTGTTGGAGCTACACTCATCCAGGCAAGTGGAGAGTATTCCATCACACTCCTGACTTGTGTCTTGTAGATGGTGGAAAGGCTTTGGGGAGTCAGGAGGTGAGACACTCGCCACAGAATACCCAGCCTCTGACCTGCTCTTGTTGCCACAGTATTTATGTGGCTGGTCCAGTTAAGTTTCTGGTCAATGGTGACCCCCAGGATGTTGATGGTGGGGAATTTGGCGATGGTAATGCCATTGAATGTCAAGGGGCGGTGGTTAGACTCTCGTTTGTTGGAGATGGTCACTGCCTGGCACTTCTGTGGCGCGAATGTTCCCTGCCACTTATCAGCCCAAGCCTGAACGTTGTCCAGGTCTTGTTGCATTTGGGCATGGACTGCTTCATTATCTGAGGAGTTGTGAATGGCGCTGAACACTGTGCAGTCATCAGTGAACATCCCCATTTCTGACCTTATGTTGGAGGGAAGATCATTGATGAAGCAGCTGAAGATGGTTGGGCCTAGGACACTGCCCTGAGGACCTCCTGCAGCGATGTCCCGGGGCTGTGATGATTGACCTTCAATCACCACAACCAGTGGTTTGATGGGACAGTGTAGAGGGAATTTTACTCTGTATCTAACCCGTGCTGTACCTGCCCTGGGAGTGTTTGATGGGACAGTGTAGTGGGAGCTTTACTCTGTATCTAACCTGTGCTGTACCTGCCCTGGGAGTGTTTGATGGGACAGTGTAGAGGGAGCTTTACTCTGTATCTAACCCGTGCTGTACCTGCCCTGGGAGTGTTTGATGGAACAGTGTAGAGGGAGCTTTACTCTGTAACTAACCCATACTGTACTTGTCCTGAGACTCTAATCTAAAAGAAATGTCATATAATATCCTCTCCCTCGGTTGCATGGATCGACTCGCCACTGTAGTTTGTCACAGTTACTGCACCTTCCGACAGGAGTCCAAATGGTTTACCCAGGAAGATAAAGAGGTGGCAGGGGCCTACAACTAGCATCAGTGTCCATGGGCGAGGGCATGGGTGCAGGGGGATGGGGGCAGATCATCCATTGGCACCTTCTGCAAAGTGCATGTTTGTGGACAAGATCAGGCCTAACTGTGATGGCACTACGGGTGAATATCGTGCCACCTGTCACGCTTACAGGGGAAAACTGGTCCTTCCTTCCCTGGGCCTGACCCCAGACTGCTGCAGGGAAACTCAAAATGTTATCAATTCCCTAATGGCAAGACGTTGTTCTGTGTGGGAGGGCTGCCCAGCAGGCTGCTGGGAGAAGTCTCATCACTACTGATCTCTGCCAGAGGGCTGCAGTGCCCCGATTCCCAGCACTTCCTGCCGCTGTTTGTTATCTCACCAGCCACCTTCTCCGCTCCAAGCCTTGTGACACTCTACTCCCTGTTGAATGCATTGCCTAAACCTGCATTCACACTGAATCAGGGCAGTGCCCTAGGCCCAATCATCTTCAGCTGCTCCATCAATGACCTCCAGCACACCCCCCCCCCCATCATAAGGTCAGAAGTGGGGATGTTCACTGATGATTGCACAGAGTTCGGCTCCATTCACAACTCCTCAGACAATGAAGCAGTCCATGCCCACATGCAGCAAGACCTGGACAACATTTAGGCTTGGGCTGATAAGTGGCAGGTAACATTCGCGCCACACATGTGCCAGGCAATTATTTTCTCCAACAAGCGAGAGTCTAACCACCGCCCTTGACATAAAATGGCATTACCATCGCCGAATCCCCCACCATCAACATCCTGGGGGGTCACTATTGACCAGAAACTTAACTGGACCAGCCACATAAATACTGTGGCTACAAGAGCAGGTCAGAGGCTGGGTATTCTGCAGCGAGTATCTCACCTCCTGACGCCCCAAAGCCTTTCCACCATCTACAAGACACAAGTCAGGAGTGTGATGGAATACTCTCCACTTGCCTGGATGAGTGCAGCTCCAACAACACTCAAGAAGCTCGACACCATCCAGGGCAAAGCAGCCCGCTTGATTGGCACCCCATCCACCACCTGAAACATTCACTCCCTCCACCACCGGCGTACCGTGGCTGCAGTGTGCACCATCTACAAGATGCACTGCAGCAACTCGCCAAGGCTTCTTCAGCAGCATTTCCCAAACACGCGACCTCTACCACCTAGAAGGACAAGGGCAGCAGGCGCATGGGAACACCACCACCTCCAAGTTCCTCTCCAAGTCACACACCATCCTGACTTGGAAATATATCGCCGATCCTTCATCGTCGCTGGGTCAAAATCCTGGAACTCTCTCCCTACCAGCACTGTGGGAGCACCTTCACCACACGGACTGCAGCGGTTCAAGAAGGCGGCTCACCACCACCTTCTCGAGGACGACTAGGGATGGGCAATAAATGTCGGCCTTGTTGGCGACGCCCACAACCCAGGAATGAATATTTTTTTAATCAGTGGCCTTACCTTGACTCTACCCCAGGAGTGAGTTTAGCAAGACATCGTATCGACTACAACCCTTCGGGGTGTCAGAAAAAACTCAAAGCAGCGCAAATCACTCACTAAGAAATTCAACATTTTTAAAAATAAACTTGGTTGGGCAAACCTGGGGGGGTGGGGGGGTCGGGTGAGGCCAGGGGGTTGGAGGTTCCTGGGGGTCGGGGGTTGCCTGGGGTTGGAGGTTCCTGGGGGTCGGGGGTTGCCTGGGGTTGGAGGTTCCTGGGGGTCGGGGGTTGCCTGGGGTTGGTGGTTCCTGGGGGTCGGGGGTTGCCTGGGGTCGGGGGTTCCTGGGGGTCGGGGTTGCCTGGGGTTGGAGGTTCCTGGGGGTCGGGTGAGGCCAGGGGGTTGGAGGTTCCTGGGGGTCGGGTGAGGCCAGGGGGTTGGAGGTTCCTGGGGGTCGGGGGTTGCCTGGGGTTGGGGGTTCCTGGGGGTCGGGGGTTGGAGGTTCCTGGGGGTCGGGGGTTGCCTGGGGTTGGGGGTTCACTACTGATAGCTGTGTGTAGCTGCTGTGTTGTGCTAACCCGACCTGTCTCGCTGTCTTTCCCACCCAGTGACGGGAGAGTCTCCCCCAAGTCTGTCGAAGGAGCTGACCAATTCACTCGCGGGCGTTGGAGATGTGACCTTTGACACCGACTCCCAGTTTCCTCTCGATGAACTGAAAATTGACCCCTTAACGCTGGACGGTCTGCACATGCTGAATGACCCGGACATGGTGCTGACAGACCCTGCTACAGAGGATACTTTCCGCATGGATCGCCTGTAGAATGGGACACTCGGACCCTGGACAGACCGGCGACGCAGGCCAAAAACCCGCCAGGGAGCGGAAACTGAGCGACCGAGTGCGACTGGTGGAATGATGTTAGCGTGAGAGCCTAAGGTGCAATGAATTGCGCTTCTTGATGCGAGCTTGCAACACCGCGACCCTGAATGAACCAAGTATAGCGCTTGCAGCTGTGTGGCGTGCTCCTCCATTGCAGCCTTTCATTGACTCCATTTCATCCCCGGTCCTCTTGATTTATTTTCCGTTACCCATTTCTATTGTCCTCTTGGCCACGGTGGGCTGTCAGTGCGTCATTATCATCGGCAGGTTTATGAGTAGTGAGGAATCTACCTGTGAGCTAACAACTGACAGCAACACACGGCAGCTGCAGCCCTACAGGGTGGTGACATTATCATTAACCTGAAGTCACCAGTCCGAGGATCCCCTCGGTCGCTGTTGCCATTGTATCTCCCGTGCTGCTCGATTCTTATTTATATTTTTATATTTGTCTGTGGTTTCTCTCTCCTGCCCCGTTCCCCTCACTGCGCTTGTGTTCAGCAAAAGCCACTGCCTTGTTGTATGTTGCTGAGAAAGTGAGCGAGAGAATGATCTGACACGAGAGCTAAGTGCATGGACTGAAATTGTATTACAGCCAGTGTTTACCAGGGGCGCACTCTTGCTCCCGTTTGTGTCCCTTTCATTAATTTTTTTCCAGCAGCTTTTAAAAAAGAATCTTGACATTTTGTACCAGTTGGAGATCAGTGTTTGCTGCCAACTGCCTCCGTGAGAAACGGAACATTCTCGCCCTCCCTCAGTGAGAAACCGATCATTGTCGCCCTCCCTCAGTGAGAAACCGATCATTCTCGCCCTCAGTGAGAAACCGATCATTCTCGCCCTCCCTCAGTGAGAAACCGATCATTCTCGCCCTCCCTCCGTGAGAAACCGATCATTCTCGCCCTCCCTCAGTGAGAAACCGATCATTCTCGCCCTCCCTCCGTGAGAAACCGATCATTCTCGCCCTCCCTCAGTGAGAAACCGATCATTGTCGCCCTCCCTCAGTGAGAAACCGATCATTCTCGCCCTCCCTCAGTGAGAAACCGATCATTCTCACCCTCCCTCAGTGAGAAACCGATCATTGTCGCCCTCCCTCCGTGAGAAACCGATCATTGTCGCCCTCCCTCAGTGAGAAACCGATCATTGTCGCCCTCCCTCAGTGAGAAACCGATCATTCTCGCCCTCCCTCAGTGAGAAACGGAACATTGTCGCCCTCCCTCAGTGAGAAACCGATCATTCTCGCCCTCCCTCAGTGAGAAACCGATCATTCTTGCCCTCCCTCAGTGAGAAACCGATCATTCTCGCCCTCCCTCAGTGAGAAACGGAACATTCTCGCCCTCCCTCAGTGAGAAACCGATCATTCTCGCCCTCCCTCAGTGAGAAACCGATCATTCTCGCCCTCCCTCAGTGAGAAACCGATCATTCTCGCCCTCCCTCAGTGAGAAACCGATCATTCTCGCCCTCCCTCCGTGAGAAACCGATCATTCTCGCCCTCCCTCAGTGAGAAACCGATCATTCTCGCCCTCCCTCCGTGAGAAACCGATCATTCTCGCCCTCCCTCAGTGGGAAACCGATCATTGTCGCCCTCCCTCAGTGAGAAACCGATCATTCTCGCCCTCCCTCTGAGAAACCGATCATTCTCGCCCTCCCTCAGTGAGAAACCGATCATTGTCGCCCTCCCTCAGTGAGAAACCGATCATTCTCGCCCTCCCTCAGTGAGAAACCGATCATTCTCACCCTCAGTGAGAAACCGATCATTGTCGCCCTCCCTCAGTGAGAAACCGATCATTGTCGCCCTCCCTCAGTGAGAAACGGAACATTGTCGCCCTCCCTCAGTGAGAAACGGAACATTGTCGCCCTCCCTCAGTGAGAAACCGATCATTCTCGCCCTCCCTCAGTGAGAAACCGATCATTCTTGCCCTCCCTCAGTGAGAAACCGATCATTCTCGCCCTCCCTCAGTGAGAAACGGAACATTCTCGCCCTCCCTCAGTGAGAAACCGATCATTCTCGCCCTCCCTCAGTGGGAAACCGATCATTCTCGCCCTCCCTCTGAGAAACCGATCATTCTCGCCCTCCCTCAGTGAGAAACCGATCATTCTCGCCCTCCCTCAGTGAGAAACCGATCATTCTCGCCCTCCCTCCGTGAGAAACCGATCATTCTCGCCCTCCCTCAGTGAGAAACCGATCATTCTCGCCCTCCCTCAGTGAGAAACCGATCATTCTCGCCCTCCCTCAGTGGAAACCGATCATTCTCGCCCTCCCTCAGTGAGAAACCGATCATTCTCGCCCTCCCTCAGTGAGAAACCGATCATTCTCGCCCTCCCTCTGAGAAACCGATCATTCTCGCCCTCCCTCTGAGAAACCGATCATTCTCGCCCTCCCTCAGTGAGAAACCGATCATTCTCGCCCTCCCTCAGTGAGAAACCGATCATTCTCGCCCTCCCTCAGTGAGAAACGGAACAGACTCGCCCTCCCTCAGTGAGAAACCGATCATTCTCGCCCTCCCTCAGTGAGAAACCGATCATTCTCGCCCTCCCTCAGTGAGAAACCGATCATTCTCGCCCTCCCTCAGTGAGAAACCGATCATTCTCGCCCTCCCTCTGAGAAACCGATCATTCTCGCCCTCCCTCAGTGAGAAACCGATCATTCTCGCCCTCCCTCTGAGAAACCGATCATTCTCGCCCTCCCTCAGTGAGAAACCGATCATTCTCGCCCTCAGTGAGAAACCGATCATTCTCGCCCTCCCTCAGTGAGAAACCGATCATTCTCGCCCTCCCTCAGTGAGAAACCGATCATTCTCGCCCTCCCTCTGAGAAACCGATCATTCTCGCCCTCCCTCAGTGAGAAACCGATCATTCTCGCCCTCCCTCAGTGAGAAACCGATCATTCTCGCCCTCCCTCAGTGAGAAACCGATCATTCTCGCCCTCCCTCAGTGAGAAACCGATCATTCTCGCCCTCCCTCAGTGAGAAACCGATCATTCTCGCCCTCCCTCAGTGAGAAACCGATCATTCTCGCCCTCCCTCAGTGAGAAACCGATCATTCTCGCCCTCCCTCAGTGAGAAACCGATCATTCTCGCCCTCCCTCTGAGAAACCGATCATTCTCGCCCTCCCTCAGTGAGAAACCGATCATTCTCGCCCTCCCTCAGTGAGAAACGGAACATTCTCGCCCTCCCTCAGTGAGAAACGGAACATTCTCGCCCTCCCTCAGTGAGAAACCGATCATTCTCGCCCTCCCTCAGTGAGAAACGGAACATTCTCGCCCTCCCTCAGTGAGAAACCGATCATTCTCGCCCTCCCTCAGTGAGAAACCGATCATTCTCGCCCTCCTTCAGTGAGAAACCGATCATTCTCGCCCTCCCTCCGTGAGAAACGGAACATTCTCGCCCTCCCTCTGAGAAACCGATCATTCTCGCCCTCCCTCTGAGAAACCGATCATTCTCGCCCTCCCTCTGAGAAACCGATCATTCTCGCCCTCCCTCAGTGAGAAACCGATCATTCTCGCCCTCAGTGAGAAACCGATCATTGTCGCCCTCCCTCAGTGAGAAACCGATCATTCTCGCCCTCCCTCAGTGAGAAACCGACCATTCTCGCCCTCCCTCAGTGAGAAACCGATCATTCTCGCCCTCCCTCAGTGAGAAACCGATCATTCTCGCCCTCCCTCAGTGAGAAACCGATCATTCTCGCCCTCCCTCAGTGAGAAACCGATCATTCTCGCCCTCCCTCAGTGGGAAACCGATCATTCTCGCCCTCCCTCAGTGAGAAACCGATCATTCTCGCCCTCCCTCTGAGAAACCGATCATTCTCGCCCTCCCTCAGTGAGAAACCGATCATTCTCGCCCTCCCTCAGTGAGAAACCGATCATTCTCGCCCTCCCTCAGTGAGAAACCAATCATTCTCGCCCTCCCTCAGTGAGAAACGGAACATTCTCGCCCTCCCTCAGTGAGAAACCGATCATTCTCGCCCTCCCTCAGTGAGAAACCGACCATTCTCGCCCTCCCTCAGTGAGAAACCGATCATTCTCGCCCTCCCTCAGTGAGAAACCGATCATTCTCGCCCTCCCTCTGAGAAACCGATCATTCTCGCCCTCCCTCAGTGAGAAACCGATCATTCTCGCCCTCCCTCTGAGAAACCGATCATTCTCGCCCTCCCTCAGTGAGAAACCGATCATTCTCGCCCTCCCTCTGAGAAACCGAACATTCTCGCCCTCCCTCAGTGAGAAACCGATCATTCTCGCCCTCCCTCTGAGAAACCGATCAGACTTGCCCTCCCTCAGTGAGAAACCGATCATTCTCGCCCTCCCTCAGTGAGAAACCGATCATTCTCGCCCTCCCTCTGAGAAACCGAACATTCTCGCCCTCCCTCAGTGAGAAACCGATCATTCTCGCCCTCCCTCAGTGAGAAACCGATCATTCTCGCCCTCCCTCTGAGAAACCGATCATTCTCGCCCTCCCTCAGTGAGAAACCGATCATTCTCGCCCTCCCTCAGTGAGAAACCGATCATTCTCGCCCTCCCTCAGTGAGAAACCGATCATTCTCGCCCTCCCTCAGTGAGAAACCGATCATTCTCGCCCTCCCTCAGTGAGAAACCGATCATTCTCGCCCTCCCTCAGTGAGAAACCGATCATTCTCGCCCTCCCTCAGTGAGAAACCGATCATTCTCGCCCTCCCTCAGTGGGAAACCGATCATTCTCGCCCTCCCTCAGTGAGAAACCGATCATTCTCGCCCTCCCTCAGTGAGAAACCGATCATTCTCGCCCTCCCTCAGTGAGAAACCGATCATTCTCGCCCTCCCTCAGTGAGAAACCGATCATTCTCGCCCTCCCTCTGAGAAACCGATCATTCTCGCCCTCCCTCAGTGAGAAACCGATCATTCTCGCCCTCCCTCAGTGAGAAACCGATCATTCTCGCCCTCCCTCTGAGAAACCGATCATTCTCGCCCTCCCTCTGAGAAACCGATCATTCTCGCCCTCCCTCAGTGAGAAACCGATCATTCTCGCCCTCCCTCTGAGAAACGGAACATTCTCGCCCTCCCTCAGTGAGAAACCGATCATTCTCGCCCTCCCTCAGTGAGAAACCGATCATTCTCGCCCTCCCTCAGTGAGAAACGGAACATTCTCGCCCTCCCTCAGTGAGAAACCGATCATTCTCGCCCTCCCTCTGAGAAACCGAACATTCTCGCCCTCCCTCAGTGAGAAACCGATCATTCTCGCCCTCCCTCTGAGAAACCGATCAGACTTGCCCTCCCTCAGTGAGAAACCGATCATTCTCGCCCTCCCTCAGTGAGAAACCGATCATTCTCGCCCTCCCTCTGAGAAACCGAACATTCTCGCCCTCCCTCAGTGAGAAACCGATCATTCTCGCCCTCCCTCAGTGAGAAACGGATCATTCTCGCCCTCCCTCAGTGAGAAACCGATCATTCTCGCCCTCCCTCTGAGAAACCGATCATTCTCGCCCTCCCTCAGTGAGAAACCGATCATTCTCGCCCTCCCTCAGTGAGAAACCGATCATTCTCGCCCTCCCTCAGTGAGAAACCGATCATTCTCGCCCTCCCTCAGTGAGAAACCGATCATTCTCGCCCTCCCTCAGTGAGAAACCGATCATTCTCGCCCTCCCTCAGTGAGAAACCGATCATTCTCGCCCTCCCTCAGTGAGAAACCGATCATTCTCGCCCTCCCTCAGTGGGAAACCGATCATTCTCGCCCTCCCTCAGTGAGAAACCGATCATTCTCGCCCTCCCTCAGTGAGAAACCGATCATTCTCGCCCTCCCTCAGTGAGAAACCGATCATTCTCGCCCTCCCTCAGTGAGAAACCGATCATTCTCGCCCTCCCTCTGAGAAACCGATCATTCTCGCCCTCCCTCAGTGAGAAACCGATCATTCTCGCCCTCCCTCAGTGAGAAACGGAACATTCTCGCCCTCCCTCCGTGAGAAACCGATCATTCTCGCCCTCCCTCAGTGAGAAACCGATCATTCTCGCCCTCCCTCAGTGAGAAACCGATCATTCTCGCCCTCCCTCAGTGAGAAACCGATCATTCTCGCCCTCCCTCAGTGAGAAACGGAACATTCTCGCCCTCCCTCAGTGAGAAACCGATCATTCTCGCCCTCCCTCAGTGAGAAACCGATCATTCTCGCCCTCCCTCTGAGAAACCGATCATTCTCGCCCTCCCTCAGTGAGAAACGGAACATTCTCGCCCTCCCTCAGTGAGAAACCGATCATTCTCGCCCTCCCTCAGTGAGAAACCGATCATTCTCGCCCTCCTTCAGTGAGAAACCGATCATTCTCGCCCTCCCTCTGAGAAACCGATCATTCTCGCCCTCCCTCCGTGAGAAACGGAACATTCTCGCCCTCCCTCTGAGAAACCGATCATTCTCGCCCTCCCTCTGAGAAACCGATCATTCTCGCCCTCCCTCTGAGAAACCGATCATTCTCGCCCTCCCTCTGAGAAACCGATCATTCTCGCCCTCCCTCAGTGAGAAACCGATCATTCTCGCCCTCAGTGAGAAACCGATCATTGTCGCCCTCCCTCAGTGAGAAACCGATCATTCTCGCCCTCCCTCAGTGAGAAACCGATCATTCTCGCCCTCCCTCAGTGAGAAACCGACCATTCTCGCCCTCCCTCAGTGAGAAACCGATCATTCTCACCCTCCCTCAGTGAGAAACCGATCATTCTCGCCCTCCCTCAGTGAGAAACCGATCATTCTCGCCCTCCCTCAGTGAGAAACCGATCATTCTCGCCCTCCCTCCGTGAGAAACCGAACATTCTCGCCCTCCCTCAGTGAGAAACCGATCATTCTCGCCCTCCCTCAGTGAGAAACCGATCATTCTCGCCCTCCCTCAGTGAGAAACCGATCATTCTCGCCCTCCCTCAGTGAGAAACCGATCATTCTCGCCCTCCCTCCGTGAGAAACCGATCATTCTCGCCCTCCCTCAGTGAGAAACCGATCATTCTCGCCCTCCTTCAGTGAGAAACCGATCATTCTCGCCCTCCCTCTGAGAAACCGATCATTCTCGCCCTCCCTCTGAGAAACCGATCATTCTCGCCCTCCCTCAGTGAGAAACTGATCATTCTCGCCCTCCCTCAGTGAGAAACCGATCATTCTCGCCCTCCCTCCGTGAGAAACCGATCATTCTCGCCCTCCCTCTGAGAAACCGATCATTCTCGCCCTCCCTCAGTGAGAAACCGATCATTCTCGCCCTCCCTCAGTGAGAAACCGATCATTCTCACCCTCCCTCAGTGAGAAACCGATCATTCTCGCCCTCCCTCAGTGAGAAACCGATCATTCTCGCCCTCCCTCAGTGAGAAACGGAACAGACTCGCCCTCCCTCAGTGAGAAACCGATCATTCTCGCCCTCCCTCAGTGAGAAACCGATCATTCTCGCCCTCCCTCAGTGAGAAACCGATCATTCTCGCCCTCCCTCAGTGAGAAACCGATCATTCTCGCCCTCCCTCAGTGAGAAACCGATCATTCTCGCCCTCCCTCAGTGAGAAACCGATCATTCTCGCCCTCCCTCAGTGAGAAACCGATCATTCTCGCCCTCCCTCTGAGAAACCGATCATTCTCGCCCTCCCTCAGTGGGAAACCGATCATTCTCACCCTCCCTCAGTGAGAAACCGATCATTCTCGCCCTCCCTCAGTGAGAAACCGATCATTCTCGCCCTCCCTCCGTGAGAAACCGATCATTCTCGCCCTCCCTCAGTGAGAAACCGATCATTCTCGCCCTCCCTCAGTGAGAAACCGATCATTCTCGCCCTCCCTCAGTGAGAAACCGATCATTCTCGCCCTCCCTCAGTGAGAAACCGATCATTCTCGCCCTCCCTCAGTGAGAAACCGATCATTCTCGCCCTCCCTCAGTGAGAAACCGATCATTCTCACCCTCCCTCAGTGAGAAACCGATCATTCTCGCCCTCCCTCAGTGAGAAACCGATCATTCTCGCCCTCCCTCAGTGAGAAACGGAACAGACTCGCCCTCCCTCTGAGAAACCGATCATTCTCGCCCTCCCTCAGTGAGAAACCGATCATTCTCGCCCTCCCTCAGTGAGAAACCGATCATTCTCGCCCTCCCTCAGTGAGAAACCGATCATTCTCGCCCTCCCTCTGAGAAACCGATCATTCTCGCCCTCCCTCAGTGAGAAACCGATCATTCTCGCCCTCCCTCAGTGAGAAACCGATCATTCTCGCCCTCCCTCAGTGGGAAACCGATCATTCTCGCCCTCCCTCAGTGAGAAACCGATCATTCTCGCCCTCCCTCAGTGGGAAACCGATCATTCTCGCCCTCCCTCAGTGAGAAACCGATCATTCTCGCCCTCCCTCTGAGAAACCGATCATTCTCGCCCTCCCTCAGTGAGAAACCGATCATTCTCGCCCTCCCTCTGAGAAACCGATCATTCTCGCCCTCCCTCCGTGAGAAACCGATCATTCTCGCCCTCCCTCAGTGAGAAACCGATCATTCTCGCCCTCCCTCAGTGAGAAACCGATCATTCTCGCCCTCCCTCAGTGAGAAACCGATCATTCTCACCCTCCCTCAGTGAGAAACCGATCATTCTCGCCCTCCCTCAGTGAGAAACCGATCATTCTCGCCCTCCCTCAGTGAGAAACCGATCATTCTCGCCCTCCCTCAGTGAGAAACCGATCATTCTCGCCCTCCCTCTGAGAAACCGATCATTCTCGCCCTCCCTCAGTGAGAAACCGATCATTCTCGCCCTCAGTGAGAAACCGATCATTCTCGCCCTCCCTCAGTGAGAAACGGAACATTCTTGCCCTCCCTCAGTGGGAAACCGATCATTGTCGCCCTCCCTCAGTGAGAAACCGATCATTCTCGCCCTCCCTCAGTGAGAAACCGATCATTCTCGCCCTCCCTCTGAGAAACCGATCATTCTCGCCCTCCCTCTGAGAAACCGATCATTCTCGCCCTCCCTCAGTGGGAAACCGATCATTCTCGCCCTCCCTCTGAGAAACGGAACATTCTCGCCCTCCCTCAGTGAGAAACCGATCATTCTCGCCCTCCCTCAGTGGGAAACCGATCATTGTCGCCCTCCCTCAGTGAGAAACCGATCATTCTCGCCCTCCCTCAGTGAGAAACCGATCATTCTCGCCCTCCCTCTGAGAAACCGATCATTGTCGCCCTCCCTCAGTGAGAAACCGATCATTCTCGCCCTCCCTCAGTGAGAAACCGATCATTCTCGCCCTCCCTCAGTGAGAAACCGATCATTCTCGCCCTCCCTCAGTGGGAAACCGATCATTCTCGCCCTCCCTCAGTGAGAAACCGATCATTCTCGCCCTCCCTCAGTGAGAAACCGATCATTCTCGCCCTCCCTCTGAGAAACCGAACATTCTCGCCCTCCCTCAGTGAGAAACCGATCATTCTCGCCCTCCCTCAGTGAGAAACCGATCATTCTCGCCCTCAGTGAGAAACCGATCATTGTCGCCCTCCCTCCGTGAGAAACCGATCATTCTCGTCCTCCCTCAGTGAGAAACCGATCATTCTCGCCCTCCCTCAGTGAGAAACCGATCATTCTCGCCCTCCCTCTGAGAAACCGATCATTCTCGCCCTCCCTCAGTGAGAAACCGATCATTCTCGCCCTCCCTCAGTGAGAAACCGATCATTCTCGCCCTCCCTCAGTGAGAAACCGATCATTCTCGCCCTCCCTCTGAGAAACCGATCATTCTCGCCCTCCCTCAGTGAGAAACCGATCATTCTCGCCCTCCCTCAGTGAGAAACGGAACAGACTCGCCCTCCCTCTGAGAAACCGATCATTCTCACCCTCCCTCAGTGAGAAACGGAACAGACTCGCCCTCCCTCAGTGAGAAACCGATCATTCTCGCCCTCCCTCAGTGAGAAACCGATCATTCTCGCCCTCCCTCAGTGAGAAACCGATCATTCTCGCCCTCCCTCTGAGAAACCGATCATTCTCGCCCTCCCTCAGTGAGAAACCGATCATTCTCGCCCTCCCTCAGTGAGAAACCGATCATTCTCGCCCTCCCTCAGTGGGAAACCGATCATTCTCGCCCTCCCTCAGTGAGAAACCGATCATTCTCGCCCTCCCTCAGTGGGAAACCGATCATTCTCGCCCTCCCTCAGTGAGAAACCGATCATTCTCGCCCTCCCTCTGAGAAACCGATCATTCTCGCCCTCCCTCAGTGAGAAACCGATCATTCTCGCCCTCCCTCTGAGAAACCGATCATTCTCGCCCTCCCTCCGTGAGAAACCGATCATTCTCGCCCTCCCTCAGTGAGAAACCGATCATTCTCGCCCTCCCTCAGTGAGAAACCGATCATTCTCGCCCTCCCTCAGTGAGAAACCGATCATTCTCGCCCTCCCTCAGTGAGAAACCGATCATTCTCGCCCTCCCTCAGTGAGAAACCGATCATTCTCACCCTCCCTCAGTGAGAAACCGATCATTCTCGCCCTCCCTCAGTGGGAAACCGATCATTGTCGCCCTCCCTCAGTGAGAAACCGATCATTCTCGCCCTCCCTCAGTGAGAAACCGATCATTCTCGCCCTCCCTCAGTGAGAAACCGATCATTCTCGCCCTCCCTCTGAGAAACGGAACATTCTCGCCCTCCCTCAGTGAGAAACCGATCATTCTCGCCCTCCCTCAGTGGGAAACCGATCATTGTCGCCCTCCCTCAGTGAGAAACCGATCATTCTCGCCCTCCCTCAGTGAGAAACCGATCATTCTCGCCCTCCCTCTGAGAAACCGATCATTGTCGCCCTCCCTCAGTGAGAAACCGATCATTCTCGCCCTCCCTCAGTGAGAAACCGATCATTCTCGCCCTCCCTCAGTGAGAAACCGATCATTCTCGCCCTCCCTCAGTGGGAAGCCGATCATTGTCGCCCTCCCTCAGTGAGAAACCGATCATTCTCGCCCTCCCTCAGTGAGAAACCGATCATTCTCGCCCTCCCTCTGAGAAACCGAACATTCTCGCCCTCCCTCAGTGAGAAACCGATCATTCTCGCCCTCCCTCTGAGAAACCGATCAGACTTGCCCTCCCTCAGTGAGAAACCGATCATTCTCGCCCTCCCTCAGTGAGAAACCGATCATTCTCGCCCTCCCTCTGAGAAACCGATCATTCTCGCCCTCCCTCAGTGAGAAACCGATCATTCTCGCCCTCCCTCAGTGAGAAACCGATCATTCTCGCCCTCCCTCAGTGAGAAACCGATCATTCTCGCCCTCCCTCAGTGAGAAACCGATCATTCTCGCCCTCCCTCAGTGAGAAACCGATCATTCTCGCCCTCCCTCAGTGAGAAACCGATCATTCTCGCCCTCCCTCAGTGAGAAACCGATCATTCTCGCCCTCCCTCAGTGGGAAACCGATCATTCTCGCCCTCCCTCAGTGAGAAACCGATCATTCTCGCCCTCCCTCAGTGAGAAACGGATCATTCTCGCCCTCCCTCAGTGAGAAACCGATCATTCTCGCCCTCCCTCAGTGAGAAACCGATCATTCTCGCCCTCCCTCAGTGAGAAACCGATCATTCTCGCCCTCCCTCAGTGAGAAACCGATCATTCTCGCCCTCCCTCAGTGAGAAACCGATCATTCTCGCCCTCCCTCAGTGAGAAACCGATCATTCTCGCCCTCCCTCAGTGAGAAACCGATCATTCTCGCCCTCCCTCAGTGAGAAACCGATCATTCTCGCCCTCCCTCAGTGAGAAACCGATCATTCTCGCCCTCCCTCAGTGAGAAACCGATCATTCTCGCCCTCCCTCAGTGAGAAACCGATCATTCTCGCCCTCCCTCAGTGAGAAACCGATCATTCTCGCCCTCCCTCAGTGAGAAACCGATCATTCTCGCCCTCCCTCAGTGGGAAACCGATCATTGTCGCCCTCCCTCAGTGAGAAACCGATCATTCTCGCCCTCCCTCAGTGAGAAACCGATCATTCTCGCCCTCCCTCTGAGAAACCGATCAGACTTGCCCTCCCTCAGTGAGAAACCGATCATTCTCGCCCTCCCTCAGTGAGAAACCGATCATTCTCGCCCTCCCTCAGTGAGAAACCGATCATTCTCGCCCTCCCTCAGTGAGAAACCGATCATTCTCGCCCTCCCTCAGTGAGAAACCGATCATTCTCGCCCTCCCTCAGTGAGAAACCGATCATTCTCGCCCTCCCTCAGTGAGAAACCGATCATTCTCGCCCTCCCTCAGTGAGAAACCGATCATTCTCGCCCTCCCTCAGTGAGAAACCGATCAGACTTGCCCTCCCTCAGTGAGAAACCGATCGTTCTCGCCCTCGGTGAGAAACCAAATATTCTTATCTCTGAGAAACGGAACAGACTCGCCCTCCCTCCCTGCAACAAAGTCTAACTTTTGGTGACTCTGTAATCACTCCCTCCCAACAGGTGACTCTGTAATCACTCCCTCCCAACAGGTGACTCTGTAATCACTCCCTCCCAACAGGTGACTCTGTAATTACTCCCTCCCAACAGGTGACTCTGTAATCACTCCCTCCCAACAGGTGACTCTGTAATTACTCCCTCCCAACAGGTGACTCTGTAATTACTCCCTCCCAACAGGTGACTCTGTAATTACTCCCTCCCAACAGGTGACTCTGTAATCACTCCCTCCCAACAGGTGACTCTGTAATCACTCCCTCCCAACAGGTGACTCTGTAATCACTCCCTCCCAACAGGTGACTCTGTAATCACTCCCTCCCAACAGGTGACTCTGTAATTACTCCCTCCCAACAGGTGACTCTGTAATTACTCCCTCCCAACAGGTGACTCTGTAATCACTCCCTCCCAACAGGTGACTCTGTAATTACTCCCTCCCAACAGGTGACTCTGTAATTACTCCCTCCCAACAGGTGACTCTGTAATCACTCCCTCCCAACAGGTGACTCTGTAATTACTCCCTCCCAACAGGTGACTCTGTAATTACTCCCTCCCAACAGGTGACTCTGTAATCACTCCCTCCCAACAGGTGACTCTATAATCACTCCCTCCCAACAGGTGACTCTGTAATCACTCCCTCCCAACAGGTGACTCTGTAATTACTCCCTCCCAACAGGTGACTCTATAATCACTCCCTCCCAACAGGTGACTCTGTAATCACTCCCTCCCAACAGGTGACTCTGTAATCACTCCCTCCCAACAGGTGACTCTGTAATTACTCCCTCCCAACAGGTGACTCTGTAATTACTCCCTCCCAACAGGTGACTCTGTAATCACTCCCTCCCAACAGGTGACTCTGTAATTACTCCCTCCCAACAGGTGACTCTGTAATCACTCCCTCCCAACAGGTGACTCTGTAATCACTCCCTCCCAACAGGTGACTCTGTAATTACTCCCTCCCAACAGGTGACTCTGTAATCACTCCCTCCCAACAGGTGACTCTGTAATCACTCCCTCCCAACAGGTGACTCTGTAATTACTCCCTCCCCAACAGACACGCACCCTTCTCTCCAGTGCTTGTGAAGTATTTGTGCTCGAGCTGCTTAGATGCCTCTCACTTCGCCTCGATCTTTCTCCGGCCCCGCGGCCAGTCATTGCTGTCACCAGCAGCATTCGCTACATTTTCTAACTTGTCACGGGCCATCGAAATGAGAGAGAAGGCAGGAATAATTTGCTGTTCCTTAGGAGGGAGAGGCTGAAGGGAGGGATGTGCGGTAACGGTGCTGCCTATGTCAAGGGGGACTTGTTCGCCTGTGTAACTTTTCAGAATGTTTGCTGCGGTTTTCAGTCCTGCGTGTGTGGGCAGGGAGGGCTGTGCACCAACACTACACGCTGCTGGGGCCCTGCTCCCAACACTCCCACTACAAGTTAGAATTCTTTGTCAAACTTTATCTGCACAAATGAGTTATCTTTCACAACAGAATCACAAATATTAGTTCCAGACACTAAGCTGGTGCTGGTCTGTCTAGTCACTTGTCACTTCTGGCATATCTGACCCCCCCCCGCTAATGTCTCTTAGAACACTAAATCCTCACTATCTGCCAGCACTAAAATACAGACTTTATATAAAGCCCAGAGACTGTTTTATCAGCAGTTATTGGGCAGTTTAATGCTGTAGCAAGTTTCTGTCAGTACTAAAGACACATTGTGCGAGACCTCATGAAGCAAATGCAGAAATATCAGATCCTCTCTAACCCGTGAGTTAATCCTCTCACACACTGTCTGACCCATGTGTTAATCCTCTGTCACACACTGTCTGACCCGTGTGTTAATTCTCTGTCACACACTGTCTGACCCGTGAGTTAATCCTCATCACACACTGACTGACCCGTGAGTTAATCCTCGTCACACACTGTCTGACCCATGTGTTAATCCTCTGTCACACACTGTCTGACCCGTGTGTTAATCCTCTGTCACACACTGTCTGACCCGTGTGTTAATCCTCTGTCACACACTGTCTGACCCGTGTGTTAATCCTCTGTCACACACTGTCTGACCCGTGAGTTAATCCTCTGTCACACACTGACTGACCCGTGTGTTAATCCTCTGTCACACACTGTCTGACCGTGAGTTAATCCTCTGTCACACACTGACTGACCGTGAGTTAATCCTCTGTCACACACTGTCTGACCCGTGAGTTAATCCTCTGTCACACCCCACTCTGTGGCTGCAATGCTCCAGAAAACATTCATTCTAAATGACAGACATTGTCCTTCAATAGCTTTTATTCTATAAATCTCCCTTGAGATGTTTTCTGGGGCCTCAACTTTTCACCATATTTATTAATGACCTGTTTGAAGGGACAGTCTGATGCCATCAAGTTAGGTGGTACAGTAAATAGTGTAGATTGAAGCAGAAAGTTACAAAGGGACATTGAGTAATCAAAAAGTCTAATGGACTGATTTACAGGTCCAAGTACAGAAATCACTAAAAGCTAGTGGACAGGTATAAAAAATAATGAAAAAGATTAATGGAATGTTGGCCTTTATCTCGAGGGGGCTGGAATACAGTGGGGAGGAAGTGAAGCTTCTGTTGTACCGAGCTCTGGTCAGACCCCCTCTGGACACTGGGGTCAGTTCTGGGCCCCGCCCTCGGGAGGATATATTGGCCTCGGAGGGGGAGCAGCGCAGATTCACCAGAATGATACCGGGGCTAAAAGGGTTAAATTATGTGGACAGGTTGCCCAGACTGGGCTTGTATTCCCTCGAGTTTAGAAGATTAAGGGGTGATCTAATCGAGGTGTTTAAAATGTTTAAAGGATTTAATAAGATGGATAGAGAGAAACTATTTTCTCTGATGGAGGAGTCTAAAACAAGAGGGCAGAACCTTAAAATTAGAGCTGAGGCGTTCAGGGGTGATGTCGGGGAGCACTTTCTCACACCCAGGGTACTCTCCCCCCGAAAAGGCTGTGTGTTATTTGGAGCTTTCGAGACTGAGGTCAATAGATGTTTGTTGGGTAAGGGTATCGAGGGATGTGGAGGAAAAGCGGGTCAATGGAGCCGAGGTACAGACCAGCCACAATCTAATTGAATGGCAGAACAGGCTCGAGGGACTGAATGGCCTCCTTCTGTTCCTATATTAGCAATAAGGCAGGTTTTTTTTAAAGATTCAGCTACTATTTGTGTGTCTGGTGAATAATCTGGTCAGAACCACACGAGCAGCAGCTCGACTCCCGAGTGTTGGGGCCCAGTGACTTCTTGTGTAAATTGTACATAAACCTTGGCACGTTGAATGTTTCTGCCCTGCCGCAATATCAGCAAACAAGCACTGAGAACTGAGCCCAACAGTGTGCCACTTTATTCCAGCTGGGGCAGTCTCCCCACCTGGGTATCGGGCTGCCCAGGCCTCTTCTGATACCTGCCCTAAAATCCCACACAACACTCCAGCCAGTGTTACAGGAGATGTAGCATGTGCTGCTGCATGTTGCCCAGTGTTGGGGCCATGCCCGAGAGGCTGAGTGAAGTTTATAAATCACGCCAGTTTTTTTTATCTATTAGGCTCTTGCTATTGGCCTCATTTGATATCAATCAAGTGTCAGTTCACTGCCAATTCCTTTTGTGTCAATTCCCTGACCCACGCCCCATAGAAAAGGGAAAGGGAGCATGTTACAGCTTAGCTGACAATTCTAAACCTATTGTTTGAATCTCTGGTGTGATGTGACCAGGATTGCCCAGGATCTCCGTGTTCTTTGCTGCAGATTTCGAGAGACTTGTGCTGCTTGACCAGGGCCTCGCACTGTGCTGCATTACTGCAGTGTTGCCATGTGCTGTGCCTCACACTCTGCTGCATTACTGCAGTGTTGCCATGTGCTGTGCCTCACACTGTGCTGCATTACTGCAGTGTTGCCATGTGCTGCGCCTCACATGTGCTGCAATACTACTAAATGGAAAATTAGGAGTGGAGAGGCATGGGTTAGGGAAAATATGAAAGCTCGTTAGATCAGATTCTGAAACAGCCTAAGCGTGGCTGTGTCAGACCCCACACAGGTCCTCCTTAAAACCAGGACCACAGACTAATGTACTACCAACCTTCCAACCCCTCAAATAATATACAGACACGCGAGTAAAACTTAAACAATGTGTTTCACATTACCTCTCGCACATTTTACATCGTGTACATTCTCATGCTAAACTGTGTCTGTTCATCTGCCCCAGGATTTCCCACTGGACTTCCTCACTATGAGGAGTCTGAATCAATTAATGTGTTGAGGATAAAGTTGCTGTTTAATTCAGTTCTTTGAAGCCAGATGTTCCCTGGTAACATTTGAATCATAGAATCATAGAAATTTACAGCACAGAAGGAGGCCATTCGACCCATCTTGTCCATGCCGGCCGACAAAGAGCTCTCCACCATAATCCCACTTTCCAGCACTTGGTCCGTAGCCCTGTAGGTTACGGCACTTCAAGTGTACATCCAAGTACTTTTTAAATGTGATGAGGGTTTCTGCCTCGACCACCCTTTCAGGCAGTGAGTTCCAGACCCCCACCACCCTCTGGGTGAAAAATGTTCTCCTCAACCTCCGACCAATTACTTTAAATCTGTGCCCCCCTGATTATTGACCCTTCTGCTAAGGGAAATAGGTCCTTCCTATCCACTCTCTCTAGGCTCCTCATAATTTTATACACCTCAATTAGGTCTCCCCTCAGCCTCCTCTGTTCCGAGGAAAACAACCCCAGCCTATCCAATCTTTCCACATAGCCAAAATTCCCCAGCCCAGGCAACATCCTTGTAAATCTCCTCTGTACCCTCTCTAGCGCAGTCACATCCTTCCTGTAATGTGGTGACCAGAACTGCACGCAGTATTCTAGCTGTGGCCTAACTAGTGTTTTATACAGTTCGAACATAACCCCCCTGCTCTTATATTCTATGCCACGGCTAATAAAGGCAAGCATTCCGTATGCCTTCTTAACCACCTTATCTACCTGGCCTGCTACCTTCAGGGATCTGTGGACATGCACTCCAAGGACCCTTTGTTCCTCTACACAACTCAGTGTCCTACCATTTATTGTGTATTCCCTTGCCTTGTTAGCCCCCCCCAAATGCATTACCTCACACTTCACTGCTGTTCTGTCCACCTGACCAGTCCATTGATATCTTCCTGCAGTCTACAGCTTCCTTCTTCATTATCAACCACACGGCCAATTTTTGTATCATCTGCAAACTTCTTAATCATACTTCCTACATTCAAGTCCAAATCATTGATATATACCACAAAAAGCAAAGGACCCAGTACTGAGCCCTGTGGAACCCCACTGGAAACATCTTTCCAGCCACAAAAACACCCGTCAACCATTACCCTTTGTTTCCTGTCTCTGAGCCAATTTTCCCACGGGCTTTTACTTTCGTGACCAGTCTGCCATGCGGGACCTTATCAAAAGTCTTGCTAAAATCTAACAGCACTGTGGGAGTACCTTCACCACACGGATACCACATCCACTGGTTCCCCCTTATCTATTCTGCTAGTTACAACCTCAAAATCTCCAACAGATTTGTCAAACACGATTTCCCTTTCACTGTGCCCAATCCTATTATTATTTTCTAAGTGCCCTCTTACCACACCCTTAATAATAGATTCTAGCATTTTCCCTACTACTGATGTCAGGCTAATTGGTCTGTAGTTCCCCATTTTCTCTCTCCCTCCTTTCTTAAATAGTGGGGTTACATTTGCTACCTTCCAATCCGCGGGTACCGTTCTAGAATCTATGGAATTTTGGAAATCTAGAGTTCTCTGGATGTCAAGGGACATACAGGGTCTTCGCCTCCACACACAGGTTACCTTTATGGTCCCTAATCATCAACGCTCTTCTCAATCTTCCTTGCTGCAATGCTCCATCTCGCCTTCAGTAAGCTCCCCGCTGGAGTGGAGCTAATCTACAGAACAAACTGGAAACTGTTCAACCTCCGTCGCCTCCAGTCCAGATCCAAGGTCGCCCCATCCTCTGTCATCGAATTACAGTATGCAGACGACGCTTGCGTCTGTGCACACTCGAAGGTCGAACTCCAAACCATCGTCAACACCTTCATCAAAGCGTATGAGAGCATAGGCCTTACACTAAACATCCGTAAGACAAAGGTCCTCTTACAACCTGCCCCCGCCACACAGTTCTGCTCCCCGATTATCAAAATCCACGATGAGGCCGTGGACCACTTTCTATACCTCGGGAGCCTACTGTCAACAAGAGCAGACGTTGATGGTGAAGTCCAACACTGCCTTCAGTGTGCCAGTGCAGCTTTCGGTCGCCTGAGGAAGAGAGTGTTTGAAGACCAGGACCACAAACCCAGCAACAAGCTCATGGTCTACAGAGCAGCAGTGATATCCGACCTCCTGTATGCCTCAGAGACATGGACCATGTACAGCAGGCACCTCAAAGCACTGGAGAGGTACCACCAACGCTGCCTCCGCAAGATCCTGCAAATCCATTGGCAGGATAGGCGCACCAACGTCAGTGTTCTTGCTCAGGCCAACATCCCCAGCATCGAAGCGCTGACCACGCTCAATCAGCTCCGATGGACGGACCACATCATCCGCATGCCTGATACGAGGTTCCCAAAACAAGCGCTCTACTCGGAGCTCTGACACAGCAGTGGAGCCCCAGGTGGGCAGAGGAAACACTTCAAGGACACCCTCAAAGCCTCCTTGAAAAAGTGCAACATCTCCTCCAACACCTGGGAATCCCTGGCCCAAGACCGCCCAAAGTGGAGGAGAAGCAGCCGGGAAGGCGCTAAACACCTCGAGTCTCTTCGACAGGAGCAAGCGGAAGCCAAGCGAAAACAGCGGAAGGAGCGCACGTCAACCCAAGCACCCCACCCACCCGCCCCTTCAGCCACCGTCTGCCCCACCTGTGACAGGGACTGTAGGTCCTGCATTGGACTCATCAGTCACCTGAGAACTCATTTTTAGCATGGAAGCAAGTCATCCTCGGTTCCGAGGGACTGCCTAAGAAGAATAGGCCCTACTCTTACTTTAGTCATCCTCTTGCTCTTAATGTATTTATAAAGCATCTTTGGGTTTTCCTTGATTTTACTTGCCAATATTTGTTCATGCCCTCTCTTTGCTTTCCTAACTTCCTTTTTTAATTTCACCCCTGCACTTTCTATACTCTTCTAGGGTTTCTGCAGTATTGAGTCCTCGGTATCTGTCATAAGCTTCCCTTTTTTTCTTTATCCTACCCTGTATGCCCCTTGACATCCAGGGAGCTCTAGATTTGTTAGTCCCACCCTTTGTCTTTAAGGGGACATACTTGCTCTGAACCCTCACTATCTCCTCTTTGAATGCCTCCCACTGCTCTGACACTGATTTACCTTCAGGTTTCTGTCTCCAGTCCACTTTGGCTAAATCACCTCTCAGCTTAGTAAAATTAGCTTTTCCCCAATTGGGAACTTTTATTTCTGGTCTATCCTTGTCCTTTCCCTAACTACCTTAAATCTAACTGAATTATGATCACTACCACCAATATGCTCTCCCACTGATACCCTTTCCACCTGCCCAGCTTCATTCCCTAAAACTAGGTCCAGAACCGCCCCCTCTCTTGTTGGGCTTGCTACGTGCTGGCTAAAAAAGCTCTCCTGAATGCATTTTAAGAATTCTGCTCCCTCTATATCTTTCACACTAATTTTATCCCTGTTAATATTAGGGAAGTTGAAATCCCCTACTATTACTGCCCTATTTTTGCACATCTCAGAAATGTGCCTACATATTTGCTCTTCTATCTCCCTCTGACTGTTTGGGGGCCTATCGTACACTCCCAGCAGTGTGACTGCCCCTTTTTTTTTCAGTTCAACCCATAGGGCCTCATTTGATCTTTCTAAGATACCATCCCTCCTCACTGCTGTAATTTTTTCTTTAATCAATATTGCGACCCCCCTCCTTTTTTATCCCCCTCTCTCTCTCTCTTGTCTGAAAATCCTGTAACCAGGAATGTTGAGCTGCCATTCCTGCCCTTCTTTCAGCCATGTCTCAGTAATAGTTATAATATCACACTCCCACGTGTCTATCTGTGCCCTCAGCTCATCTGCTTTATTCCCTAGACTCCTTGTGTTGAAGTATATACCATTTAGCACGGCCAAACTCCCTTGTTGTCTATTTTCTAGCCTTTGTTTCCTCTGCCTTCCAAACTCGCTTACTAATTTTCTGCCTTCCATTTCCAGCTTTGCTTCTCTCCCTTCTGAGTCCTCTCTCAGGTTCCCATCCTCCTGCCAAGCTAGTTTAAACCCTCCCCAACAGCACTAGCAAACCCCGCCGTGAGGATATTGGTCCCGGTCCTGTTGAGGTGCCACCCATCCGGCTTGTACAGGTCCCACCTCCCCCAGAAATGGTCCCAATGCCTCAGGAATCTAAAGCCCTCCCTCCTGCACAGTCTACGCATTCATCTGCTCTGTCCTTCTGTTTCTGTACTCACTAGCACGTGGCACCAGGAGTAATCTGGAGATTACTACCTTTGAGGTCCTGCTTTTTAATCTCTTTCCTAGCTCCCTAAAATCTGCCTGCAAGACCTCATCCCTCTTTCTAACTATGTCGTTGGTACCGATCTAGACCATGACCTCTGGCTGTTCACCCTCCCCCCTCAATGTCCTGCAGCCGCTCAGTGACATCCTTGACCCTGGCACCAGGGAGGCAACATACCATCCTAGAGTCACGTCTGCAGCCGCAGAAACGCCTGTCTGCTCCCCTATCGAATCCCCTATCACTATTGCTCTTCCACTCTTCCTCCTCCCCCCCCTGTGCAGCTGAGCCACCCGTGGTGTCATGGACTTGGCTCTGGCTGCACTCCCCAGAGGAACCATTGTCCCCATCAGTATTCAGAACTGAAAGCCGGTTAGCGAGCGAGATGCACTCAATTGATTCCTGCCCTACCTGCCTGGTCCTCTTCTTCTGTCTGGCGGTCACCCATTCCCTCTCTGCCCACACACTCTTAAGCTGTGGGGTGACCACCTCCTGAAACGTGCTATCCATGAAGTTCTCCGCCTCGCGGATGCATTGCAGTGACTCCAGCTGCCACTCAAGCTCCGAAACCCGGAGCTCGAGCTGCTGTAGCTGGCGACACTTCCCGCACATGTGGTCATCCAGGACTTCCCACATGGCACAGGATGTGCATTCCACGGGTGTGAGCTGCTCTGCCATGTCTTTACTTTGTAGACTATTAACTAGAAACTAGAAACACTTACCAGCTACTCACCAATCAGCTCTTTCCCTGGTTGTGACGTCACTATAGCTGTTTTGCAGTAGGTGCCTTTGAAGATGAGATAATGCCCAGGACAGGAGTACAGTCATTAACCCAGGCCCCTGTGAGGGCACTGCATTAACCCAGGCCCCTGTGAGGGCACTGCATTAACCCAGGCCCCTGTGAGGGAGTTGCATTAACCCAGGCCCCTGTGAGGGCACTGCATTAACCCAGGCCCCTGTGAGGGAGCTGCATTAACCCAGGCCCCTGTGAGGGCACTGCATTAACCCAGGCCCCTGTGAGGGCACTGCATTAACCCAGGCCCCTGTGAGGGAGCTGCATTAACCCAGGCCCCTGTGAGGGCACTGCATTAACCCAGGCCCCTGTGAGGGCACTGCATTAACCCAGGCCCCTGTGAGGGCACTGCATTAACCCAGGCCCCTGTGAGGGCACTGCATTAACCCAGGCCCCTGTGAGGGCACTGCATTAACCCAGGCCCCTGTGAGGGAGCTGCATTAACCCAGGCCCCTGTGAGGGCACTGCATTAACCCAGGCCCCTGTGAGGGCACTGCATTAACCCAGGCCCCTGTGAGGGAGCTGCATTAACCCAGGCCCCTGTGAGGGCACTGCATTAACCCAGGCCCCTGTGAGGGCACTGCATTAACCCAGGCCTCTGTGAGGGAGTTGCATTAACCCAGGCCCCTGTGAGGGAGCTGCATTAACCCAGGCCCCTGTGAGGGAGCTGCATTAACCCAGGCCCCTGTGAGGGCACTGCATTAACCCAGGCCCCTGTGAGGGAGTTGCATTAACCCAGGCCCCTGTGAGGGAGCTGCATTAACCCAGGCCCCTGTGAGGGAGCTGCATTAACCCAGGCCCCTGTGAGGGAGCTGCATTAACCCAGGCCCCTGTGAGGGCACTGCATTAACCCAGGCCCCTGTGAGGGAGCTGCATTAACCCAGGCCCCTGTGAGGGAGCTGCATTAACCCAGGCCCCTGTGAGGGAGCTGCATTAACCCAGGCCCCTGTGAGGGAGCTGCATTAACCCAGGCCCCTGTGAGGGCACTGCATTAACCCAGGCCCCTGTGAGGGAGTTGCATTAACCCAGGCCCCTGTGAGGGCACTGCATTAACCCAGGCCCCTGTGAGGGCACTGCATTAACCCAGGCCTCTGTGAGGGAGTTGCATTAACCCAGGCCCCTGTGAGGGAGCTGCATTAACCCAGGCCCCTGTGAGGGAGCTGCATTAACCCAGGCCCCTGTGAGGGCACTGCATTAACCCAGGCCCCTGTGAGGGAGTTGCATTAACCCAGGCCCCTGTGAGGGAGCTGCATTAACCCAGGCCCCTGTGAGGGAGTTGCATTAACCCAGGCCCCTGTGAGGGCACTGCATTAACCCAGGCCCCTGTGAGGGAGCTGCATTAACCCAGGCCCCTGTGAGGGAGCTGCATTAACCCAGGCCCCTGTGAGGGAGCTGCATTAACCCAGGCCCCTGTGAGGGAGCTGCATTAACCCAGGCCCCTGTGAGGAGTCATTGAGTTTACATTCAGTATATTTTTGGATGCTTGTAGTCGCCACGGCAATTGTGAGAGGGTTAACCCAGAGCCATTAAGGTTTCTGATGGTCTTATGAGAGCGATGCCGGTTTGTGCTGATTGCTGCTGTGGTCACTTGGGCTGTGGTCACTTGGGCTGTGGTCACTTGGGCTCTTGTTCCCCGGTTTCTGTTCTCACTCGTCCTGGAGATGAGCAGGATGGAGGAAGAATTCCAGCCCACTCTGCTCGCAGTATAGCTGAGTTCTGCAGGTTGTCCCTGGGGGGGTAGTATTGATGCTGCGCAGGATGAATGTTAAATAACAACAGAAAGCGCTGGAAAAACTCAGCAGGCCAGGCAACATCCGTGGAGAGAGAAACAGAGTTAACGTTTCAGGTCGAAGACCCTTCGTCAGAACTGAATGTTGCTCACGTAGAGAGGTTAGTTTGGTCTCCACATCCCTTGCGGCTGCCTGGACCTGAGAGGGATCTTCAGAGAGCTGCAGGCCTCCTTAGTGAGTAAAAATAAACCACAAACGGTTCATAAAATCAGAGCCCATGGGACTGACTGGGTTATTGTCTGACATATAGTTCACTCCGGCAGTGCTGCTTACAGTGAGGGCATGAGTCTTACTGGGACCCTGTGTAACTATAAATTGTTGTATCATTCTAAATAACTTTGGTTTCTTGAGTAAAATCTGATCTTTGGTGTTTGTGGAGGAGCTGAGATCGTGATGAGGAGAGTGGTGATTGTGGTATGGGCTCGTAGATGTACAGTATACTGTCTAATCTTATATGGGGGGGGGGAATCAGCAAAGGGCTAAACTCCCAGCTATAATCAGGAGCCAAGGGGTTAAACCCCACGGGAATATTGGGAGCTGTGTGTATAATCGAGGGGAATATTTTACTGGGACCAAACTAACATGCACAAAAGCCTTGACATTAATATCGACATTGTGCAAGAAGAATGTCATCCTACAAACACTCATTTAAAAAGGCAAGTCCGAGGGAGAGTCCTGGCACAGTGTTGGCCAAATGCACTGCACGGGGAAGTGAAGAAGCAAAGAACTTGCAATTAAATAGTGACTTAACATGACCTCAGGACGCCCCAAAATGCTTCACAGTCGATGGATTCCTTTTAAATTGCAGTTGCTGCTCTAGGTATTGGGGAGTGGAATGGATCTTGTCTGGTATCGGGAGTGGGGAATGTTCGGGGGAGCTTAAACTCACAGGATTTTTGGACTGTTGCTCTTCCTTGGATATGGGAGTGGTGCCAGAGGATTGCAAATGTTACACCCCTGTTCAAAAAAGAGGAGAGGGATAAACCCGGCAATTACAGGCCAGTCAGTGGTGGGGGAACTTTTAGAGAATAATCCGGGACAAAGTTAATTGGCACTTGGAAAAGTATGGGCTAATAAATGCAAGTCAGCACAGATTTGTTAAAGGCAAATCGTGTTTCAGTAACTTGATTGAGTTCTTTGAAGTAACAGAGAGGGTTGATGAGGATCGTGCGGTTGATGTTGTGTATATGGACTTTCAAAAGGTGTTTGACAAAGTACCACATAATAGACTTGTTTGCAAAATTAAAGCCCATGGGATTAATGGGACAGTGGCAGTGTGGATACAAAATTGGCTAACGGACAGACAGCAGAGAGTAGTGGTGAACGGTTGTTTTTCAGACTGGAGGGAAGTGTACAGTGGTGTCCCCCAGGGATCGGTGTTGGACCACTGCACTTTTTTGATATATATTAATGACCTGGACTTGGGTATACAGGGCATAATTTCAAAGTTTGCAGATGACACGAAACTCAGAAATGTAATAAACAATGAGGAGGATAGTAATAGACTTCAGGTGGACATAGACAGACTGGTGAAATGGGCAGACATGTGGCAGATGAAATTTAACGCTGAGAAATGTGAATTGATACATTTTGGTAGGAAGAATGAGGAGAGGACATATAAACTAAATGGTACAATTTTAAAGGGGGTGCAGGAACAGAGAGACCTGGGGGTGTACGTACACAAATCTTTGAAGGTGGCAGGACAAGTTGAGAAAGCTGTTAAAAAAGCATATGGGATCCTTGGCTTTATTAATAAAGGCATAGAGTACATAACATAAAATAAGATATAGGAGCAGGAGTAGGCCATTTGGCCCTTCGAGCCTGCTCCGCCATTCAATAAGATCATGGCTGATCTTCGACCTCATCTCCACTTTCCTGCCCGATCCCCATATCCCTTGATTCCCTTAACGACTGAGCCTCCACAGCCCTCTGGGGTAGAGAATTTCAAAGATTCTGAGTGAAGAAATTTCTCCTCATCTCAGTCCTAAATGGCCGACCCCTTATTCTGAGACTGTGACCCCTGGTTCCAGACTCCCCAGCCAGGGGGAACATCCTCCCTGCATCGACCCTGTCAAGCCCTGTAAAAATGTTGTACGTTTCAATGAGATCACCTCTCATTCTTCTAAACTCCAGAGAATATAGACCCAGTCTACTCAATCTCTCCTCATAGGACAATCCCCCCATCCCAGGAATCAGTCTGGTGAACCTTCATTGCACTCCCTCTACGGCAAGTATATCCTTCCTTAGGTAAGGAGACCAAAACTACACACACTACTCCAGGTGTGGTCTCGCCAGGGCCCTATATAATTGCAGTAAGACATCTTTACTCTTATACTCAAATCCTCTTGTAATAAAGGCCAACATACCATTTGCTTTCTTAGTTGCTTGCTGTACCTGCATGTTAACTTTCAGTGATTCGTGTACAAGGACACCCAGGTCCCTCTGAACACCAACATTTCCCAAACTCTCACCATTTAAAAAATACTCTGCTTTTCTATTTTTCCTACCAAAGTAGATAACTTCACATTTCTCCACATTATATTTCATTTGCCATGTTCTTGCTCACTCACTTAGCCTCTTTGCATCCTCCTCACAACTTACATTCCCACCTAGCTTTGTATCATCAGCAAACTTGGATATACAGGTCCACAATCCCTTATCCGAAACCCTTGGGGCCAGATGTGTTTCGGAATTCGGAATTTTTCGGATTTCAGAACGGTACTGTTGTTGTTGAACGGTAGCGGTGAGCTGGGCGAACGGTAGCGGTGAGCTGGGGGAACGAAAAAACTTTCGGTTTTCAGAGCTTTTCGAATTTCAGAATTGCGGATAAGGGATAGTTGACCTGTATTACATTTGGCCCCCTCTTCCAAATCATTGATATAGATTGTGAATAGCTGAGGCCCATGCACTGATCCTTGCGGTACCCCACTAGTTACAGCCTGCCAACCCAAAAATGACCCATTTATTCCTACCCTCTGTTTTCTGTCCGTTAACCAATCCTCAATCCATGCTAATATATTACCCCCAATCCCATGAGCCCTAATTTTGTTTAATAACCTCTTGTGTGGCACCTTATCGAATGCCTTCTGAAAATCCAAATACACCACATCTACTGGTTCCCCCTTGTCTATTCTGCTAGTTACAACCTCAAAGAACTAACAGATTCGTCAAACACGATTTCCCTTTCATAAATCCGTGTTGACTCTGCCCAATCCTATTATTATTTTCTAAGTGCCTTGTTACCACGTCCTTAATAATAGATTCTAGCATTTTTCCTACTACTGATGTCAGGCTAACTGGTCTGTAGTTCCCCATTTTCTCTGCCTCCTTTCTTAAATAGTGGGATTACATTTGCTAATTCCAACCGTTCTAGAATCAATGGAATTTTGGAAGGAGACAACCAATGCAGAGGAGATTTACCAGAATGGTACCAGGGATGAGGGACTTCAGTTATATGGAGAAGCTGGGGTTGTTCTCCTTAGAGCAGAGAAGGTTAAAAGGAGATTTGATAGAAGTGCTCAAAATCATGAATGGTTTTGATAGAGTAAATAATGAGAAAGTGTTTCCAGTGGCAGGAGGGTTGGTAACCAGAGGACACAGATTTCAGGCAAAAGAACCAGAGGCGACACAAGGAAACATTTTTTTACACAGCGAGTTCAAAAGGGAATTTGGATAAATACTTGAAGGGAAAAAAATTACAGGGCCATGAGAAAAGAGCAAGAGAGTGGGATTATTTGGAGAGCTCTACCAAGGAGCCGGCACAGGCACGATAGGCCGAATGGCCTCCTGTGCTGTATCAGTCTATGGTTCTACAATGCAATGGTTGCTGATTACAGAATTAGCGGACTGCTTATTAATGTGCTCCTTGTAATTGGCTCCAACTCTCCCCACCTCATCCAGTCGATACCAGCACCTGTCATAGCAGAGGCCGGCAGATTGAAGTGTCAGACACAGGCTTTCCCCTCCCTCACTCCACACTCACCCGGTTACAGCTTGCTGTATAACACTGCATCGCAAGGACTGTGTTCAATATAACACTGCCTCCCCGGGACTGTGTTCAATATAACACTGCCTCCCCGGGACTGTGTTCAATATAACACTGCCTCCCCGGGACGGTGTTCAATATAACACTGCCTCCCCGGGACTGTGTTCAATATAACACTGCCTCCCCGGGACTGTGTTCAATATAACACTGCCTCCCCGGGACGGTGTTCAATATAACACTGCCTCCCCGGGACTGTGTTCAATATAACACTGCCTCCCAGGGACTGTGTTCAATATAACACTGCCTCCCCGGGACGGTGTTCAATATAACACTGCCTCCCCGGGACGGTGTTCAATATAACACTGCCTCCCCGGGACGGTGTTCAATATAACACTGCCTCCCAGGGACTGTGTTCAATATAACACTGCCTCCCAGGGACTGTGTTCAATATAACACTGCCTCCCCGGGACTGTTCAATATAACACTGCCTCCCCGGGACGGTGTTCAATATAACACTGCCTCCCCGGGACTGTGTTCAATATAACACTGCCTCCCCGGGACTGTGTTCAATATAACACTGCCTCCCCGGGACGGTGTTCAATATAACACTGCCTCCCCGGGACTGTGTTCAATATAACACTGCCTCCCCGGGACTGTGTTCAATATAACACTGCCTCCCCGGGACTGTGTTCAATATAACACTGCCTCCCCGGGACTGTGTTCAATATAACACTGCCTCCCCGGGACGGTGTTCAATATAACACTGCCTCCCAGGGACTGTGTTCAATATAACACTGCCTCCCCGGGACTGTGTTCAATATAACACTGCCTCCCCGGGACTGTGTTCAATATAACACTGCCTCCCCGGGACGGTGTTCAATATAACACTGCCTCCCAGGGACTGTGTTCAATATAACACTGCATCCCAAGGACTAGGGTTGCAAAATTCCAGGAATTTTTAAAAAAGAGGAAACTTTCCATGGGAATTTTCGGGAATTTAGAAGTTTTTTGCACACTGATGGGTTTTTTTTCTGGCCCTTATATTATCTTTGTCATCAAAGTAGACATACTGTTCCATACAAATAAAAACAGGCTTTCAAAACTTTATTTAGGTTATAATTTTTAACTTTATTGAACCCCCACAAGAAAGACCCATCTAAAATAAAATAAAAAGAACGTCAGCTTATTTAGCCTGTAATTTGTCCTTATTTTGTCCCTTTGAGTCTCATGAGTCTTCTACTCATCATTGCTCCTCCTGATTCTCTGACTCTGGCTCTGACGTGTCCATTTCCTCCTCTATGTTACTGTCTAGCTGTGTGGTGTACACTTCTGTATCTGGCTCAGTAAGTTGTAGGTTCGCCCGGATAGCCACCAGTTTCTCCACTCTCTTGTTAGTCAGCCTGTTGCGCACCTTTGTATGCATATTCCCAAAAAGTGACCAGTTTGAATGGAAGCAGAGGAACTCTGGGCTGACTGCTGTGAGCTTTGAGTGAAGTTGTTGCATTTGGATAAATGCTGCTGCATCTTTGTGGCATTCTTTACATATGGCTTTTTGTACAGTGTTTGCACATGTACACAGTCTTTCCATCTATGAGAAGAGATTGTGTCAATTGGGCTTATACTCACTGGAGTTTAGAAGATTGAGAGGGGATCTCATCGAAACCTATAAAATTCTGTCAGGCCTGGACAGACTAGATGCAGGAAGGATGTTTCTGATGGCCGGGGAGTCCAGAACCAGGGGTCATAGTCTAAGGATAAGGGTTAAGCCATTTAGGACTGAAATGAGGAGGAATTTCTTCACCCAGAGAGTGGTGAACCTGTGGAATTCTCTGCCACAGAGGGCGGTGGAGGCCAGTTCATTAAATATATTCAAGAAGGAGTTGGATATATTTCTTAAGGCTAAAGGGATCAAGGGATATGGGGAGAAGGCAGGGACAGGGTAATGAATTTGGATGATCAGCCATGATCAAATTGAATGGCGGAGCAGGCTCGAAGGGCCGAATGGCCTACTCCTACTCCAATTTTCTATGTATCTTTAATGCCTGGGGTAAAATGTTTCCACACATCCGATGGTAAACGTGGCATTGTTCTATGCAGAGAAATAAAGGGCATTCGTCTCTGTGTCGAACTGCGGTGGATCAGCATGATTGCAACAGGGTGAGTAAATTTTTCCTGATACTCCCATGTGATGGAAGCATGACCTGTGCACGCACGACGCTACATCACCAATAGAGGGAGCTAATTGCTCATCCACTCATCCAACCAATCAGGACACATTTGTTCACAGTCACACACAGAACTTGTAATTATTAAAACAATCCAAGTGAGAAGATAAACATATATTGATTAAGAAATTCCTTAATAATTAAGATTCCATCTCTGTTAGTAATTTTGAGAGGACCAGTGGAAAAAAAATGAAAGAAATACAAAAAAAAACAATATTATGCTAGCATGTGCTTTTTTGGGCAAAATTCCCAAGCTAAACTTCCCGTGGAAAATTTCCGGAAATTTGCTGGAAACTTTCCACCCCTTCACAGCTCTACCAAGGACTGTGTTCAATATAACGCTACCTCCCCGGGACTGTGTTCAATATAACACTGCATCCCAAGGACAGTGTTCAATATAACACTGCCTTTCAGGGACTGTGTTTAATATAACGTTGCCTCCCAGGGACTGTGTTCAATATAACACTGCCTCCCCGGGACTGTGTTTAATATAACACTGCCTCCCAGGGACTGTGTTTAATATAACACTGCCTCCCAGGGACTGTGTTTAATATAACGCTACCTCCCGGGGACTGTGTTCAATATAACACTGCCTCCCCGGGACTGTGTTCAATATAACGCTACCTCCCGGGGACTGTGTTTAATATAACACTGCATCCCAGGGACTGTGTTTAATATAACGCTACCTCCCCGGGACTGTGTTCAATATAACACTGCCTCCCTGGGACTGTGTTCAATATAACGCTACCTCCCGGGGACTGTGTTTAATATAACACTGCCTCCCTGGGACTGTGTTCAATATAACGCTACCTCCCTGGGACTGTGTTCAATATAACACTGCCTCCCTGGGACTGTGTTCAATATAATGCTGCATCCCTGGGACTGTGTTCTTTAGTGACTGACTGGTGCAGTCAGACATCAGCTGGACTTCTGTTGTCACATCGATGCTATATCACCTGCGAGGGTTTGTTGTAGGGACACTCACCCTGTAGTTTATCTGGAAGATATTTCACCTCCAGGGTGATACTGTGCTCTGTATATTACCCTGCAATTGTTGGGAGTGCTGAGAATTGAAAAGGTTTCTGTTGTGCTGATATTTATCTGAACTGTTTACAGGGGGTATTTTTAAAAATGCTCAAAGGATTCAATACAGGAATCATGAGGCAACATTGAATCGAAGGTTTAAGACCAATTGGTGATTTTTAATCCGGATTGTGGGTAGCCATGAGGATATTTACAGATAGCCTAGAATTGAAGGATTTAAACCATTTCACCTTATCTCCGTCTCATGTAAAAAAAAAAAACAGCATTTGTACCAAACTTCCTGTCACCAGAACTTGTGATCTTTGTGAAAGGATGTTTATAAAAATGGACCAAAAACAGTTCAAACCTCATACAGATGTTCAGGTAACAGCAGAAAGTGACTCATTAATCTCCAGTTTCCTCCCCTTAAGTCTGGTTGTGTTCCTTAATTTAACCTTTTTGAACCATCTGTACTTTCAGAATTTAGTCAAGTCACTTTTATCCTAAGAAATCTCAAGAAAAGAGTCTTAATAATAAACGCTAATCGATTGGCATTTTACAATCATATCACCTTGAAATAATTCCCCGAGCTGGGAGAGGCCTGCTTGACTCGGAGCAAACCCGAGATCGCCCTCTCCTCTCGCTCCTTGCAGAGAAACCAATGTGTGTGCCAGACCCTGAGCGCTTCACAACTCCCTCCCACTACAGACTCCAAACATTCATTGGCAGCAAATCCTTTTCCTTTCCCTGGAGATGCAGAAAAGCAGCTTCCTCCCCCCACCCCCCCAGATTCTGTCCTCAAACTCATCAACACTTATTTATTTTTCTGATGTCTTGGTTTTTATAAATAAACTTGGAAATTTTGAAGTGGTTTCGGGTGTAATGCAAACCAATAACTTGTATTGACCAACTGTCAAAGGATCTTCATTTTAAAATGTAAATGTTTTTTAAAGTTTATGTTTGTGTGGAGGCTTCTGTCTTTGTAAATGAAATGTAATAAAAGTTCAACGGTTTTTTGCTCGCAGGACTTTGCACCTTATATTCTCACTTCCTTCCTCCTGAGCCGGAGCCGGATCCTGTCCTGCCCTGGGAGTGTCTGATTCTGACACTGGACAAAGTCTAACATGTCCAATTCTGCATTAATAAGTAGCTTCATATTGATCAGCGTATTCACCAGAAATTAGAAAATGAGACTGACAGGTCAGACTATTCCTGATAAATCCTATTTGTTTTGTAAATTTCCTGTTGTTTGTTAATCCTTCTGTGGATCAACCGCTGGGAGCTCACAGCAACTTTCGATCACAATGACCAGCCGAGTAAGGACTCAGTAACCTGGCAGGCGGGCAACTGGTCTGTGATAGCAACTCCTGAGTTTAGTGCTGGTTTACTCATTCTAAACACCAAGTCAATGCAGGGAAAGGATGAGACCAGTGGCCTCCTACAGGAATAAGAACATAAGAACATAAGAAATAGGAGCAGGAGTAGGCCAATTGGCCCCTCGAGCCTGCTCCGCCATTCAATAAGATCATGGCTGATCTGATCCTAACCGCCAATCCACTATGACAGGACTATCTCCTGAATCTAACAGAATTAGACACACGAAAACAGGAGCAGGATCAAGCTACACGGCCCCTGGGCCCGCTCCGCTACCCACAGGGCCATGACCTATCCGAACCTAGACTCATGTCCAAATTCCTGCCCGCTCCCCGTAACCCTTAATTCCCTTTTCTACTAGGAAACTGTCTATTTCTGTTTTAAATTTATGTAATGATGTAGCTTCGACAGCTTTTTGGGGCAGCATATTCCATGGACCTACCACCCTCTGAGTGAAGTAGTTCCTCCTCATCTCAGTTTTGAAAGAGCAGCCCCTTATTCTAAGACTATGCCCCCTAGTTCTAGTTTCACCCATCATCTGGAACATCCTCCCTGCATCCACCCGATCCAACCCCTTCATAATCTTACATGTTTCAATACGATCGCCTCTCATTCTTCTGAACTCCAATGAGTAGAGTCCCAATCTACTCAACCTCTCCTCATATGTCCATCCCCTCATCCCCGGGATTAATCGAGTGAACCTTCTTTGTACTGACTCGAGAGCAAGTATGTCCTTTCTTAAGTATGGACACCAAAACTGTATGCAGTATTCCAGGTGCGGTCTCACCAATACCTTGTACAACTGAAGCAATACCTCCCTATTTTTATATTCTATCCCCCTAGCAATGAAAGCCAACATTCCATTGGCCTTCTTAATCACTTGCTGCACCTGCATACTAACCTTTTGAGTTTCGTGCACCAGGACCCCCAGATCCCTTTGTACTTCAGTACTTTCAAGTTTCTTGCCATTAAGATAATAACTTGCTCTACGATTTTTCCTGCCAAAGTGCATAACCTCACACTTTCCAGTATTGTATTCCATCTGCCAAATCTCTACCCACTTACTTAGCCTGTCTATGTCCCCTTGCAGGTTTTTTATGTCCTCCTCACTCACTACTTTCCCTCCCATCTTAGTATCATCTGCAAACTTTGACGTGTTACACTCGGTCCCCTCCTCCAAATCGTTAATATAGATTGTAAAGAGTTGGGGACCCAGCACTGACCCCTGCGGAACACCACTGGTTACTGATTGCCAGTCTGAATATGAACCATTTATCCCAACTCTCTGCCTTCTGTTAGATAGCCAATCCTCTATCCATGCCAGAATATTACCCCCAATCCCGTGATTTTTTATCTTAAGCAATAATCTTTTGTGTGGCACCTTGTCAAATGCCTTTTGGAAGTCTAAATACACTACGTCCACTGGTTCACCTTTATCCACCCTATATGTTACTTCCTCAAAGAACTCCAGCAAATTTGTCAAACATGACTTCCCCTTCATAAAACCATGCTGACTTTGTCTTATTAAATTATGATTATCCAAATGTCCTGTTACTGTCTCCTTAATAATGGACTCCAAAATTTTACCTACCACAGATGTTAGGCTAACCGGTCTATAGTTTCCAGCCTTCTGTCTACTGCCCTTTTTAAATAAGGGTGTTACATTAGCAGTTTTCCAGTCTGCCGGGACCTTTGCTGAGTCCAGGGAGTTTTGGAAGATTATTACCAATGCATCCGCAATCCCTACCGCCACTTCCCTCAAAACCCTGGGATGTAAGCCATCAGGTCCAGGTGATTTATCCGCCTTGAGTCCCATTATTTTACCAAGTACTACTTCCTTAGTGATTTTAATCGTATTTAGCTCCTCCCCCCCGATAGCCCCCTGCTTGTCAAGTGTTGGGATATTCTTGGTGTCCTCTACTGTAAAGACTGATACAAAATATTCATTCAGTGTTTTTGCCATCTCCATATTTCCCACCATTAATTTCCCGGTCTCATCCTCTAAGGGACCAACATTTACTTTAGCCACCCTTTTTCTTTTTATATAACTATAAAAACTCTTACTATCTGTCTTTATATTTTTTGCTAATTTACTTTCATAATGTATCTTCCCTTTCTTAATCAATCTTTTTGTTATTTTTTGCTGTCTTTTAAAGTTTTCCCAATCCTCTATCCTCCCACTAGATTTGGCTACCTTATATGCCCTTGTTTTTAGTCGAATACTATCCTTAATTTCTTTACTTAGCCACGGATGGCTGTCTTTTCTTTTACACCCTTTTTTTCTCAGTGGAATATACTTTTTTTGGAATTTGTAAAATAACTCCTTAAATGTACACCACTGATCATGTATCGTCTTATCCTTTAACCTATTTTCCCAATCCACTTTACTCAATTCCGCTCTCATACCTTCATAGTCTCCTTTATTCAAGCTTAGCACGCTTGTTTGAGATACAGCCTCCTCACCCTCTAACTGAATATGGAATTCAACCATGTTATGGTCACTCATTCCAAGGGGATCCTTTACTAGGACATTTTTAATTAATCCTGTCTCGTTACACAGGACCAGATCTAAGGTTGCTTGCCCCCTGGTTGGTTCAGTTTGTAATCTCAGCTTCTTATAATGGTTGAGAGTGGGGCGATGCAGGCCGGGGGAGGTCCTTCAGCTCAGATAATTACCCCCCCCCCATATGTTAATTTAGTTTCAACACCCATGAGTGTAACTGGATTGGGAGGCTGTATAATAATGAGATCAATGTCTTGTATTCTGCTTGAGTTATTGTCCCGATTGTCACCCACAAGTTATTCTTTAAATTGTACCTATGAGAGGTACAGGTTGGAATCTAATCGAGGGGCTTATATATAGAATAACAGATACCCGGGAGTGAGTTACAGACTGGAATCTAATCGAGGGGTTTATATATAGAATAACAGATACCCGGGAGTGAGTTACAGACTGGAATCTATTCGAGGGGTTCGTGTATATTGGGTAGTGGTACCTGTTTGGTAAATTATAGAATTGCTGTACAGTTTAAGCAGTGATTGGAGTTTTAAGTGCAGTCGAGGCAGGAGTTACTGAGGTCTGTGCATCTGATTTGAATGTAACTGGAACAAATGTCAACAGAAAATGGATTTGAAGATTGAATTTCTTTTGCTTGATTAATATAGCGGGACACCAGAATTGTAAGTGTTCCTGTGCGAGTTCAGTGATTATTTTTCAATACAACACAGTGGACGCTTAAGTGAATTAACTTAGCAGGATTAGTGGCTTCATATAATGATGAGTGGGAGAAGCAGGGATGCGTTTTCTGTGTTAGCTTAAACGCTTTAACCTGAGCTGCTGTATGTCAATGTGTGTGTGTCAGAGTGAGTGTATGAATGTGTCAGAGTGAGAGTGTGTGTCAGTATGCGTGTGGCGAGTGTGTGTCCGTGTGGCGAGTGTGTGTCCGTGTGGCGAGTGTGTGTCCGTGTGGAGAGTGTGTGTCCGTGTGTGGAGAGTGTGTCCGTGTGAGAGTGTGTGTGTCAGTATGTGTGTGTGGAGAGTGTGTCCGTGTGAGTGTGTGTGTGGAGAGTGTGTCCGTGTGGAGAGTGTGTCCGTGTGGAGAGTGTGTCCGTGTGGAGAGTGTGTCCGTGTGGAGAGTGTGTCCGTGTGGAGAGTGTGTCCGTGTGGAGAGTGTGTCCGTGTGGAGAGAGTGTGTCCGTGTGAGAGAGTGTGTCCGTGTGAGAGAGTGTGTCAGTATGTGTGTGGAGAGTGTGTCCGTGTGAGAGTATGTGTGTGGAGAGTGTGTCCGTGTGAGAGTGTGTGTGGAGAGAGTGTCCGTGTGAGAGTGTGTATGTCAGTATGCGTGTGGAGTGTGTGTCCGTGTGGAGAGTGACCGTCCGTGTGGAGAGTGTCCGTCCGTGTGAGAGTGTGTCAGTATGTCCGTGTGAGAGTGTGTCCGTGTGGAGAGTGTGTCCGTGTGGAGAGTGTGTCCGTGTGAGAGAGTGTGTGGAGAGTGTGTCCGTGTGAGAGAGTGTGTGTCAGTATGTGTGTGGAGAGTGTGTGTGGAGAGTGTGTCCGTGTGAGAGAGTGTGTCAGTATGTGTGTGTGTGGAGTGTGTCCGTGTGAGTGTGTGTGTGGAGAGAGTGTCCGTGTGAGAGTGTGTATGTCAGTATGTGTGGAGAGTGTGTCCATGTGAGAGTGTGTGTGTCAGTATGTGTGTGGAGAGTGTGTCCGTGTGGAGAGTGTGTCCGTGTGGAGAGAGTGTGTCCGTGTGAGAGAGTGTCAGTATGTGTGTGGAGAGTGTGTCCGTGTGAGAGTGTGTGTGTCAGTATGTGTGTGGAGAGTGTGTCCGTGTGAGAGTGTGTGTGTCAGTATGTGTGTGGAGAGTGTGTCCGTGTGGAGAGTGTGTCCGTGTGGAGAGTGTGTCCGTGTGGAGAGTGTGTCCGTGTGGAGAGTGTGTCCGTGTGGAGAGCGTGTGTCCGTGTGAGAGAGTGTGTCAGTATGTGTGTGGAGAGTGTGTCCGTGTGAGAGTATGTGTGTGGAGAGTGTCCGTGTGAGAGTGTGTGTATCAGTATGTGTGTGGAGAGTGTGTCCGTGTGGAGTGTGTGTCCATGTGGAGAGTGTGTGTCCGTGTGGAGAGCGTCCGTGTGGAGAGTGTCCGTCCGTGTGAGAGTGTGTCAGTATGTCCGTGTGAGAGTGTGTGTGGAGAGTGTGTCCGTGTGAGTGTGTGTGTGTCAGTATGTGTGTGGAGAGTGTGTCCGTGTGGAGAGTGTGTCCGTGTGAGAGAGTGTGTGGAGAGTGTGTCCGTGTGAGAGAGTGTGTGTCAGTATGTGTGTGGAGAGTGTGTCCGTGTGAGAGAGTGTGTCAGTATGTGTGTGTGTGGAGTGTGTCCGTGTGAGAGTGTGTGTGGAGAGAGTGTCCGTGTGAGAGTGTGTATGTCAGTATGTGTGTGGAGAGTGTGTCCGTGTGGAGTGTGTGTCCGTGTGGAGAGTGTCCGTCCGTGTGGAGAGTGTCCGTCCGTGTGAGTGTGTCAGTATGTCCGTGTGAGAGTGTGTGTGGAGAGTGTGTCCGTGTGAGTGTGTGTGTGTCAGTATGTGTGTGGAGAGTGTGTCCGTGTGGAGAGTGTGTCCGTGTGAGAGAGTGTGTGGAGAGTGTGTCCGTGTGAGAGAGTGTGTGTCAGTATGTGTGTGGAGAGTGTGTGTGGAGAGTGTGTCCGTGTGAGAGAGTGTGTATCAGTATGTGTGTGGAGAGTGTGTCCGTGTGGAGAGCGTCCGTGTGGAGAGTGTCCGTCCGTGTGAGAGTGTGTCAGTATGTCCGTGTGAGAGTGTGTGTGGAGAGTGTGTCCGTGTGAGTGTGTGTGTGTCAGTATGTGTGTGGAGAGTGTGTCCGTGTGGAGAGTGTGTCCGTGTGAGAGAGTGTGTGGAGAGTGTGTCCGTGTGAGAGAGTGTGTCAGTATGTGTGTGGAGAGTGTGTCCGTGTGAGAGAGTGTGTCAGTATGTGTGTGTGTGGAGTGTGTCCGTGTGAGAGTGTGTGTGGAGAGAGTGTCCGTGTGAGAGTGTGTATGTCAGTATGTGTGTGGAGAGTGTGTCCGTGTGGAGTGTGTGTCCGTGTGGAGAGTGTCCGTCCGTGTGGAGAGTGTCCGTCCGTGTGAGAGTGTGTCAGTATGTCCGTGTGAGAGTGTGTGTGGAGAGTGTGTCCGTGTGAGTGTGTGTGTGTCAGTATGTGTGTGGAGAGTGTGTCCGTGTGGAGAGTGTGTCCGTGTGAGAGAGTGTGTGGAGAGTGTGTCCGTGTGAGAGAGTGTGTGTCAGTATGTGTGTGGAGAGTGTGTGTGGAGAGTGTGTCCGTGTGAGAGAGTGTGTCAGTATGTGTGTGTGTGGAGTGTGTCCGTGTGAGAGTGTGTGTGGAGAGAGTGTCCGTGTGAGAGTGTGTATGTCAGTATGTGTGGAGAGTGTGTCCATGTGAGAGTGTGTGTGTCAGTATGTGTGTGGAGAGTGTGTCCGTGTGGAGAGTGTGTCCGTGTGGAGAGAGTGTGTCCGTGTGAGAGAGTGTCAGTACGTGTGTGGAGAGTGTGTCCGTGTGAGAGTGTGTGTGTCAGTATGTGTGTGGAGAGTGTGTCCGTGTGAGAGTGTGTGTGTCAGTATGTGTGTGGAGAGTGTGTCCGTGTGGAGAGTGTGTCCGTGTGGAGAGTGTGTCCGTGTGGAGAGTGTGTCCGTGTGGAGAGTGTGTGTGTCCGTGTGGCGTGTGTGTGTGTCCGTGTGGAGTGTGTGTGTCCGTGTGGAGAGTGTGTGTGTCCGTGTGGAGAGTGTGTGTGTCCGTGTGGAGAGTGTGTGTGTCCGTGTGGAGAGTGTATGTGTCCGTGTGGAGAGTGTGTGTGTCCGTGTGGAGAGTGTGTGTGTCCGTGTGGAGAGTGTGTGTGTCCGTGTGGAGAGTGTGTGTCCCCGTGTGAGAGTGTGTGTGGAGAGTGTGTCCGTGTGGAGAGTGTGTCCGTGTGAGAGAGTGTGTGGAGAGTGTGTCCGTGTGAGAGAGTGTGTGTCAGTATGTGTGTGGAGAATGTGTGTGGAGAGTGTGTCCGTGTGAGAGAGTGTGTCAGTATGTGTGTGTGTGGAGTGTGTCCGTGTGAGAGTGTGTGTGGAGAGAGTGTCCGTGTGAGAGTGTGTATGTCAGTATGTGTGGAGAGTGTGTCCATGTGAGAGTGTGTGTGTCAGTATGTGTGTGGAGAGTGTGTCCGTGTGGAGAGTGTGTCCGTGTGGAGAGAGTGTGTCCGTGTGAGAGAGTGTCAGTACGTGTGTGGAGAGTGTGTCCGTGTGAGAGTGTGTGTGTCAGTACGTGTGTGGAGAGTGTGTCCGTGTGAGAGTGTGTGTGTCAGTATGTGTGTGGAGAGTGTGTCCGTGTGAGAGTGTGTGTGGAGAGTGTGTCCGTGTGGAGAGTGTGTCCGTGTGGAGAGTGTGTCCGTGTGGAGAGTGTGTCCGTGTGGAGAGTGTGTCCGTGTGGAGAGTGTGTCCGTGTGGAGAGTGTGTCCGTGTGGAGAGTGTGTCCGTGTGGAGAGTGTGTGTGTCCGTGTGGCGTGTGTGTGTGTCCGTGTGGAGTGTGTGTGTCCGTGTGGAGAGTGTGTGTGTCCGTGTGGAGAGTGTGTGTGTCCGTGTGGAGAGTGTGTGTGTCCGTGTGGAGAGTGTGTGTGTCCGTGTGGAGAGTGTGTGTGTCCGTGTGGAGAGTGTGTGTGTCCGTGTGGAGAGTGTGTGTGTCCGTGTGGAGAGTGTGTGTGTCCGTGTGGAGAGTGTGTGTGTCCGTGTGGAGAGTGTGTGTGTCCGTGTGGAGAGTGTGTGTGTCCGTGTGGAGAGTGTGTGTGTCCGTGTGGAGAGTGTGTCCCCCCGTGTGGAGAGTGTGTGTCCCCGTGTGGAGAGTGTGTGTCGGTGTGGAGAGTGTGTGTGTCCGTGTGGAGAGTGTGTGTGTCCGTGTGCAGAGTGTGTGTCCGTGTGGAGAGTGTGTGTGTCCGTGTGGAGAGTGTGTGTGTCCGTGTGGAGAGTGTGTGTGTCCGTGTGGAGAGTGTGTGTGTCCGTGTGGAGAGTGTGTGTGTCCGTGTGGAGAGTGTGTGTGTCCGTGTGGAGAGTGTGTGTTCCCGTGTGGAGAGTGTGTGTGTCCGTGTGGAGAGTGTGTGTGTCCGTGTGGAGAGTGTGTGTGTCCGTGTGGAGAGTGTGTGTCCCCGTGTGGAGAGTGTGTGTGTCCGTGTGGAGAGTGTGTGTGCCCGTGTGGAGAGTGTGTGTCCGTGTGGAGAGTGTGTGTGTCCGTGTGGAGAGTGTGTGTGTCCGTGTGGAGAGTGTGTGTCCCCGTGTGGAGAGTGTGTGTCCCCGTGTGGAGAGTGTGTGTGTCCCCGTGTGGAGAGTGTCCGTGTAACTGGGTGGTGGGGTACAAACAACAGAGAATGCTGGAAACACTCAGCAGGTCAGGCAGCATTGAGGAGAGAGAAACAGAGTCAATGTTCTGAGTCGGGGACCCTTCGTCAGATTTCCAGCATCCGCAGTATTTTGCTGTTGTACAAATAACAATCTGTGTTTAGCTTGTCCAGTGCCCTCCGGAGGGCGTGTTGCATTGCCAGAAGTGCAGTCCTTTAGGTGCAACGTGAAGCCAAGAGAGGCCCCTGTTCGGGTGGATGTTGAAGACCCTGTGACAATATTTGAACGAGCAGGAAATCCAGCGCAACTTTCCTCTCAATCAATGCTACCAAATACAAATTAACTGGAACGATAGCAAAATACTGCAGATGTTGGAAATCCGAAATAACAACAGAAAATGCTGGAAAAACTCAGCAGGTCAGGCAACATCCGTGGAGAGAAATTTGAGTTGACGTTTCGGGTTTGACCCTTCTTCAAAACTGGAGAGAAAAGGAACTAGATCGAAGGCAGGGCTGCGATCGGACAAAAGAATAAAAGAACCAAAAGAAGTAAAAGAGATTAGAAGCTAGACGAGATGGTAATAGGCTGGGATTAGGTGTAAAGTGTACTGGCAGGGCAAAAGATAGCTGCCAGGTGTGAGAGAGAAACAAAAGGAAAGGGGGGGGGGGGAGGAAAGGAGTGGAAAAATATAAGTAAAAATGAAATAGGGGCCGAGGTTATGAGCCTGCCTTTTCGTGGGCTATGTGGAACACTCTTTGTTCCAGTCCTACTCGGGTCCCCTCCCTCACCTCTTTTTCCGATACATTGATGACTGTATCGGTGCCGTTTCCTGCTCTCGCCCCGAACTTGACAATTTCATTCACTTTGCCTCCAATTTCCACCCTTCCCTCACCTTCACATGGTCCATCTCTGACTCTTCCCTTCCCTTCCTCGACTTCTCCGTCTCCATCTCTGGGGATAGGTTATCGACCAATATTTACTACAAGCCCACTGACTCCCACAGCTACCTGGACTACACTTCCTCCCACCCCGCTTCCTGTAAGGACTCTATTCCATTCTCCCAGTTTCTCCGCCGTATCTGCTCCGACGATGCCACCTTCCACACCAGTGCTTCAGACATGTCTTCCTTTTTCCGCAACCGAGGATTCCCCTCTACCGTGGTTGACACTGCCCTCGACCGTGTCAGTTCTATCTCCCGCACCTCTGCCCTCACCCCTGCCCCTCCCTCCCGGAACCACGATAGGGTTCCCCTTGTCCTCACCTTTCACCCCACCAGCCTCCACATTCAACGGATCATCCTCCGGCATTTCCGCTACCTCCAAAGTGATCCCACCACCAAACGTATCTTCCCCTCCCCTCCCCTTTCAGCATTCCGCAGGGACCGCTCTCTCCGAGACACCCTAGTCCACTCCTCTATCACCCCAAACAGCCCTTCCCCTTCGCCCGGCACCTTCCCGTGCAAGCGGAGGAGATGTAACACCTGCCCCTATACCTCCCCCCTCCCCACTGTCCAGGGCCCCAAACACCCCTTCCAGGTGAAACAGCGATTTACTTGTACTTCTCGCAATCTAGTATACTGTATTCGCTGCTCACGATGCGGTCTCCTCTACATTGGGGAGACCAAACGCAGATTGGGTGACCGCTTTGCGGAACACCTCCGTTCAGTCCGTAAGGGTGACCCCGAGCTTCCGGTCGCCTGTCATTTCAATTCACCGCTCCATTCCCACTCGGACCTCACCGTCCTTGGCCTCTTGTACTGTTCCACGGAAGCTCAACGTAAACTCGAGGAACAGCACCTCATCTTCCGATTAGGCACTCTGCAGCCTTCCGGACTCAATATCGAGTTCAACAATTTCAGATCATAACCTCGGCCCCTATTTCATTTTTACTTATATTTTTCCACTCCTTTCCTCCCCCCCCCCCCCCCCTTTCCTTTTGTTTCTCTCTCACACCTGGCAGCTATCTTTTGCCCTGCCAGTACACTTTACACCTAATCACAGCCTATTACCATCTCGTCTAGCTTCTAATCTCTTTTACTTCTTTTGGTTCTTTTATTCTTTTGTCCGATCGCAGCCCTGCCTTCGATCTAGTTCCTTTTCTCTCCAGTTTTGAAGAAGGGTCAAACCCGAAACGTCAACTCAAATTTCTCTCCACGGATGTTGCCTGACCTGCTGAGTTTTTCCAGCATTTTCTGTTGTTATTACAAATTAACTGGATGTTGCTGGTTAGAATCTGTCAGGTCTGTCCCCATAACAACAGTAACTGCACTTCAATAATGAATGGAATGTGCCACACGTCGAGATGTTTGAGTTGTGAAAATGTGCTATATAAATACATCAGTCTCTCTCTCCTAGAATCATACAGAAGGCCATTCTGCCCATCATGCCAGCTCCTGTACCAAACACCTATGAACAAGAAACAATCTTTGCGCAGTGCCAGGAGTATTTATTTAGTTTTTTTATACATGCAGGTGACATTATATTCAGAAAATCTTTGCAGTGAATTAAAATGCTGCATATTATGGGTTATATCTGGGTCACCTTTGATTTAGTAAATTCCATGTCAATAAAGTCCATATAAAATCAACAATGTACAAAAATAAGCGAAGCCAATTCGAGAAGATGCATGTTACAGTCTGTTACTCTTGTTTGTCGACACTTTCTGTCTGTCACTGAGTAACGAGTCTATTAATAGTTCCTTCCCAGTGATGCAGAAGTTTAGAATCTGGGGTCAGCATGGTGGGGGGTTGGGGGGGTGGGAGGGGGAGTTGAAAGTCACAAACCAGTGTGTCAACCACAGTTTGCTGGAGTTCAACTGTGACGTGACATTTCAATTGGATGTGGTGATACCAGGAGTGAAAGAATGAAACATGATGTGAGGAGCAGTACATGAAACGCCACAAAACAGCCAGTGACCCTGACCCCCCGGTCCCCAGACCCTGACCCCCCGGTCCCCAGACCCTGACCCCGACCCAGACCCCCAGCCCCTGACCCCCCGGTCCCCAGCCCCTGACCCCCCAGTCCCCAGCCCCTGACCCCCGACCCAGCCCCTGACCCCCCCGGTCCCCAGCCCCTGACCCCCCGGTCCCCAGCCCCTGACCCCCCGGTCCCCAGCCCCTGACCCCCCAGTCCCCAGCCCCTGACCCCCGACCCAGCCCCTGACCCCCCGGTCCCCAGACCCTGACCCCCGACCCAGACCCGGCCGATGCCAAGTCCAACAACTGGGGCAGGATTGGCAATTGGGGTTTGGTAAGATTGGGCAGGTGAGTATCTCGAGACCTTTAATCTGGGCCCCACACTTCAGGAAAGAGGTAAAGGCCTTCGAACGGGTAGAGAGGAGGGTTACCAGGGACGGGGGACTTCAGTTATGGGGAGAGGTTGGAAAAGTTCGGACTGTTCCCCTTGGAACAGAGCAGGTTAAGAGGTGACCGAATCGAGGTTTTCAGATGATGAGAGGTTTGGATCGAGTAGATCGAGAAAAACAACTCCCTCTGGAGAGTGGGTCAATAACCAGAGGTCACAGATTTAAATCACTGGTGAAAGATCGAGGGGAGATGAGAAATGTTTTCACTCAGGAAGTTGTCGGGATCTGGAACACTCGACCTGAAAAGGTGACGGAAGCTGATTCAATCAATAATTTAAACTGGAGTTGGACGGGTTCTCGAGGATGTGGAGCTCACAGGGTTACGGACAAGAAGCAGGGGTGGGGTGGGGACTGAGCACGACGGCTCTTTCACAAACCCAGCATAGGCACGATGGGCCGAATGGCCTCCTGTGCTGTAAGTTTCCAGGATTCTACAATTCTATCTTACTCATTGAGCACAGCTCTGACCAAACCCAGTCTCCACTTCACTCAGTCCTGTGCCTTTGCACCAACGCCTGCTAAACATCCAATCAGACGGTGCTGTTATAACATATACTAAACTTTCCCAAGCATCAAAGAGGTGACTCGATGGTGATGAGAAATAAAGTGAAATCCAGAAACTGGTCGATCGATCGATCGCCCTTCTCACGAGTAACGAGGACCCAGTCGATCGATTGATCTTCTCGCGAGTGACAAGGACCCAGTCGATCGATCGATCTTCTCGTGAGTAGCAAGGACCCAGTCGATCGATCGATCGCGAGTGCTGAGGACCCAGTCGATCGATCGATTGCGAGTGACAAGGACCCAGTCGATCGATCAATCTTCTCGCGAGCAGCGAGGACCCAGTCGATTGGTCGATTGCGAGTGACGAGGACCCAGTCAATCGATCAATTGATCGATCTTCTCGTGAGTAGCGAGGACCTAGTCGATCAATCGACTGCGAGTTACAAGGACCCAGTCAATCCATCGATCTTTTCGCGAGTGACGAGGACCCAAATCGATCATTGACATTCTCGCGAGTGACGAGGACCCAGTCGATCGATCGATTTTCTCGCGAGCAGCGAGGACCCGATCGATTGCGAGTGACAAGGACCCAGTTGATCGATCGACCTTCTTGCGAGTGACGAGGACCCAGTCGATCGATTGATCTTCTCGTGAGTAGCGAGGACCCAGTCGATCAATCGACTGCGAGTGACAAGGACCCAGTCGATCCATCGATCTTCTCGCGAGTGACGAGGACCCAAATCGATCATTGACATTCTCGCGAGTGACGAGGACCCAGTCGATCGATCGATCTTCTCGCGAGCAGCGAGGACCCGATCGATTGCGAGTGACAAGGACCCAATTGATCGATCGACCTTCTCGCAAGTGACGAGGACCCAGTCGATCGATTGATCGGCCTCGCTGAAGATCCATTTCTCACCATTTTGGGAGGTTCCAATTGTTGAAGTCGTCGGTTTCACAGTAAAACTGCGGGGAAGGTTCCGAAATGTTGATTGAAAGTTTGATGAGAGGCCGTCACTTGTCAGGGTTTAAAAGGTCTGATGGTTTCGGGGGTTCAGGATCCACCCTTCAAGACTTGAACTGAAGTTCTGCTGGACGGAAATCTTCTGGAATTGTGTCTGAAGAAGAGAAAACCAGAGCGATTAAAGGAGGCCGGAATCTATGGGGCAGGGAGGGGGTAGAGGGTGTTAGGGTGCACAGAGGGGAGCAGAGGGGGGAGTTTGAACAACTCATTCCCAGACAGCGACTGAATTTAGGAGTTTAGAAGAATGAGAGGGGATCTCATTGAAACTTATAAAATTCTGACAGGACTGGACAGACTAGATGCAGGAAGGATGTTCCTGATGGTCGGGGAGTCCAGAACCAGGGGTCACAGTCTAAGGATAAGGGGTAAGCCATTTAGGACAGAGATGAGGAGGTATTTCTTCACCCAGAGAGTGGTGAACCTGTGGAATTCTCTACCACACAAGGCAGTTGAGGCCAATTCATTAAATATATTCAAGAAGGAGTTGGATATATTTCTTAAGGCTAAAGGGATCAAGGGATATGGGGAGAAGGCAGGGACAGGGTACTGAATTTGGATGATCAGCCATGATCTCATTCAATGGCGGAGCAGGCTCGAGGGGCCGAATGGCCTACTTCTGCTCCTAGCTTCTATGAATTGCACTGGGCCATTACACTGTGGCAGTGAGCGGCTTCGCGAGGGAAATGAGGAGAGAAAACGGGCAAAAGTCGCCTCTCCTTGGGCTCCATGTTTGTCTTGGTAGAAGCAGCCTATCCCTCAGATCAGGAGTGTGTGTGAGGACAGTACAGACAGTGGGTGGGACACGGGGGCTGTAGCAGCACCACACATCCTCAGGGCCTAGTGCTGTCGACTGATATTCCCAGCGGTGGGGGGAGGGGGGAGGAGATCAGATACGTCACGTCAACAGTGGTCCTCCTCATCCCCTCCCACCCTCACTCACCCCAGCCCCCACAAACTGCGTCAGCGAGAACACGACTGAAGGAACAGGAGGAGGCCATTTAGCCTATTCCACCATTCAGTTAGATCATGGCTGATCTGTTCCTCAACTCCATCCACTCGTGACCCTTAATACCCTTTGACATGAATCAGTCATTCATGAAAAAAAGACTTATGAAATAATACTGAGCGGCCTGCGGGTGGCGCTGTCCAGGGAGAGTATAAATACTCGGGCACGGGCCCAGCTTGCGCAGGACATTCTTAACAGGAACTAGTGAAGGACACAACTAGACCTCCATGTTGTAAAACAGTTGCTTAAAGCTTTGTTTAACGCTTAGACCAAGTGCCTCGTAGTTTTCTTATGTCACCCTTACCCAACAAAAATCCATCAATCTGTTTTGAAAGATTTCAGTTGACCCCCAGCCTCAACAGCTTTTTGGGGGGAGAGAGTTCCAGATTTCCACCCCCCTTTATGTGAAGAAGTGCTTCCTGACATCACCCCTGAACAGCCTGGCTCTAATTTTAAGGTTCTGCCCCCTTGTTCTGGACTCCCCCCACCAGAGGAAATAGTTTCTCTCTATCTACCCGATCAACTCCTTTAATCATCTTAAACACCTCGATTAAATCAGTGGTTCTCAAACTAGAGATCCGTAAAGCATTTCCAGGGGGTTTGCAAAATAATGTGAAAGTGCTTATTGAACAGAAACGCAGCATGTGTTTATTGTAAACGTTCCTTGCAGGAGCAGAGCGGACAGACAGAAGCTATGAACCCCATCGGTAAGCTCATAGCAATGGCGAAAGGTTACTGTCCCATGGATCCATCCGTCATAAGACAATGTCAATGGAAAATCGATTCCCGACACTCCTTAATTGCTGCAACACAAACGTTGCAAACACTCAGCCGGTTGGCGTGCATCTGCGGCAGAACAAACGAGTCGTTTCGGGTAATGGCCCTTCCTCAGCCTGTTGATACATGTTGCTTCTCTCCACAGATGCTGCCTGACACGCTAAGTGTTTCTAATTTCAGATTCCAGCATCGACAGCATTCTGCTTTTTGTTCACTTTATTTGCTGCACAGGATTTGCTTTTGAGTTCCATTGACCATCTGCTCTCGTTATACACATTGATGGTGTGTGAAGAAATTGCTTTATACTATTTGCATGTGTTAATGTACCAGGTTTAGAATTCAACAAGTGCCCAGTCTGCAGCTTTTATCTCCATTAAAAACCTTGTGTTAGATGTGGACTTCCTGCCCACGAACCTTGTTCTTATGGTTTTTGGCAGTGGGCTTGTGTCAGGTTTGTTCTGGCAATTGTCACGGGGTAGTTGCGGGCTGTTGCTAGTATGTGGGTCTGTGGCACGAGTCTCTCTCCACACTGACCACAACTTACTGAGAATTTTAACTGGTGCATGAGAACTGATTGCAAAGTAATGGATGACCGTACAGCAGCCCTGAAGCACAGTGGGGTATTAAACCATGTTACCTGTCTACACAATCACTGAGCATGGGTTGGCTAAAATTACCTGCCATTAGGTGAGTTTTATGCAGAAAAAGAGGAGAAACCTTGGAGGAGAGCACACACGGTGGAGCGCTGAGAGCGGCACGAAGATCGCCAGACTGACCCGCAGTTCCACTGGTTGGGGATTCTAGGACTAGGGGCAGAGTCTAAAAATTAGAGCCAGACCGTTCAGGAGTGAAATTAGGAAACACTTCTACACACAAAGGGTGGTCGAAGTTTGAAACTCTCTTCCATAAACGGCAATTGATGCTGGATCAGTTGTTAATTTTAAATCTGAGATTGGTAGCTTTTTGTTAACCAAAGGTAATAAGGGATATGGGCCAAAGGCGGGTGGATGGAGTTAGGTCGCAGATGAGCCATGATCTCATTGAATGGCAGAACAGGCTCGAGGGGCTGAATGGCCTCCTCCTGTTCCCATGTTCCTTTGTTCCCTCGAGCCCGCTTCGCCATTCAATAAGATCATGGCTGATCATCAACCTCAACTCCACTCTCCCGCCCGATCCCCATATCCCTTGATTCCCCCAGAGTCCAAACATTCCATTAGCCTTCTAAATTATTTTTGTACCTGTCCACCAGCTTTTAGCGATTTCTGCACTTGGACCACTAAATCTCTAAGATAATCCACAGATTATAATCTAACTTCATCATTGCAACACCCGGTGAATGACCCACAGTCCCTGTGTCAGTCCGGGATAATGACACATATTGCTCACCCCTCGCCCCCTTCACCCCTCGCCCCTTCACCCCTCGCCCCTTCAACCCTCGCCCCTTCAACTATCGCCCCTTCAACTATCGCCCCTTCAACCCTCGCCCTCTTCACCCCCCTTGCCCCCTTCACCCCTCGCCCCTTCACCCCTCGCCCCTTCAACCATCGCCCCTTCAACCCTCGCCCCTTCAACTATCGCCCCTTCACCCCTCGCCCTCTTCACCCCCCTTGCCCCCTTCACCCCTCGCCCCTTCAACCATCGCCCCTTCACCCCTCGCCCCTTCAACCATCGCCCCTTCACCCTTCGCCCCCTTCAGCCCTCGCCCCTTCACTCTTCACCCCTCGACATTCACCCCTCGCCTCAAGCCCCCACTCACTCTGTGCCTCTCTCGCCCGCTCCCTTCCAACCCCATCTCTCAGAGCCCCCCTTTCCCCTCACCCCCCTCTTCTCCCCTCGACCTCCTCTGCCCTCGCCACCCCTCACAACCCTCTTCCTGAGCCGTCCCTTTGTCCCCCACCCCTCTTGCACTCACCATTCCCCCACCCCTCACCCCCATTCCCCTACCCCTCACCCTTTCACCCCCATTCCCCTACCCCTCGCCCCTTCACCCCCATTCCCCTACCCCTTCACCCCCTCACCCCCATTCCCCTACCCCTCACCCCCCATTCCCCTACCCCTCACCCCATTCCCCTACCCCTCGCCCCTTCACCCCCATTCCCCTACCCCTCACCCCTTCACCCTCACCCCCCTTTCCCCCACCCCTCACCCCCCTTTCCCCCACCCCTCACCCCTTCACCTCCCGCCCCTCTCGCACCCCCCATCCCCTCGCCCCATTCCCCCGCCCCTCGCCCTCACCGTTGCAGCGGTAGCGCAGATTTGCCCAGATGATATTTTCCTGTGAGAAGCAGAAGACGCCGAGTCTCCCTCCGCGCATCGTGGTATCAATGATTGTTCGGGAATCCGCCACGATCACCGGTCCCCGCGTACAGCCGCACCCTGCAGGAAGAAAACCACAGGCTCAGATGTGGGGGCGGGGAGGGGGTTGGATGGAGGGGTTGGATGGAGGGGTGAAGGGCGAGGTGCCCAAGAATGTCATCCACTTTCTGCACACCTCCCACCCCAGTGAGAATGATGGGCGGCGACTGGTACAACCCCGCCCGCCCCCCCCCCCCCCCGCAGGTCGCAGTCTGTGTGGAGGAGGTGATGAGGAAACAGGGTCGGGCTGGGAGTTTCCCCACCTCCGGGGAGACTGCGACCCCCCTTGAACTCCGGGGACACTTCGACCCCCCTGACCTCCGGGGAGACTGCGACCCCCCCGACCTCCGGGGAGACTGCGACCCCCCCTGAACTCCGGGGAGACTGCGACCCCCCCCCCCCCGACCCCCGGGGAGACTGCAACCCCCCCTGAACTCCGGGGAGACTGCAACCCCCCCCCGACCTCCAGGGAGACTGCGACCTCCCCTGACCCCCGGGGAGACTGCGACCCCCCTGACCCCCGGGGAGACTGCGACCCCCCCGACCCCCGTGGAGCCTGCGACCCCCCCTGACCCCCGTGGAGACTGCGACCCCCCCGGGAAGACCGCAACCCCCCCTGACCCCCGGGGAGACTGTGCCCACCTGATGTATCCGACCTGTGGCCGGTGCTCAAGGAACCAGCGATACGAAGTCTTATCTTTCCACCCAATGTTCTTGGGGTCTTTCCACAGGAGCCGGACCTGATCATTGGTGTCTCCGGTGTGCCAGAGGGCATTCCGCAGGTGTTCCCCTGGGCCAGTCTGAGATTTCACCGCCTGTTTACAGCAGAGTGAGATATTCCGTCAGTACAGAAATCTGTTGGGTTTATAGTGAATTATCACATTTCCTTTACGTCGATTACAAGTCTGAGGGCTGGGAAACATTGAAACTTTATTAAATGAAGTCAATGATATAGTAACACACAACCCCTTACACACAGTGCACAGGAGATCAGTATCGATTATAGCTCAGCTGCAAAGGATTCTTCATCCGCAGATCGAAAGCGTGTCGCCTTGACACTGTGCCAACTCTTTACCCAAGCCACCCCTCTCCCCGAGCCACGCCTCTCCCCGAGCCACGCCTCTCCCCGAGCCACCCCTCTCCCCGAGCCACCCCTCTCCCCGAGCCACCCCTCTCCCCGAGCCACTCCTCTCCCCGAGCCACCCCTCTCCCCGAGCCACCCCTCTCCCCGAGCCACCCCTCTCCCCGAGTCTCCCCGAGCCACGCCTCTCCCCGAGCCACCCCTCTCCCCGAGCAACCCCTCTCCCCGAGCCACGCCTCTCCCCGAGCCACCCCTCTCCCCGAGTCTCCCTGAGCCACGCCTCTCCCCAAGCCACCCCTCTCCCCGAGCCACCCCTCTCCCCGAGTCACGCCTCTCCCCGAGCAACCCCTCTCCCCGAGCCACCCCTCTCCCCGAGTCTCCCCGAGCCACGCCTCTCCCCGAGCCACGCCTCTCCCCGAGCCACGCCTCTCCCCGAGCCACCCCTCTCCCCGAGCCACCCCTCTCCCCGAGCCACCCCTCTCCCCGAGCAACCCCTCTCCCCGAGCCACCCCTCTCCCCGAGCCACCCCTCTCCCCGAGCCACCCCTCTCCCCGAGCAACCCCTCTCCCCGAGCCACCCCTCTCCCCGAGCCACCCCTCTCCCCGAGCCACCCCTCTCCCCGAGCAACCCCTCTCCCCGAGCCACCCCTCTCCCCGAGCCACCCCTCTCCCCGAGCCACCCCTCTCCCCGAGCCACCCCTCTCCCCGAGCAACCCCTCTCCCCGAGCCACCCCTCTCCCCGAGCCACCCCTCTCCCCGAGCCACCCCTCTCCCCGAGCCACCCCTCTCCCCGAGCCACCCCTCTCCCCGAGCCACCCCTCTCCCCGAGCCACCCCTCTCCCCGAGCAACCCCTCTCCCCGAGCCACCCCTCTCCCCGAGCCACCCCTCTCCCCGAGCCACCCCTCTCCCCGAGCCACCCCTCTCCCCGAGCCACCCCTCTCCCCGAGTCTCCCCGAGCCACGCCTCTCCCCGAGCCACCCCTCTCCCCGAGCCACCCCTCTCCCCGAGCCACCCCTCTCCCCGAGCCACCCCTCTCCCCGAGCCACTCCTCTCCCCGAGCCACCCCTCTCCCCGAGCCACGTCTATCCCCGAGCCACCCCTCTCCCCGAGCCACTCCTCTCCCCGAGCCACGTCGATCCCCGAGCCACCCCTCTCCCCGAGCCACTCCTCTCCCCGAGCCACGCCTCTCCCCGAGCCACTCCTCTCCCCGAGCCACGCCTCTCCCCGAGCCACTCCTCTCCCCGAGCCACCCCTCTCCCCGAGCCACCCCTCTCCCCGAGCCACCCCTCTCCCCGAGCCACTCCTCTCCCCGAGCCACGCCTCTCCCCGAGCCACCCCTCTCCCCGAGCCACCCCTCTCCCCGAGCCACCCCTCTCCCCGAGCCACCCCTCTCCCCGAGCCACCCCTCTCCCCGAGCCACGCCTCTCCCCGAGCCACTCCTCTCCCCGAGCCACGCCTCTCCCCGAGCCACCCCTCTCCCCGAGCCACCCCTCTCCCCGAGTCACGCCTCTTCCCGAGCCACCCCTCTCCCCGAGCCACCCCTCTCCCCGAGCCACCCCTCTCCCCGAGCCACGCCTCTCCCCGAGCCACCCCTCTCCCCGAGCCACCCCTCTCCCCGAGCCACCCCTCTCCCCGAGTCACGCCTCTTCCCGAGCCACCCCTCTCCCCGAGCCACCCCTCTCCCCGAGCCACCCCTCTCCCCGAGTCACGCCTCTTCCCGAGCCACCCCTCTCCCCGAGCCACCCCTCTCCCCGAGCCACGCCTCTCCCCGAGCCACCCCTCTCCCCGAGCCACCCCTCTCCCCGAGCCACCCCTCTCCCCGAGCCACTCCTCTCCCCGAGCCACGCCTCTCCCCGAGCCACCCCTCTCCCCGAGCCACCCCTCTTCCCGAGCCACTCCTCTCCCCGAGCCACCCCTCTCCCCGAGCCACGCCTCTCCCCGAGCCACCCCTCTCCCCGAGCCACCCCTCTCCCCGAGCCACGTCTATCCCCGAGCCACCCCTCTCCCCGAGCCACCCCTCTCCCCGAGTCACGCCTCTTCCCGAGCCACCCCTCTCCCCGAGCCACCCCTCTCCCCGAGCCACCCCTCTCCCCGAGCCACGCCTCTCCCCGAGCCACCCCTCTCCCCGAGCCACCCCTCTCCCCGAGCCACCCCTCTCCCCGAGCCACGCCTCTCCCCGAGCCACCCCTCTCCCCGAGCCACGCCTCTCCCCGAGCCACCCCTCTCCCCGAGCCACCCCTCTCCCAGAGTCTCCCCGAGCCACGCCTCTCCCCGAGCCACTCCTCTCCCCGAGCCACCCCTCTCCCCGAGCCACCCCTCTCCCCGAGCCACGCCTCTCCCCGAGCCACCCCTCTCCCCGAGCCACCCCTCTCCCCGAGCCACCCCTCTCCCCGAGCCACGCCTCTCCCCGAGCCACCCCTCTCCCCGAGCCACGCCTCTCCCCGAGCCACCCCTCTCCCCGAGCCACCCCTCTCCCCGAGCCACGCCTCTCCCCGAGCCACGCCTCTCCCCGAGCCACCCCTCTCCCCGAGCCACGCCTCTCCCCGAGCCACCCCTCTCCCCGAGCCACGTCTATCCCCGAGCCACCCCTCTCCCCGAGCCACCCCTCTCCCCGAGCCACGCCTCTCCCCGAGCCACTCCTCTCCCCGAGCCACGCCTCTCCCCGAGCCACGCCTCTCCCCGAGCCACGCCTCTCCCCGAGCCACTCCTCTCCCCGAGCCACCCCTCTCCCCGAGCCACGCCTCTCCCCGAGCCACGCCTCTCCCCGAGCCACGCCTCTCCCCGAGCCACCCCTCTCCCCGAGCCACGTCTATCCCCGAGCCACGCCTCTCCCCGAGCCACCCCTCTCCCCGAGCCACCCCTCTCCCGGTGCCTCCCGCCCAGCAAGACTAGATCACAAGGAGCTCCAGTGTGTTTCTTTTATATGTTTAATGACGTCCTCCTAACAGAATGCCATTACGTTACCATGTTCTAACGGTGTCTGGTTAATCTCTCTTTGAGTTTGCGCAATAACATCTGTCTACTCACGAGTGAGACACCGTGGCGATCAGTTATGACCTTCCCATAACAAGCCTGTTCATCCCACATCACTCCTGACAGTCACTCGACTCGTTTATGATATACCTACTATATTTCTTCATCTCTTCTCATGGACGGTTAGTGAGATAATGACTCCACTGCCCCAGGCCTGACCTGTCTAGCCATTACAGAACGAGTAACATAGAAACATAGAAGATCGGAGGCCCCTCGAGCCTGTTCCGCCATTCAATGAGATCATGGCTGATCATCCAAATTCAGTACCCTGTCCCTGCTTTCTCCCCATATCCCTTGATCCCTTTAGCCTTAAGAAATATATCCAACTCCTTCTTGAATATATTTAATGAATTGGCCTCAACTGCCTTGTGTGGTAGAGAATTCCACAGGTTCACCACTCTCTGGGTGAAGAAATTCCTCCTCATCTCAGTCCTAAATGGCTTACCCCTTATCCTTAGACTGTGAACCCTGGTTCTGGACTCTCCCGCCATCGGGAACATCCTTCCTGTATCTAGTCTGTCTAGTCCTGTTAGAATTTTATAAGTTTCAATGAGATCCCCTCTCATTCTTCTAAACTCTGGAGAATATAAGCTTAATCGACCAATCTCTCCTCATACGTCATTCCTGCCATCCCAGGTATCAGTCTGGTGAATCTTCGCTGCACTCCCTCCGTGGCAAGAACATCCTTCCTCAGATAAGGCGACCAAAACTGCACACAATACTCAAAGTGTGGTCTCACCAAGGCCCTGTACAACTGCAGCAAGACATCCTTGTTCCTGTACTCGAATCCTCTCGCTATAAAGGCCAACATACCAGTTACCTTCTTTACCGCCTGCTGCACCTGCATGCTTACCTTCAGCGACTGGTGCACAAGGACACCCAGGTCTCGTTGCACTTCCCCTTTTCCCAATCTATTGCCATTCAGATAATAATCTGTCTTCCTGTTTTTGCCACCGAAGTGGATAACCTCGCATTTATCCACATTATACTGCATTTGCCATGCATCTGCCCAATCACCCAACCTGTCCAAATCGTACTGGAGTTTCTCGGCATCCTCCTCACAGCACACACGCCCACCCAGCTTTGTGTCGTCTGCAAACTTGGAGATATTACATCTAGTTCCCTCGTCTAAATCATTTATATATATTGTGAATAGCTGAGGTCCTAGCACCGATCCCTGCCGTACCCCACTAGTCACTGCCTTCCACTCGGAAAAAGACCCGTTTATTCCAACTCTTTGCTTCCTGTCTGCCAACTAGTTCTCTATCCAAGTCAGAACCTTACCCCCAATCCCGTATGCTTTAACTTTGCACGCCAATCTCTTATGCGAGACCTTATCGAAAGCCTTCTGAAAGTCCAAATACACCACATCCACTGGTTCTCCCTTATCTATTCTACCAGTTACATCCTCAAAAAATTCCAGTAGATTAGTCAAGCATGATTTACCTTTTGTAAATCCATGCTGACTTTGTCCGATCCTGTCATTGTTTTCCAAGTGCTCTGCTATTACATCTTTTATAATGGACGCTAACATTTTCCCCACTACCGATGTCAGGCTTACCAGTCTATAATTCCCCGTTTTCTCTCTACCACCTTTTTTGAATAGTGGGGTTAAATTAGCTACCCTCCAATCCACGGGAACTGTTCCAGATTCTATAGAATTTGGGGTATTAATATATTGGATCTATATTTTCAAAGCTTTCTATGGATAGTCTACCTGATACACTCACAGCCATCCCCATTGCCTACTTCATCAGCTGACAACTAAAACAGACGTCATATTCCCGGCAAACTCACACTGTGCGTAAAAACGAAACCCTAGAATCCTACAGCACAGAAGGAGGCCATTCGGCCCATCGTGCCTGAGCCAGCTCTTTGACAGAGCTCTCCAATTAGTCCCACTCCCTGCTCTTTCCCCACAGTCCTGCAAATTTCTCCTTTTGAAATATAAATCCAAGGGTGTAAATGGGGAAGAGGAGCCGCGATCTGGGAATACAGATACATAAATCACTAAAGGTAGAAACACACATTGAAAAGGCCACAAAGAGCGCAAACAAAATACTGGGGTATATTTCTACAGGAGCAGAATACAAAAGCAGGGAGGCAATGTTAAATTTAACCCGGGGCAAGGGGGGGAGTGGGGAGGGGGCTCCTGCCCTGCAGGCTGGGCCCAGTGAAGTACAGATTGTGGATGGAGGCGCTCGCCTACCTTGAGCTGGATTCCAGGGTCGGCCACAGCGCGGAAGGGATTGGCTTGCCAGTACGTTTGCTCCGTCTGTTTCCACATCACCACATAGAAGCTGGAGCTGTCCTGATAGCCGAAGATAAAGCCAGCATAGTCATCATCAGTCTCCGTGTTCACGTGAAACGTTCCTTCAAAATCCACACCGTTAAAGGCCGTGTAACCTGTGGAGAAGCAGCAGGTCACTCAGAATAAAGATTCAACAATGTGGGGGGTCACAGCCACTCACTCTCAGTAACTGAGAGTCGGGGGAAGGGTCAGGGGGGAAGGGTCAAGGGAAAGGGTCAGGGTGAAAAGTCAGGCCATGCATCGTCTCTGTTCTCGACACCACAGCTGTAAAGTGGAGGAGGAACAATGTCTGAGGGAGAAGCCAGTACACCCGAGATCTATGGAGGCCTGGCAGCAACTCCTTCATCACACAGCACGGGTTAGATACAGAGTAAAACTCCCTCTACACTGTCCCATCAAACACTCCCAGGGCAGGTACAGCACGGGTTAGATACAGAGTAAAGCTCCCTCTACACTGTCCCATCAACACTCCCAGGGCAGGTACAGCACGGGTTAGATACAGAGTAAAGCTCCCTCGACACTGTCCCATCAAACACTCCCAGGGTAGCTACAGCACAGGTTAGATACAGAGTAAAGCTCCCTCGACACTGTCCCATCAAACACTCCCAGGGTAGCTACAGCACAGGTTAGATACAGAGTAAAGCTCCCTCGACACTGTCCCATCAAACACTCCCAGGGCAGGTACATCACGGGTTAGATACAGAGTAAAGCTCCCTCTACACTGTCCCATCAAACACTCCCAGGGCAGGTACAGCACGGGTTAGATACAGAGTAAAGCTCCCTCTACACTGTCCCATCAAACACTCCCAGGGCACGTACAGCATGGGTTAGATACAGAGTAAAGCTCCCTCTACACTGTCCCCATCAAACACTCCCGGGGCAGGTACAGCACGGGTTAGATACAGAGTAAAGCTCCCTCTACACTGTCCCATCAAACACTCCCGGGGCAGGTACGGCACGGGTTAGATACAGAGTAAAGCTCCCTCTACACTGTCCCATCAAACACTCCCAGGGCAGGTACAGCACGGGTTAGATACAGAGTAAAGCTCCTTCTACACTGTCCCATCAAACACTCCCAGGGCAGGTACAGCACGGGGTTAGATACAGAGTAAAGCTCCCTCTACACTGTCCCATCAAACACTCCCGGGGCAGGTACGGCACGGGTTACATACAGAGTAAAGCTCCCTCTACACTGTCCCATCAAACACTCCCAGGGCAGGTACAGCACGGGTTAGATACAGAGTAATTCTCCCTCTACACTGTCCCATCAAACACTCCCGGGGCAGGTACGGCACGGGTTACATACAGAGTAATTCTCCCTCTACTTTTGTTCGTTTCACATTTACTGTTATTGTTTAAAATCTAAATTTCCCAGCTTTAAGCAGGGCTATACAGAGATATACAAGGCCTACAATTCAGAGCAGCTGAAGGCAGTTAATTAGGGAAACTAGATGAAACTGGTTTTCCTGTAGCAGGGCTCAGCCAGCTCCTTTGTTTCAGGGCCTATAAAAACAGGCATCACAGTGTGGTTTGAACAGAGTGCTGTGAGTGAGGGAGTTAGTTGAGGAGTGAAAGGAGGAGCGAAAGGAGGAGCTCCCTTGCTTCACCTTTGCTTTTCCTAACTTTTCACCCTGTAGGAATTGGTTCTTACTTTACACCAAGGAAAGAGTCCAAGAACAGAACTAGGAAGGTAGTGCAGGAGTCCCCTGGGTCCATCTCCCTCTCCAACAGATTTTCCGTTTTGGATACTGCTGGGGGAGATGGTTTCTCAGGGGAATGCAGCAAGAGCCAAGTCCGTGGCACTACGAGTGGCTCAGCTGCACAGGACGGGGGGGGAAACAGCAGGAGAGCAATAGTGATAGGGGATTCTATCGTAAGGGGAACATTTAGACGTTTCTGTGGCCGCAGACGTGACTCCAGGATGGTATGTTGCCTCCCTGGTGCCAGGGTCAAGGATGTCACTGAGCGGCTGCAGGACATTGAGGGGGGAGGGTGAACAGCCAGAGGTCGTGGTCCATATCGGTACCAACAACATAGGTAGAAAAAGGGATGAGGTCCTGCACGCAGTATATAGGGAGCTAGGAAATAAATTAAAAAGCAGGACCTCAAAGGTAGTAATCTCAGGATTACTCCCAGTGCCACGTGCTAGCGAGAGCAGAAATAGGAGAATAGACCAGATGAATGCGTGGCTGGAGAGATGGCGTAGGAGGGAGGGATTTAAATTCCTGAGGCACTGGGACCGATTCTGGGGAAGGTGGGACCTGTACAAGCTGGACGGATTACACCTTGGCAGAACTGGGATCAATATTCTCGCAGGGGGGTTTGCTAGTGCTGTTGGGAAGGATTTAAACTAGTTTGTCAGGGGGCTGGGAACCTAAGTCCAGAAACAAAGCTGGAAGTGCAAGTTAGAAAAGGAGTCAGCAAAACTAGTCGGGAGCAGAAACAAAGGCCAACAGTAAAGAGGGGCAAAGTGCAAAAAATATTAAACAGGCAAAGTTGAAGGCACTTTAGCTAAATGTACGTAGCATTCGCAACAAGGTGATGAATTAATGGCACTAATAGAAGTAAATGGGTATGATGTACAGAGACATGGTTGCAGGGTAACCAAAGCTGGGAACTGAATGTTCCAGGGTACTCAACATTTAGGAAGAACAGACAAAAAGGAAAAGGAGGTGGCGTAGCGCTGTTAATAAGGGATGAGATCGGTACGGTAGAGATAAAAGATCTTGGCTCGGCAGATCAGATGTAGAACTGGAATCAGTTTGGGTGGAGCTAAGAAACAGCAAAGGATGTAAAACATTGGTGGGAGTTGTGTATAGGCCACCAAACAGTAGTGGTAATGTAGGGCACAGTATCAATCAAGAAATTAGAAGTGCATGTAACAAGGGCAATACGGTAATCATGGGGGACTTTAATCTACATATTGACTGGGCAAATCAAATTACCACTAATGGTGTGGAGGACAAATTCTTGGAATGCATGCGAGATGGTTTCCTGGATCAGTATGTGGAGGAACCAACCAGGGAACAGGCTATTCTGGAGCTGGTACTGTGTAATGAGAAAGGGCTAATCAATAATCTTGTGGTAAAGAGGCCTTTAGGGACAAGTGACCATAATATGATTGAATTTTACATTAAGTTTGAGAGTGATGTAATCCAATCTGAAACTAAGGTCTTTAATCTAAACAGAGGAAACTACAAGGGTATGAGGGACAAGTTGGCCATGGTAGATTGGGAGACTACACTAAAAGATATTAAGGGTGACATACAATGGCTAACATTCAAGGAAGTTATGCATAATTTGCAACAAACATATATTTCTCTAGGGCATAGAAACCCAAAAGGAAAAGCGATCCAACCATGGCTAACAAAAGAAATTAAAGCTAGTATTAAGTCAAAGGAGGAAGCTTATAAAGTTGCCAGAAAAAGCGGTCAGCCTGAGGATTGGGATCTTTTTAGAAATCAGCAAAGGGGGACCAAGAAATTGATAAAGAAAGGGAAAATGGAATATGAGCACAAACTAGCAAAAAATATAAAAACGGATTGTAAAAGCTTCTATAGGTATGTGAAAAGAAAAAGACTGGCGAAGGTAAATGTAGGTCCTTTACAGTCAGAGATGGGAGAATTTATAATGGGGAATGAGGAAATGGCAGAGAAATTAAATAAATACTTTGTTTCTGTCTTCACGGAGGAAGACACAAAAAACCTCCCAGAAATACGAGAAAACCAATGGTGTGGTGAGAATGAGGAACTTAAAAAAATTATTATTAGTAAATAAACAGTACTAGCAAAATTAATGGGACTAAAAGTCGATAAATCCCAAGGACCGGATGACCTACATCCTAGGGTTTTGAAAGAGGTGGCCATTGGGATAGTGGACGCATTGGTTGTCATCTTCCAAAATTCTATAGATTCTGGAACGGTTCCTGCAGATTGGAGGATAGCAAATGTAACCCCGCTATTTAAGAAAGGAGGGAGAGAGAAAACGGGGAACTACAGAACTGTTAGCCTCACATCAATAGTTGGGAAAATGCTGGAATCTATTATAAAGGATGCAATAACTGGGCACTTAGAAACTAATAGTAAGATTGGGCAAAGTCAACATGGATTTATGAAAGGGAAATCCTGTTTAACAAACCTATTGGAGTTCTTTGAGGATGTAACTAGTGGAGTAGACAAAGCGGAACCGGTAGATGTGGTGTATTTGGATTTTCTGAAGGCCTTCGATAAGATCCCACACAAGAGGTTGGTGAACAAAATGGAATTGGAGGTAATATACTAGCATGGACTGAGAATTGGTTAACAGACAGAAAACAAAGAGTAGGGATAAACGGGTCTTTTTCAGGATGGCAGGCTGTGACTAGTGGGGTACCGCAAGGATCGGTGCTTGGGCCCCAGCTATTCACAATCTATATCAATAATTTGGATGAGGGGACTAAATGTAACATTTCCAAATTTGTTGATGATACAAAGCTAGGTGGCAGTGTTAGTTGTGAAGAGGATGTGAAGAGTCTTCAGGGGGATCTCGACAGGCTCAGTGAGTGGGCGAGAACATGGCAGATGGATTATAATGTGGATAAATGTGAAGTTATCCACTTTGGTAGAAAAAACAGAAAGGCAGAGTATTTCCTAAATGGTGAAAGATTGGGGAATGCAGATGCTCAAAGGGACCTGGGTGTCCTTGTACCTGAGTCACTGAAAGTGAATGTGCAGGTGCAGCAAGCCATTAGGAAGGCAGATGGTATGCTGGCATTCATTACAAGAGGATTTGAGTACAGGAGTAAAGAAGTCTTACTCCAATTATATAGGGCCTTGGTGAGACCACACCTGGAGTACTGTGTTTTGGTCTCCTTACCTAAGGAAGGATATACTTGCCATAGAGGGAGTGCAACGAAGGTTCACAAGATTGATTCCTGGGATGGCGGGACTATCGTATGAGAAGAAATTGAGTAAACTAGGCCTGTATTCTCTTGAATTCAGAAGAATGAGAGGGGATCTCATTGAATTATTATAGGGCTTGATAGGGTGGATGCTGGGAAAATGTTTCCCTTGGCTGGGAAGTCTAGAACCGGGGCCACAGCCTCAGGATAAAGGGTAGGCCATTCAGGACTGAGATGAGAAGAAATTTCTTCACACAGAGGGTGGTGAATCTTTGGAATTCTCTATCCTAAAGGGCTGTGGAGCCTCAGTCATTGGGTATATTCAAAACAGAAGTCGATAGATTTCTGACTAGTGAGGGCATCAAGGGATATGACGATAGGGCCGGTGAATGGAGTTGAGGCAGAAGATCAGCCATGATCTCATTGAATGGCGGAGCAGGCTCGAAGGGCCGAATGGCCTACTCCTGCTCCTATTTCTTATGTTCTTAGGCTCTCTACGCTGACCCATCAAACACTCCTGGGGCAGGTACAGCACGGATTAGATACAGAGTAAAGCCCCCTCTACACTGTCCCGTCAATTACTCCCAGGGTAGGTACAGCACGGGTTAGATACAGAGTAAAGCTCCCTCTACACTGCCCCATCAAACACTCCCAGGGCAGGTACAGCACGGGTTAGATACAGAGTAAAGCCCCCTCTACACTGTCCCATCAAACACTCCCAGGGCAGGTACAGCACGGGTTAGATACAGAGTAAAGCTCCCTCTACACTGTCCCATCAAACACTCCCAGGGCAGGTACAGCACGGGTTAGATACAGAGTAAAGCTCCCTCTACACTGTCCCATCAAACACTCCCAGGGCAAGGTACAGCACGGGTTAGATACAGAGTAAAGCTCCCTCTACACTGTCCCAACAAACACTCCCAGGGCAGGTACAGCACGGGTTAGATACAGAGTAAAGCTCCCTCTACACTGTCCCATCAAACACTCCCAGGGCAGGTACAGCACGGGTTAGATACAGAGTAAAGTTCCCTCTACACTGTCCCATCAAACACTGCCAGGGCAGGTACAGCACGGGTTAGATACAGAGTAAAGCTCCCTCTACACTGTCCCATCAAACACTCCCAGGGTAGGTACAGCACGGGTTAGATACAGAGTAAAGCTCCCTCTACACTGTCCCATCAAACACTCCCAGGGCAGGTACAGCACGGGTTAGATACAGAGTAAAGTTCCCTCTACACTGTCCCATCAAACACTCCCAGGGCAAGTACAGCACGGGTTAGATACAGAGTAAAGCTCCTTGTACACTGTCCCAACAAACACTCCCGGGGCAGTGTGGTATTGATTCAACCTCTGAGCAATCTGTCCTTTGGTTAAAAATATTGAAAGATAGAAAGTGACAGCTCTTACCCACAGCGAGACCTGGATCACTGTTCATTGTCTGTACAATCTCCATCCCCTGCAATATCACATTAACCATGAGTGATACAACACTTCAAGACACCTTGAAAATAACTCAAACCTTTTCAAATCAAACTCGTTACACATCCGGAATGCTTATGTCACGGTCACAGCTGCACAGGTCTTAAAGGGTACTTATGTGATGGAAGAGACTTGTAAAGATTGTAAGAGCAGGTTGATATTTTACCCTTACCATATCATGAGCTGTCTCAACACAAATCTCCGTGTCAGTCAGCTGGAAACAGTCACTGTAAACTACAAACTCTATCATAAATAATCTTTCAAATTAACAGCATCAACCTAAATCTGTCAGATAGACGTGGCTGAATAGGACATCGTGGAGTGTCAGGGTTATCATTACAGATTAACTGAAGTTGATGGGCTTGAGTTTGACTGTGCTTATTTCAGCGGTAAGGTATTTGTACGTGAGGCAGTTTGAAACATTTCTCAGCCACGTGATCATGCTCTTTATATAAACACAAGTCGGAATCCCTCTCCCACGAGCGGAGAAGTCTGTTTGGTAATAAAACCAGCCCGATCTCAGGGTGGGTCTTATACTGACAGGTGAGATTCTCAGGGTGGGCCTTATACTGACCAGTGACGTTCTCAGGGTGGGTCTTATACTGACCAGTGACGTTCTCAGGGTGGGTCTTATACTGACTGGTGACGTTCTCAGAGTGGGTCTTATACTGACCGGTGACGTTCTCAGGGTGGGTCTTATACTGACCGGTGACGTTCTCAGGGTGGGTCTTATACTGACCGGTGACGTTCTCAGGGTGGGTCTTATGCTGATCGGTGAAGTACCTGGTTTAGGACGACCCAGTTTGGGTCGATCTGTGCATCTCCCTCAGGGTCCAGGACCACCGTCTGATAGGCTCGGAAATCAGTGAGTGTAATCTGGGCATTCTCGGGACAAACATCGATGACATCAATCACCTTATCGTCATCGAAATCTCCCTCGCAGATATCTCCCAACCCATCACCTGTTAGATATTCCACACAAAAAGTTTCTCTCAGTGATCTCGCATTAACTCAGTGGTTCAAACCATCTCATAGTTATTCCTAACCACGTCCTTCAAATGACCCATCATGTCTGTGTCGGCACGGTGCTGCATTAATCCCAAACTAATGCCACTGCCCCACTCTCTCCCCAATGCCCTGTATCAATCCCAAACTAATCCCACTGCCTCGCTCTCTCCCCATAGCCCTGTATCAATCCCAAACTAATCCCACTGCCTCGCTCTCTCCCCATAGCCCTGTATCAATCCCAAACTAATCCCACTGCCCCACTCTCTCCCCATAGCCCTGTATCAATCCCAAACTAATCCCACTGCCCTGCTCTCTCCCCATAGCCCTGTATCAATCCCAAACTAATCCCACTGCCCTGCTCTCTCCCATAGACCTGAGCTGAACTTCAAACATCCCATCCTAACATTAAGATTTCCTATTCCTAGCTCACTCCCACTGTTGCTCAACCTCTCATCGAAGCTTTTTGTCACCTCCAAACATGACTCCTCGCTGCATCACCTGGCATACACTGCAAGCCCCCATGCCCTGTTCCCCACACCCCCACGCCCTGTCCCTCTCCCCCAATCCAATCCCCCGAATGCCCAACACATCAACCTCAAAATGCTTATCCTCAACCCCAACTACCTCTTGACCGGAACCTCCTTTAGGCTCAGATGCCACTGTGAGCACCCAGCTCTTCGACCTTTGCATCGACCCCGATTCCCACTCCCTCTCTGCCCCACTCTCTCACACTGTGCCCCTCTCTCTCTTGCCCCAGCGTGCTGCCCGTCTCCAGTGTGAGTGTGTGTGTGAGAGAGAGAGAGACAGAGAGAGGGAGGCAGAGAGACAGAGAGAGAGAGACAGAGAAAGTGAGACAGAGAAAGTGAGACAGAGAGTGAGACAGACAGATAACGAGAGAGAGAGAGAGACAGACAGACAGAGAGTGAGACAGAGAGACAGTGAGTGAGACAGAGAGACAGAGAGAGGGAGGCACAGAGAGAGAGACAGAGAGATAGCGAGACACAGAGAGGGAGACAGAAAGAGAGATAGCGAGAGAGAGAGAGACAGAGAGTGAGACAGAGAGAGTGAGAGAGAGAGAGACAAAGAGACACACAGAGAGTGAGACAGAGACAGAGACAGGCCACTCACCATCATGATCTTCTTGTGTTGGATTAGCTATTAGCCGGCAATTGTCTGGCCCAGGGAAGAGAGTGTCAGGAATTCCATCGTTATCATCATCATCATCACACTCATCGCCCAGTCCATCCCCGTCTGTGTCTAGCTGGGCGCTGTTAATGATCAACGGGCAATTGTCTCTGGTGTCCTGGTGCCCATCACCATCACTGAGAGTGGAGAGAGAGAAACATAGAAACATAGAAGATAGGAGCAGGAGTAGGCCATTCGGCCCCTCAAGCCTGCTCCGCCATTCAATGCGATCATGGCTGATCATCCAAATTCAGTACCCGGTCCCTGCTTTCTCCCCATATCCCTTGATCCCTTTAGCCTTGAGAAATATATCCAACTCCTTCTTGAATATATTTAATGAATTGGCCTCTACTGCCTTCTGTTGTAGAGAATTCCACAGGTTCACCACTCTCTGGGTGAAGAAATTCTTCCTCATTTCTGTCCTAAATGGCTTACCCCTTATCCTTAGACTATGACTCCTGGTTCTGGACTCCCTGACCATCGGGAACATCCTTCCAGCATCTAGTCTGTCTAGTCCTGTTAGAATTTTATAAGTTTCGATGAGATCCCCTCTCATTCTTCTAAACTCCAGCGAGTACAAGCCCAATCGATCCAATCTCTCCTCATACGTCATTCCTGCCATACCAGGTATCAGCCTGGTGAATCTTCGCTGAACTCCTTCCATGGCAAGAACATCCTTCCTCAGATAAGGCGACCAAAACTGCACACAATACTCAAGATGTGGTCTCACCAAGGCCCTGTACAACTGCAGCAAGACATCCTTGTTCCTGTACTCAAACCCTCTCGCTACGAAGGCCAACATACCATTTGCCTTCTTAACCGCCTGCTGCACCTGCATGCTTACCTTCAGCGACTGGTGCACAAGGACACCCAGGTCTTGTTGCACTTCCCCTTCTCCCAATCTATTGCCATTCAGATAATAATCTGCCTTCCTGTTTTTGCTACCAAAGTGGATAACCTCACATTTATCCACGTTATATTGCATCTGCCATGCTTCTGCCCAATCACCCAACCTGTCCAAATCATCCTGGAGTTTCTCAGCATGCTCCTCACAGCACACACGCCCACCCAGCTTTGTGTCGTCTGCAAACTTGGAGATATTACATCTAGTTCCCTCGTCTAGATCATTAATAGATAACATCCCAACCGTTCACTGTTACACTCACACTCTCACTCTCACACTCACACTCACACTCTCACACTCACACTCACACTCACACTCACACTCACACTCTCACTCTCACACTCTCACTCTCACACTCTCACTCTCACACTCTCACTCTCACTCTCACACTCACACACTCACTCACACTCTCACTCTCACACTCACTCACTCTCACACTCACTCACACTCTCACTCTCACACTCACACTCTCACACTCACACTCTCACTCACACTCACACACTCTCTCTCACACTCTCACACTCACACTCACACACTCACTCACACTCTCTCACACTCACACTCACACACTCACTCACACTCTCACTCTCACACTCACACTCTCACTCTCACACTCACACTCACACACTCACTCACACTCTCACTCTCACACTCACACACTCACTCACACTCTCACTCTCACACTCACACTCACACTCACACACTCTCACTCACACTCTCACACTCTCACTCTCACACTCTCACTCTCACACTCACACACTCACTCACACTCTCTCACACTCACACTCACACACTCACTCACACTCTCACACTCACACTCACACTCACACACTCTCACACTCTCACACTCACACTCACTCACTCACACTCACTCACACTCTCACTCTCACACTCACACTCTCACACTCTCACTCTCACACCACTCACACTCACACACTCACTCACACCACTCACACTCTCACTCTCACACTCACACTCTCACACTCACACTCACACACTCACTCACACTCTCACTCTCACACTCACACTCACTCTCACACTCACACTCACTCACACTCTCACTCTCACTCTCACACCCACTCACACTCTCACTCTCACACTCACACACTCACTCACACTCTCACACTCACACTCACACTCACACACTCTCACTCACACTCTCACACTCTCACTCTCACACTCTCACTCTCACACTCACACACTCACTCACACTCTCTCACACTCACACACTCACTCACACTCTCACACTCACACTCACACACTCTCACACTCTCACACTCACACTCACTCACACTCACTCACACTCTCACTCTCACACTCTCACTCTCACACCACTCACACTCACACACTCACTCACACCACTCACACTCTCACTCTCACACTCACACTCTCACACTCACACTCACACACTCACTCACACTCTCACTCTCACACTCACACTCACACTCACTCACACTCTCACTCTCACACCCACTCACACTCTCACTCTCACACTCACACTCACACTCACACCACTCACACTCACACTCTCACTCTCACTCTCACTCTCACACACTTACTCACACCACTCACACTCTCACTCTCACACTCACACTCACACTCTCACTCACACTCACTCACACTCTCACTCTCACTCTCACACTCACTCACACTCTCACTCTCACACACTCACTCACACCACTCACACTCACACTCACACTCTCACTCTCACTCTCACACACTTACTCACACCACTCACACTCTCACTCTCACACTCACACTCACACTCTCACTCACTCACACTCTCACTCTCACTCTCACACTCACTCACACTCTCACTCTCACACTCACACTCACACACTCACTCACACCACTCACACTCACACTCTCACTCTCACTCTCACACACTTACTCACACCACTCACACTCTCACTCTCACACTCACACTCTCACTCTCACACTCACACACTCACTCACACCACTCTCACACTCACACTCACTCACACTCTCACTCTCACTCTCACACTCACACCACTCACACTCTCACTCTCACACTCACACTCTCACTCTCACTCTCACTCTCACACTCACACTCACACTCACACTCTCACTCTCTCACTCACACCACTCACACTCTCACACTCACACACTCACACACTCACACACTCACACTCACACACTCACACTCACACTCTCACTCTCACACTCACACTCACACTCACACTCACACTCACACTCTCACTCTCACACTCACACTCCAGCGTAGTGGTTATGTCACTGGACTAATAATCCAATGGCCTGGACATGGGTTCAAATCCCACCACGGCAGCTGGGGAATTTAAATTCAGTTAATGAAATAAATCTGGAAATCTAGTATCAGTAATGGTAACCATGAAACTACCAGGTTGTCGTAAAAACCTATCTGGTTCACTAATGTCCTTTAGGGAAGGAAATCTGCCGTCCTTGCCTGACTCTTAACTGCCCTCTGAATTGGCCCAGCAAAGAAGTGCACTCCTTCACCATATGGCTCACCACCACCTTCTCCAGGGCAAATAGGGATGGGCAATAAATACTGGCCTTGCCAACGACACCCATTTCCTGAAAATGAATTTTAAGAAACCTCACATTCACACTCCCTCTCCTCCTGATCCTCCAGCTCCAGTCTGGTGAGTGGCTGTGTGGAAGGCTTGGAGTGGGGATTGTTGTAAGCGAGCTGGGAATAGCTTCACTGCGCCTGCTCCTGTCTTAGTTCCCTGTCGTACACACTGCTCCCCCCGCAATCGGAAGCCCGCACTCCTCCCTGGAGTTGCCCCCTCACCTGTCCTTGTTGGTGTCACAGGAATCACCCACTAGGTCATCATCACCGTCCAACTGAGAAATCAAATCAAAATCAACATCAAATCAGGACCATTAAATCCCACCAGTCCCAGCTCAGTGGGGACTGTAACCCCAGAGAGACAGAGAGACCCCAGAGGGACCCCCAGAGAGACAGAGGGACATGGGCAGAGAGCGAGGGTCTGGGGTGGGAGAGCGAGGGTCCCAGGTGTGAGGGCAAGGTGTCCCAGGCAGAGAGTGAGGGTCTGAGGTGGGAGAGCGAGGGTCCCAGGTGTGAGGGCAAGGTGTCCCAGGCAGAGAACGAGGGTCTGGGGTGGGAGAGCGAGGGTCCCAGGTGTGAGGGCAAGGTGTCCCAGGCAGAGAACGAGGGTCTGGGGTGGGAGAGCGAGGGTCCCAGGTGTGAGGGCAAGGTGTCCCAGGCAGAGAGCGAGGGTCTGGGGTGGGAGAGCGAGGGTCCCAGGTGTGAGGGCAAGGTGTCCCAGGCAGAGAGCGAGGGTCCCGGGCACCTGTCATTTACCTGATCTGGGTTACTGATGTTTGGGCAGCTGTCACAGGCGTCTCCAACCCCATCGCTGTCCCGGTCCAGCTGATCCCGGTTTGGAACTCGCTCACAGTTATCCAAATTGTTCCTGATTCCTGGAAAAAGTAGCGAATGATTGAAATCCACAGCACATCAAATTAGGGTCAAGGAATGACCCTCAGCTCCTGACCCCCAGCCACCCCCAACCTCCGGCCTTCAGATCCTGTCCACCCCAATCTCTGCATGTTTACAGACCCTGGTCCATCTCCCTGATCTCTGCCCAGCTCGTACCTCAATCCGACTGATACCTTCTCCTCGGCACTAGTACACGCCCGAGACCGAGGGCACTGAGGCTAACTCTTGCCACAAACTAGCAATGGGTGGCAGGGTTTCATAGGACCCCTTGGTTTTGTGCCTCCTTTCTCTTGCTGTGGGGCTCAGTGAGTGAGGACCCTCCATCTGACCCGCTCCCCGACTGTCCCGAGTTAACGTCCCTGGTACGGAATAACTCAGGGTAATCAGCTGCGAACGTTTCTCATTCCCCAGAAGACTGCACCTTCCATTTCATGCCCTTACCATCTCCATCCATGTCGTGATCACATGCATCTCCTTTCCCATCACCATCGATGTCCTGCTGATCGTTGTTATCGAGCAGTCTGCAGTTATCACACAAATCTCCAAAATTATCCTGGTCTGTGTTTCTCTGGTTGACATTTGGAATCAGAATGCAGTTATCCTGTGAAAATGAGATTAGATGGGGTAATGTCACCAAGTTTAGTTCGGCAGCACCTCCCAAACTCACGACCTCTACCACCTAGAAGGACAAGGGCAGCAGGCGCCTGGGAACACCACCACCTCCAAGTTCCCCTCCAAGTCACACACCATCCTGACTTGGAAATATATCGCTGTTCCTTCATCGTCGCTGGGTCAAAATCCTGGAACTCCCTCCCTAACAGCACTGTGGGAGCACCTTCACCACACGGACTGGAGCGGTTCAAGGCGGCTCACCGCCACCTTCTCGAGGGCAACTAGGGATGGGCAATAAATGCTGGCCTTTGCAGCGACGCCCAGATCCAAAATACAAATATTTAAAAAGTGCCGAGTATCAAAAGGGAACTGGTCCCAGAGACTGATCGCTGATCCCAGGGAATAATCCCAGGGACTGATCCCAGAGACTGATCGCTGATCCCAGGGAATAATCCCAGGGACTGATCCCAGAGACTGATCTCAGGGACTGATCCCAGGAGCTGATCGCGGATCCCAGGGGCTGATCGCTCAGTCTGTCCGAGCTTCTCGCAAATTTAAAAAAATTATTTGACAAAATTAATTTTTTTTAAAAGAAAACCTGAAATAACTTCCATTTTTATAGGGTCCTTCACGACCTCAGGATGTCCCTAAGCACATTACAGCCAAAGAAGTACTTCTGAAGTGTAGTCACTGTTGTAATGTAGAAAATGCAGCCAATTTGCACACAGCAAGCTCCCACAAACAGCAATGTGATAATGACCAGATAATCTGTTTTAGTGATGATGGTTGAGGGATAAATATTGGCCCAGGACACCGGGGAGAACTCCCCTGCTCTTCTTTGAAATAGTGGCTTTTACGTCCACCTGAGACGATAGACGGGGCTTCGGTTTAACGTCTCATCCGAATGACAGCATCTCCGACAGTACTGCCCCTCCGACAGTGCAGCGCTCCCTCAGTACTGCCCCTCTGACAGTGCAGCGCTCCCTCAGTACTGCCCCTCCGACAGTGCGGCACTCCCTCAGTACTGTCCCTCCGACAGTGCGGCACTCCCTCAGTACTGCCCCTCTGACAGTGCAGTGCTCCCTCAGTACTGCCCCTCCGATAGTGCGGCACTCCCTCAGTACTGCCCCTCTGACAGTGCAGTGCTCCCTCAGTACTGCCCCTCCGACAGTGCGGCGCTCCCTCAGTACTGCCCCTCCGACAGTGCGGCACTCCCTCAGTACTGTCCCTCCGACAGTGCGGCACTCCCTCAGTACTGCCCCTCTGACAGTGCAGTGCTCCCTCAGTACTGCCCCTCCGATAGTGCGGCACTCCCTCAGTACTGCCCCTCTGACAGTGCAGTGCTCCCTCAGTACTGTCCCTCCGACAGTGCGGCACTCCCTCAGTACTGCCCCTTTGACAGTGCAGTGCTCCCTCAGTACTGCCCCTCCGATAGTGCGGCACTCCCTCAGTACTGCCCCTCCTCCAGTGCAGCACTCCCTCAATACTGCCCCTCCGACATTGCGGCGCTCCCTCAGTACTGCATGTCCGACAGTGCAGCGCTCCCTCAGTACTGCCCCTCTGACAGTGCAGCGCTCCCTCAGTACTGCCCCTCTGACAGTGCAGCGCTCCCTCAGTACTGCCCCTCTGACAGTGCAGCATTCCCTCAGTACTGCCCCTCTGACAGTGCAGCACTCCCTCAGTACTGCCCCAGTGACAGTGCAGCACTCACTCAGTACTGCCCCTCCGACAGTGCAGCGCTCCCTTCGTACTAATAATCTATTTAATCAAACACCAACCTGAACGTTAAGAACTCCATCTCCATCTGCATCGTCATCACAGGCATCTCCACTCCCATTTCCATCTGCATCTTCCTGCCCCGAGTTTGGCACTGTCACACAGTTATCCTAGTACAGGAGCACAGCACATCAATCAACAAACATTCACTTACTCTTCTTTAGAAACATAGAAAAATAGGAGCAGGAGCAGGCCATTCGGCCCTTCGAGCCTGCTCCGCCATTCAATATGATCATGGCTGATCCTCTATCTCAATACCATATTCCTGCCCTCTCCCCATACCCCTTGATGCCTTTTGTGTCTAGAAATCTATCTATCTCCTTCTTAAATATATTCAGTGACTTGGCCTCCACAGCCCTCTGGGGTAGAGAATTCCAAAGATTCACCACCCTCTGAGTGAAGAAATTTCTCCTCATCTCATGTCCTACCCCGTATCCTGAGACTGTGACCCTCTTGTTCTAGACCCCCACAGCCAGGGGAAACATCCTCCCTGCATCCAGTCTGCCTAGCCCTGTCAGAATTTTAGACGTTTCAATGAGATCCCCTCTAATTCTTCTAAACTCTAGTGAATACAGGCCTAGTCGACCCAATCTCTCCTCATACGACAGTCCTGCCATCCCAGGAATCAGTCTGGTGAACCTTTGCTGCACTCCCTCTTTGGCAAGTATATCCTTTCTTAGGTAAGGAGAAAAAAACTGCACACAGTACTCCAGGTCACCAAGGCCCTGTATAACTGTAGGAAGACATCCTTGCTCCTGTACTCAAATCCTCTTGCAATGAAGGCCAACATAGAATTTGCCTTCCTAACTGCTTGCTGCACCTGCAGGTTTGCTTTCAGTGACTGGTGTACAAGGACACCCAGGTCCCTCTGTACATCAGGTGCTTTCCATCACTTTCTTCTTCATTTTTCTTAGTCCTACCTTCCTCACTCTATCTCTCCATCTTTCTCTCATTACATTCCATCTGTACCTGGCGGCAGTTTCTTTCAGGACATTGGAGTGTCACATCTGGAAACCCATCGATATCTGTGTCCTTTCCACATCTGTAGCCGTTTCCAGCCCAGCCGATTCTGCACTGCGGCAATTAGAAAAATAAAGACCATCTTAATTAATATCATGATCAGACATGAAGAGGACGCTAACTGATATGGTGCCCCGAGGTTTGCGGATATTGGACACATGCCCTTAAACCATCAAACCTCCAAAAGCATCTGCAGCACACCTGGCTTTGTGTTGCTGCCTCTCACTGTTTACACTTGGTAAACAAATCAATTAACAGCCCTCAACCTCTCTCAGAATATCCTCTCCTGCATTTTCTCACTGATTGAGCACGTGTCCTGTTTTTATTTCCAGTGTCCTTTATTCATCACTGATTTGAGTTTGCGTGTCTGTGTACAGATTTCTGTGTAACATATACTTGAGTGTATATCGATTTGTACAAGTGTGTGTTTGAGTCTGTATGGGGGGAAAATTGAGTCGCGCCCCCTTTGGAGCGCTAACTTCGGCGGGTAGCAGAAATTCACCGGTAGCGCCCCGCCTCCCTCTTGGGGCGCTGTGAAGGAATATCGCGGCGCTACGTGCCGCAGCGCCACGGTACTGCAGGCCTTCCTCCCCTTCTTAAAGGGGAGGGGCCTTGCTCAGCGCGACCCGGGGCCCAGCTGGGCCACCAGTGATCGGAGTGCTGGCAAAAGAACCCGGCACTCAAGAGAAGCGCCGGGCTCACGGAGCGCAGCCGGCAATCCGCGGGGGGGGGGGGGGGTGCTGCAGAGGAGGCTGGGGACGGCAACGGGGGCAGGTGCAGGCAGGCGGCCAGCAACAAACATGGCCGCCCGGCACCTTGACTTTAATTAGCGCCGCCCGGCGGCAGGTAGGCCCCCCAGACCCTAATGGACATAGTATCCGGCGGTAAGTCAGGGGTCGCTACCGAAGATCGCGGCCGGGGCGTGAGCAGGGGGCTGCATGCGGCGATGTCATCGCCAGCGGCGCAGCGCCATTGACTGTTACTGCCGCTGCTAACCTCCCGTTGAATTTCGCGGGAGGCTTTGGCGGCGCCGCGCCCGGGCGCTAGTTGCTTTGCGCCCCGTTAGTGCCCTCATAGGCCGCTAATGGGAGGTGCAAAGCAACTGAATTTTTTCCCCTATAGTCTATATTTGTGTACTGCAGTCCCAGGAATGGCAACTTTTCCCCCGTCCCCCCGTCTCTCTCTCCCTCTCTCCCCCCTCCTCGCTCTCTCCCCCTCACTCTCTCTCTCCCCATCCCTCTGTCTTCCCCATCCCTCTCTCTCCCCCGTCCCCCTCTCTCCCCCGTCCCTCTCTCTCACCCCTCTCTCTCTTCCCCCCTCTCTCTTCCCCCCGTCCCTCTCTTCCCCCTCTCCCCCGTCCCTCTCGCCCCGTCCCTCTCTCTCTCTCCCCACCGTCCCTCTCACTCTTCCCCCCGTCCCTCTCTCTCCCCCCCCACCCCGTCACTCTCTCTCCCCCCCACCCCGTCACTCTCTCTCTCCCCCGTCCCTCTCTCTCTCTCCCCCCCACCCCCGTCACTCTCTCTCTCCCCCACCCCCGTCACTCTCTCTCTCCCCCCCACCCCCGTCACTCTCTCTCTCCCCCACCCCCGTCACTCTCTCTCTCCCCCACCCCCGTCACTCTCTCTCTCCCCCCCACCCCGTCACTCTCTCTCTCCCCCCGTCCCTCTCTCTCTCTCCCCCCCCACCCCGTCACTCTCTCTCCCCCCCACCCCGTCACTCTCTCTCCCCCCTCGTCACTCTCTCTCCCCACCCACCCCGTCACTCTCTCTCCCCACCCACCCCGTCACTCTCTCTCTCTCCCCCCACCCCCGTCACTCTCTCTCTCCCCCCCACCCTGTCACTCTCTCCCCACCCCCACCCCGTCACTCTCTCTCTCCCCCCCACCCCCGTCACTCTCTCTCCCCACCCCCACCCCGTCACTCTCTCCCCACCCCCACCCCGTCACTCTCTCTCTCTCCCCCCACCCCGTCACTCTCTCTCCCCACCCCCGTCACTCTCTCTCTCCCCCGTCCCTCTCTCTCCCCCCCCACCCCGTCACTCTCTCTCCCCACCCCCACCCCGTCACTCTCTCTCTCCCCCCCACCCCGTCACTCTCTCTCTCCCCCCACCCCCATCACTCTCTCTCTCTCCCCCCACCCCGTCATTCTCTCTCTCCCCCCACCCCCGTCACTCTCTCTCTCCCCCCCCACCCCCGTCACTCTCTCTCCCCCCCACCCCCGTCACTCTCTCTCCCCCCCCACCCCCCGTCACTCTCTCTCTCTCTCCCCCCGTCCCTCTCTCTCCCCCCCCGTCCCCTTCTCTCTGTCCCCTCCATCCCCTCTCTCCCCCGCATCCCATCCCTCTTTTTTCCGCACCGCCCCCCCCTGTCCCTCCCTCTCTCCCATGTGCCTGTCCCGCGGGAATGACAGAATAAATTATATTTCCTTACTACACAAGTGAGCTGGTCATTTAGTGCCACGATGCACTGTGCGTCACGGTGACACGGGTTGGGGGCTCCGTTCACACAGCTCCTCTCCGGTCGACAGCCCTGGCTCTGGTCACCAACGTACCCGGGCTTGCAGGTGCCGCATCGAAATGATCCCTGTGGAAATAGAAGGGAGTTTGTCAGCAACAATGGGAATATGAACGGGAGGATCACTGCTCGCTCACGGGTTTAAGTTAGTTGAAGCTGCCGGAGGTCAAGGTTCTAAGGACAGTTTGACACTTTCTCATTTGGCTTCAAATCACAAAATGGAAGTTTGGATCTTCCAGCTCCAGCCCCTATCCCAGCTCCTGCCCTATCCCAGCTCCTGCTCCAGCCGCTATCCCAGCTCCTGCCCCTATCCCAGCTCCTGCTCCAGCCCCTATCCCAGCTCCTGCTCCAGCCCCTATCCCAGCTCCTGCCCCTATCCCAGCTCCCGCTCCAGCCCCTATCCCAGCTCCTGCTCCAGCCCCTATCCCAGCTCCTGCTCCAGCCCCTATCCCAGCTCCTGCTCCAGCCCCTATCCCAGCTCCTGCTCCAGCCCCTATCCCAGCTCCTGCCCCTATCCCAGCTCCTGCTCCAGCCCCTATCCCAGCTCCTGCTCCAGCCCCTATCCCAGCTCCTGCTCCAGCCCCTGCCCCTATCCCAGCTCCTGCTCCAGCCCCTATCCCAGCTCCTGCTCCAGCCCCTATCCCAGCTCCTGCCCCTATCCCAGCTCCTGCTCCAGCCCCTATCCCAGCTCCTGATCCAGCCCCTATCCCAACTCCTGCTCCAGCCCCTATCCCAGCTCCTGCTCCAGCCCCTATCCCTGCTCCTGCTCCAGCCTCTATCCCTGCTCTAAAATCCCTGCTCCCTGGGATAAAATTAGTGTGAAGGGTATAGAAGGTGCAGAATTCCTAAAATGCATCCAGGAGAACTTTTTTAGCCAGTATGTAGCAAGCCCAACAAGGGAGGGGGCGGTTCTGGACTTAGTTTTAGGGAATGAAGCTGGGCAGGTACAGGCGTATCAGTGGGGGAGCATTTTGGTGCTAGTGACCATAATTCAGTTAGATTTGTTATGGAAAAGGACAAGGATAGACCAGGAATAAAAATTCTAAATTGGGGAAAAGCAAATTTTGCTAAGTTCAGAGGGGATTTAGCCATAGTGGACTGGAAACAGCTACTTGAAGGTAAATCAGTGTCAGAGCAGTGGGAGGCATTCAAGGAGGAGATCCGGAGGGTTCAGACCAAACATGTGCCCTTAAAGAAAAAAGGTGGGACTAACAAATCTAGAGTCCCCTGAATGTCTAGGGACATACAGGGTAGAATAAAGAAAAAAAGGGAGGCGTATGACAGATACCGAGGGCTAAATATTCCAGAATCTTTAGAGGAGTACAGAAAGTGCAGGGGCGTAATTAAAAAGATATTAGGAAAGCAAAGAGAGAGCATGAAAAATTCTTGGCAAGTAAAATCAAGAAAAACCCAAAGATGTTTTATAAATATATTAAGAGTAAGAGGATAACTAAAGAAAGGGTAGGGCCTATTAGAGATCATGAGGGTAATCTGTGTGTGGAGGTGGGGGACGTCGGTCGGGTTCTTAATGAATACTTTGTGTCTGTTTTCACAAAGGAGAGGGGCGAAGCAGACATTGCTATCGGGGGAGGAGTGTGAAATATTAGATGAAATAAACATAGTGAGAGAGGAAGTATTAAGGGGTTTAACAGCTTTAAAAGTGGATAAATCCCCAGGCCTGGATGAAATGTATCCCAGGCTGTTAAGCGAAGCAAAAGAGGAAATAGCAGAGGCCCCGACCATCATTTTCCAATCCTCTCTGGCTTCAGGTGTGGTGCTGGAGGACTGCTAATGTGGTACCCTTGTTTAAAAAGGGAGAAAAGGATAGGCTGAGTAATTATGGCCAGTCAGCCTAACCTTGGTGGTGGGAAAACTATTGGAAAGAATTCTGAAGGACAGGATAAATCTTCATTTAGAAAGACACGGATTAATCAAGGATAGTCAGCACGGATTTGTTAAGGGAAGGTCGTGTCTGACAAACTTGATTGAATTTTTTGAGGAGGTAACAAGGAGGGTAGATGAGGGTGGTATGTTTGATGTAGTGTATATGGACTTTAGCAAGGCTTTTGATAAGGTTCCACAGGGCAGACTGGTCACGAAGTTAAAAGCCCATGGGATCCAGGGCAAAGTGTCAAGTTGGATTCAAAACTGGCTCGGAGACAGGAAGCAGAGGGTAATGGTTGATGGGTGTTTTTGTGACTGGAAGGCTGTTTCCAGTGGGGTTCCACAGGGCTCAGTACTAGGTCCCTTGCTTTTTGTGGTATATTTCAATGATCTAGACTTGAATATAGGGGGTATGATTAAGAAGTTTGCAGATGATATTAAAATCAGCTGTGTGGTTGATACTGAAGAAGGAAGCTGTAAACTGCAGGAAGATATCAATAAATTGGTCAGGTGGGCAGAACAGTGGCAAATGGAATTCAATCCGGAGAAGTGTGAGGTAATGCATTTGGGGAGGGCTAACCAGAAAAGGGAATACACATTAAATGGTAGGACACTGAGTAGTGTAGAGGAACAAAGGGACCTTGGAGTGCATGTCCACAGATCCCTGAAGGTAGCAGGCCAGGTAGATAAGGTGGTTAAGAAGGCACACGGGATACTTGCCTTTATTAGCCGTGGCATAGAATACAAGAGCAGGGGGGTTATGCTTCAACTGTATACAACACTAGTTAGGCCGCAGCTAGAGTACTGCGTGCAGTTCTGGTCACCACATTACAGGAAAGATGTGATTGCACTAGAGAGGGTACAGAGGAGATTTACAAGGATGTTGCTGGGAGTAGAGAATCTTAGCTATGAGGAAAGATTGGATAGGCTGGGTCTGTTTTCCTTGGAACAGAGGAGGCTGAGGGGAGACCTGATTGAGGTGTATAAAATTATGAGGGGCCTAGATAAAGTGGATAGAAAGGACCTATTTCCCTTAGCAGAGGGGTCAAAAACCAGGGGGCACAGGTTTAAAGTAATTGGTGGAAAGTTTAGAGGGGATTTGAGGGGAATGTCCTCATCCAGAGGGTGGTGGGGGTCTGGAACTCACTGCCTGAAAGGGAGGTAGAGGCAGGAACCCTAACCACATTTAAAAAGTACTTGGATGTGCACTTGGGATGCTGTAACCTGCAGGGCCACGGACCAAGAGCTGGGAAGTGGGATTAGGCTGGAGAGCTCTTTGTTGGCCGGCGCGGACACGATGGGCCGAAATGGCCTCCTTCCGTGCTGTAACTTTCTATGATTCTATGATTCTGCCCCTGTCCCTGCTCCTGTCCCTGCAGCGATCGCCCAGCTCTTCCGTTACAAAATCTTTGACATTTTATATGTCTCTCGGATGCATTCTTTTTGCCCTCAGCACTCCGCTCTCCTCTCCTGCTGTTCCACTGCGGCCAGACCCCTGCATAAGCTTTGCTCAAGTGACCATTCGTCAGGCGTGAGCCCAGACTGTGACAGGATAGTCAGCCATGGGTGCATTGCAGCCTAGTTTGTTGTCCTCAACCGACAGCCAGTCGCCAGCTGGTGTCACTGAGCAGGAGTGGGGACCCCAGCTCATTGCCCCTCCTTAACTTGGGTTACTGAGGCCAGGTCTCACACCCAGCGTGCCTCCCATGGGCTCTCTCTCTCTTTTCCCTCTCAGTGATTCCCAGCCGTTTTGCCCTGCGCAGCCCGATCCCATTTCCAAGCGAGACGGGCGGTGAGGTCAGTGCCGTTTCTCACCGGTGTGTTGGTGCAGTCAGAGTTCGGGTCACAGCCACCGTTAAACCCATTCGCACACTCATCAACATCGTTACAAATCTGAAAAATAGAGAGAGTGAATGAGGCTCCATCACAGGTTAAAACATCGCAATATCGCACCGTCACACCCGCTCACACTCACCGTCACACCCGCTCACACTGACCGTCACACCAGCTCACACTGATCGTCACACCCGCTCACACTCACCGTCACACCAGCTCAAACTCACCGTCACACCCGCTCACACTGACCCGTCACACCCGCTCACACTCACCGTCACACCCGCTCATACTGACCGTCACACCCGCTCACACTGACCGTCACACCAGCTCAAACTCACCGTCACACCAGCTCACACTGACTGTCACACCAGCTCACACTCACCGTCACACCCGCTCACACTCACCGTCACACCCACTCACACTCACTGTCACACCATCTCACACTTACCATCACACCCGCTCACACTCACCATCACACCCGTTCACACTCACCGTCACACCCACTCACACTCACTGTCACACCATTTCACACTCACCATCACACCCGCTCACACTCACTGTCACACCAGCTCACTCAACATCACACCCGCTCACACTCACCGTCACACCCGCTCACACCCACCGTCGCACCCGCTCACACTCACCATCACACCCGCTCACATTCACCGTCACACCCGCTCATGCTCACCGTCACACCCGCTCACACTCATCGTCACACCCGCCCACACTCACTGTCACTATCACACCCGCTCACACTCACCGTCGCACCCGCTCACCGTCACACCCGCTCACACTCACGTCACCCGCTCACACTCACTGTCACACCAGCTCACACTGACCGTCACACCAGCTCACACTCACCGTCACACGCGCTCACACTCACCGTCACACGCGCTCACACTCACGTCACACCTGCTCACACTCACAGTCACACCCGCTCACACTCACCGTCACACCTGCTCACACTCACCATCACATCCGCTCACACTCACCGTCACACTCGCTCACACCCGCTCACTGTCACACCCGCTCACACTCACCGTCACACCCGCTCACACTCACCGTCACACCCGCTCACACTCACCGTCACACTCGCTCACACTCACCATCATACCCGCTCACACTCACTCACACCTGCTCACCATCACACCCACTCACACGCTCACACTCACCGTCACACCAGCTCATACTCACCGTCACACTCGCTCACACTCACCGTCACACCCGCTCACTGACCGTCACACCAGCTCACACTGATCGTCACACCCGCTCACACTCACCGTCACACCAGCTCAAACTCACCGTCACACCCGCTCACACTGACCCGTCACACCCGCTCACACTCGCCGTCACACCCGCTCATACTGACAGTCACACCAGCTCAAACTCACCGTCACACCAGCTCACACTCACCGTCACACCCACTCACACTCACCGTCACATCCGTTCACACTCACCGTCACACCCACTCACACTCACTGTCACACCATCACACACTTACCATCACACCCGCTCACACCCACCATCACACCAGCTCACACTCACCATCACAACCGCTCACACTCACTGTCACACCAGCTCACTCAACTTCACACCCGCTCACACTCACCGTCACACCCGCTCACACTCACCGTCGCACCCGCTAACACTCACCATCACACCCGCTCACATTCACCGTCACACCCGCTCATGCTCACCGTCACACCCGCTCACGCTCACCGTCACACCCGCTCACACTCACTGTCACTATCACACCCGCTCACACTCACCGTCGCACCCGCTCACACTCACCGTCACACCAGCTCACACTCACCGTCACACCCGCTCACACTCACCATCACACTGACCGTCACACCAGCTCACACTGACCGTCACACCCGCTCACACTCACCGTCACACCCGCTCACACTGACCGTCACACCCGCTCACACTGACCGTCACACCAGCTCACACTCACCGTCACACCAGCTCACACTCACCGTCACACCCGCTCACACTCACCGTCACACCCGTTCACACTCACCGTCACACCCACTCACACTCACTGTCACACCATCTCACACTTACCATCACACCCGCTCACACCCACCGTCACACCAGCTCACACTCACCAACACACCCGCTCACACTCACTGTCACACCAGCTCACTCAACATCACACCCGCTCACACTCACCGTCACACCCGCTCACACTCACCGTCGCACCCACTCACACTCACCATCACACCCGCTCACATTCACCGTCACACCCGCTCAAGCTCACCGTCACACCCACTCACACTCACCGTCACACCCGCTCACACTCACTGTCACTATCACACCCGCTCACACTCACCGTCGCACCCGCTCACACTCACCGTCACACCCGCTCACACTCACCATCACCCGCTCACACTCACCGTCACACCAGCTCACACTCGCCGTCACACCAGCTCACACTCACCGTCAGATGCGCTCACACTCACGTCACACCTGCTCACACTCACCGTCACACCCGCTCACACTCACCGTCACACCTGCTCACACTCACCGTCACACCCGCTCACACTCGCTCACACTCACCGTCACACTCGCTCACACCCGCTCACTGTTACACCCGCTCACATTCACCGTCACACCCGCTCACAGTCACCGTCACACCCGCTCACACTCACCGTCACACCCGCTCACACTCACCGTCACACTCGCTCACACTCACCATCATACCCGCTCACACTCACTCACACCCGCTCACCATCACACCCACTCACATGCTCACACTCACCGTCACACCCGCTCACACTCACCGTCACTCTCGCTCACACTCACCGTCACAACCGCTCACACTCACCATCACACCCGCTCACATTCGCCATCACACCCGCTCACAATCACCATCACACCAGCTCACACTCACCGTCACACCCGCTCACACTCACCGTCACATCCGTTCACACTCACCGTCACACCCACTCACACTCACTGTCACACCATCACACACTTACCATCACACCCGCTCACACCCACCATCACACCAGCTCACACTCACCATCACAACCGCTCACACTCACTGTCACACCAGCTCACTCAACTTCACACCCGCTCACACTCACCGTCACACCCGCTCACACTCACCGTCGCACCCGCTAACACTCACCATCACACCCGCTCACATTCACCGTCACACCCGCTCATGCTCACCGTCACACCCGCTCACGCTCACCGTCACACCCGCTCACACTCACTGTCACTATCACACCCGCTCACACTCACCGTCGCACCCGCTCACACTCACCGTCACACCAGCTCACACTCACCGTCACACCCGCTCACACTCACCATCACACTGACCGTCACACCAGCTCACACTGACCGTCACACCCGCTCACACTCACCGTCACACCCGCTCACACTGACCGTCACACCCGCTCACACTGACCGTCACACCAGCTCACACTCACCGTCACACCAGCTCACACTCACCGTCACACCCGCTCACACTCACCGTCACACCCGTTCACACTCACCGTCACACCCACTCACACTCACTGACACACCATCTCACACTTACCATCACACCCGCTCACACCCACCGTCACACCAGCTCACACTCACCAACACACCCGCTCACACTCACTGTCACACCAGCTCACTCAACATCACACCCGCTCACACTCACCGTCACACCCGCTCACACTCACCGTCGCACCCACTCACACTCACCAACACACCCGCTCACATTCACCGTCACACCCGCTCAAGCTCACCGTCACACCCACTCACACTCACCGTCACACCCGCTCACACTCACTGTCACTATCACACCCGCTCACACTCACCGTCGCACCCGCTCACACTCACCGTCACACCCGCTCACACTCACCATCACCCGCTCACACTCACCGTCACACCAGCTCACACTCGCCGTCACACCAGCTCACACTCACCGTCAGATGCGCTCACACTCACGTCACACCTGCTCACACTCACCGTCACACCCGCTCACACTCACCGTCACACCTGCTCACACTCACCGTCACACCCGCTCACACTCGCTCACACTCACCGTCACACTCGCTCACACCCGCTCACTGTTACACCCGCTCACATTCACCGTCACACCCGCTCACAGTCACCGTCACACCCGCTCACACTCACCGTCACACCCGCTCACACTCACCGTCACACTCGCTCACACTCACCATCATACCCGCTCACACTCACTCACACCCGCTCACCATCACACCCACTCACATGCTCACACTCACCGTCACACCCGCTCACACTCACCGTCACTCTCGCTCACACTCACCGTCACAACCGCTCACATTCACCATCACACCCGCTCACATTCGCCATCACACCCGCTCACAATCACCATCACACCCGCTCACACACACCGTCACACCCGCTCACACTCACCGTCACACTCGCTCACACTCACCGTCACACCCGCTCACACTCACCTTCACACCCGCTCACATTCGCCATCACACCCGCTCACAATCACCATCACACCCGCTCACACTCACCGTCACACCCGCTCACACGCACCGTCACACCCGCTCACACTCGCCATCACACCCGTTCACACCCACTGTCACACCCGCTCACACTCACCGTCACACCCGCTCACACTCATCGTCGCACCCGCTCACACTCACCATCACACCCGCTCACACTCACCGTCACACCCGCTCATGCTCACCGTCACACCCGCTCACACTCACCGTCACACCCGCTTACACTCACTGTCACTATCACACCCGCTCACACTCACCGTCGCACCTGCTCACACTCACCGTCACACCCGCTCACACTCACCATCACACCCGCTCACACTGACCGTCACACCAGCTCAAACTCACCGTCACACCAGCTCACACTCACCGTCACACCCGCTCACACTCACCGTCACACCCGTTCACACTCACCGTCACACCCACTCACACTCACTGTCACACCATCTCACACTTACCATCACACCCGCTCACACCCACCGTCACACCAGCTCACACTCACCATCACACCCGCTCACACTCACTGTCACACCAGCTCACTCAACTTCACACCCGCTCACACTCACCGTCACACCCGCTCACACTCACCGTCGCACCCGCTAACACTCACCATCACACCCGCTCACATTCACCGTCACACCCGCTCATGCTCACCGTCACACCCGCTCACGCTCACCGTCACACCTGCTCACACTCACTGTCACTATCACACCCGCTCACACTCACCGTCGCACCCGCTCACACTCACCGTCACACCAGCTCACACTCACCGTCACACCCGCTCACACTCACCATCACACTGACCGTCACACCAGCTCACACTGACCGTCACACCCGCTCACACTCACCGTCACACCCGCTCACACTGACCGTCACACCCGCTCACACTGACCGTCACACCAGCTCAAACTCACCGTCACACCAGCTCACACTCACCGTCACACCCGCTCACACTCACCGTCACACCCGTTCACACTCACCGTCACACCCACTCACACTCACTGTCACACCATCTCACACTTACCATCACACCCGCTCACACCCACCGTCACACCAGCTCACACTCACCAACACACCCGCTCACACTCACTGTCACACCAGCTCACTCAACATCACACCCGCTCACACTCACCGTCACACCCGCTCACACTCACCGTCGCACCCGCTCACACTCACCATCACACCCACTCACATTCACCGTCACACCCGCTCAAGCTCACCGTCACACCCACTCACACTCACCGTCACACCCGCTCACACTCACTGTCACTATCACACCCGCTCACACTCACCGTCGCACCCGCTCACACTCACCGTCACACCAGCTCACACTCACCGTCACACCCGCTCACACTCACCGTCAGACGCGCTCACACTCACGTCACACCTGCTCACACTCACCGTCACACCCGGTCACACTCACCGTCACACCCGCTCACACTCGCTCACACTCACTGTCACACTCGCTCACACCCGCTCACTGTTACACCCGCTCACATTCACCGTCACACCCGCTCACAGTCACCGTCACACCCGCTCACACTCACCGTCACACCCGCTCACACTCACCGTCACACTCGCTCACACTCACCATCATACCCGCTCACACTCACTCACACCCGCTCACCATCACACCCACTCCCATGCTCACACTCACCGTCACACCCGCTCACACTCACCGTCACACTCGCTCACACTCACCGTCACAACCGCTCACACTCACCATCACACCCGCTCACATTCGCCATCACACCCGCTCACAATCACCATCACACCCGCTCACACTCACCGTCACACCCGCTCACACTCACCGTCACACCCGCTCACACTCACCATCACACTCGCTCACGCTCACCGTCACACCCGCTCACACTCACCGTCACACCCGCTCACATTCGCCATCACACCCGCTCACAATCACCATCACACCCGCTCACACTCACCGTCACACCCGCTCACACGCACCGTCACACCCGCTCACACTCGCCATCACACCCGTTCACACCCACTGTCACACCCGCTCACACTCACCGTCACACCCGCTCACACTCATCGCACCCGCTCACACTCACCATCACACCCGCTCACACTCACCGTCACACCCGCTCATGCTCACCGTCACACCCGCTCACACTCACCGTCACACCCGCTTACACTCACTGTCACTATCACACCCGCTCACACTCACCGTCGCACCTGCTCACACTCACCGTCACACCAGCTCACCCTCACACCCGCTCACACTCCCCGTCACACCCGCTCACACTCACCGTCACCCGCTCACACTCACCGTCACACCAGCTCACAATGACCGTCACACCAGCTCACACTCACCATCACACCCGCTCACACTCACGTCACACCTGCTCCCACTCACCGCCACACACGCTCACACTCACCGTCACACCTGCTCCCACTCACCGTCACACCCGCTCACACTCACCGTCACACTCACTCACACCCGCTCACACTCACCGTCACACCTGCTCACACTCACCATCACACTCGCTCACACTCACCGTCACACCCGCTCACACTCACTGTCACACCCGCTCACACTCACCGTCACACTCGCTCACACTCACCATCATACCTGCTCACACTCACTCACACCCGCTCACAATCACACCCACTCACACGTTCACACTCACCATCACACCCGCTCATACTCACTGTCACACTCGCTCACACTCACCATCACACCCGCTCACACTCACCGTCACAACTGCTCACACTCACTGTCACACCCGCTCATACTCACTGTCACACTCGCTCACACTCACCATCACACCCGCTCACACTCACCGTCACACCCGCTCACACTCACTGTCACACCAGCTCACACTCACCATCACATCTGCTCACACTCACCGTCACACCCGCTCACACTCACCATCACACCCGCTCACACCCACTGTCACACCAGCTCACACTCACCATCACACCCGCTCACACTCACCGTCACACCAGCTCACACTCACCGTCACACCCGCTCACACTCACCATCACACCAGCTCACACTGACCATCACACCCGCTCACACTCACCGTCACACCCGCTCACACTGACCGTCACACCCGCTCACACTGACCGTCACACCAGCTCAAACTCACCGTCACACCAGCTCACACTCACCGTCACACCCGCTCACACTCACCGTCACACCCGTTCACACTCACCATCACACCCACTCACACTCACTGTCACACCATCTCACACTTACCATCACACCCGCTCACACCCACTGTCACACCAGCTCACACTCACCAACACACCCGCTCACACTCACTGTCACACCAGCTCACTCAACATCACACCCGCTCACACTCACCGTCACACCCGCTCACACTCACCGTCGCACCCGCTCACACTCACCATCACACCCGCTCACATTCACCGTCACACCCGCTCAAGCTCACCGTCACACCCGCTCACACTCACCATCACACCCGCTCACACTCACTGTCGCTATCACACCCGCTCACACTCACCGTCGCACCCGCTCACACTCACCGTCACACCAGCTTACACTCACCGTCACACCCGCTCACACTCACCGTCACCCGCTCACACTCACCGTCACACCAGCTCACACTGACCGTCACACCAGCTCACATTCACCGTCACACCCGCTCACACTCACCGTCACACCTGCTCACACTCACCGTCACACACGCTCACACTCGCTCACACTCACCGTCACACTCGCTCACACCCGCTCACTGTTACACCCGCTCACATTCACCGTCACACCCGCTCACAGTCACCGTCACACCCGCTCACACTCACCGTCACACCCGCTCACACTCACCGTCACACTCGCTCACACTCACCATCATACCCGCTCACACTCACTCACATCCGCTCACCATCACACCCACTCACATGCTCACACTCACCGTCACACCCGCTCACACTCACCGTCACACTCGCTCACACTCACCGTCACACCCGCTCACACTCACCATCACACCCGCTCACATTCGCCATCACACCCGCTCACAATCACCATCACACCCGCTCACACTCACCGTCACACCCGCTCACACTCACCGTCACACCCGCTCACACTCACCATCACACTCGCTCACACTCACGTCACACCCGCTCACACTCACCGTCACACCCGCTCACAATCACCATCACACCCGCTCACACTCACCGTCACACCCGCTCACACGCACCGTCACACCCGCTCACACTCGCCATCACACCCGTTCACACCCACTGTCACACCCGCTCACACTCACCGTCACACCCGCTCAAACTCATCGTCGCACCCGCTCACACTCACCATCACACCCGCTCACACTCACCGTCACACCCGCTCACACTCACCGTCACACCCGCTCATGCTCACCGTCACACCCGCTCACACTCACCGTCACACCCGCTTACACTCACTGTCACTATCACACCCGCTCACACTCACCGTCGCACCTGCTCACACTCACCGTCACACCAGCTCACCCTCACCGTCACACCCGCTCACACTCCCCGTCACACCCGCTCACACTCACCGTCACCCGCTCACACTCACGTCACACCTGCTCACACTCACCGCCAAACACGCTCACACTCACCGTCACACCTGCTCCCACTCACTGTCACACCCGCTCACACTCACCGTCACACTCACTCACACCCGCTCACACTCACCGTCACACCTGCTCACACTCACCATCACACTCGCTCACACTCACCATCACACTCGCTCACACTCACCGTCACACCCGCTCACACTCACTGTCACACCTGCTCACACTCACCATCACACTCGCTCACACTCACCGTCACACCCGCTCACACTCACTGTCACACCCGCTCACACTCACCGTCACACTCACTCACACCCGCTCACACTCACCGTCACACCTGCTCACACTCACCATCACACTCGCTCACACTCACCGTCACACCCGCTCACACTCACTGTCACACCCGCTCACACTCACCGTCACACTCGCTCACACTCACCATCATACCTGCTCACACTCACTCACACCGGCTCACCATCACACCCACTCACACGTTCACACTCACCATCACACCCGCTCATACTCACTGTCACACTCGCTCACACTCACCGTCACACCCGCTCACACTCACCGTCACAACTGCTCACACTCACTGTCACACCCGCTCACACTCACCGTCACACTCGCTCACACTCACCATCTCACCCGCTCACACTCACCGTCACTCCCGCTCACCGTCACACCCGCTCACACTCACCGTCACTCCCGCTCACACTCACCATCACACTCGCTCACACTCACCGTCACACCCGCTCACACTCACCGTCACACCAGCTCAAACTCACCGTCACACCAGCTCACACTCACCGTCACACCCGCTCACACTCACCGTCACACCCGTTCACACTCACCATCACACCCACTCACACTCACTGTCACACCATCTCACACTTACCATCACACCCGCTCACACCCACTGTCACACCAGCTCACACTCACCAACACACCCGCTCACACTCACTGTCACACCAGCTCACTCAACATCACACCCGCTCACACTCACCGTCACACCCGCTCACACTCACCGTCGCACCCGCTCACACTCACCATCACACCCGCTCACATTCACCGTCACACCCGCTCAAGCTCACCGTCACACCCGCTCACACTCACCATCACACCCGCTCACACTCACTGTCGCTATCACACCCGCTCACACTCACCGTCGCACCCGCTCACACTCACCGTCACACCAGCTTACACTCACCGTCACACACGCTCACACTCACCGTCACCCGCTCACACTCACCGTCACACCAGCTCACACTGACCGTCACACCAGCTCACATTCACCGTCACACCCGCTCACACTCACCGTCACACCTGCTCACACTCACCGTCACACACGCTCACACTCGCTCACACTCACCGTCACACTCGCTCACACCCGCTCACTGTTACACCCGCTCACATTCACCGTCACACCCGCTCACAGTCACCGTCACACCCGCTCACACTCACCGTCACACCCGCTCACACTCACCGTCACACTCGCTCACACTCACCATCATACCCGCTCACACTCACTCACATCCGCTCACCATCACACCCACTCACATGCTCACACTCACCGTCACACCCGCTCACACTCACCGTCACACTCGCTCACACTCACCGTCACACCCGCTCACACTCACCATCACACCCGCTCACATTCGCCATCACACCCGCTCACAATCACCATCACACCCGCTCACACTCACCGTCACACCCGCTCACACTCACCGTCACACCCGCTCACACTCACCATCACACTCGCTCACACTCACCGTCACACCCGCTCACACTCACCGTCACACCCGCTCACAATCACCATCACACCCGCTCACACTCACCGTCACACCCGCTCACACGCACCGTCACACCCGCTCACACTCGCCATCACACCCGTTCACACCCACTGTCACACCCGCTCACACTCACCGTCACACCCGCTCAAACTCATCGTCGCACCCGCTCACACTCACCATCACACCCGCTCACACTCACCGTCACACCCGCTCACACTCACCGTCACACCCGCTCATGCTCACCGTCACACCCGCTCACACTCACCGTCACACCCGCTTACACTCACTGTCACTATCACACCCGCTCACACTCACCGTCGCACCTGCTCACACTCACCGTCACACCAGCTCACCCTCACCGTCACACCCGCTCACACTCCCCGTCACACCCGCTCACACTCACCGTCACCCGCTCACACTCACGTCACACCTGCTCACACTCACCGCCAAACACGCTCACACTCACCGTCACACCTGCTCCCACTCACTGTCACACCCGCTCACACTCACCGTCACACTCACTCACACCCGCTCACACTCACCGTCACACCTGCTCACACTCACCATCACACTCGCTCACACTCACCGTCACACCCGCTCACACTCACTGTCACACCCGCTCACACTCACCGTCACACTCGCTCACACTCACCATCATACCTGCTCACACTCACTCACACCGGCTCACCATCACACCCACTCACACGTTCACACTCACCATCACACCCGCTCATACTCACTGTCACACTCGCTCACACTCACCGTCACACCCGCTCACACTCACCGTCACAACTGCTCACACTCACTGTCACACCCGCTCACACTCACCGTCACACTCGCTCACACTCACCATCTCACCCGCTCACACTCACCGTCACTCCCGCTCACCGTCACACCCGCTCACACTCACCGTCACTCCCGCTCACACTCACCATCACACTCGCTCACACTCACCGTCACACCCGCTCACACTCACCGTCACACCAGCTCACACTCGCCATCACACCCGCTCACAATCTCCATCACACCCGCTCACACTCACGGTCACACCCGCTCACACTCACCGTCACACCCGCTCACACTCACTGTCACACCAGCTCACACTCACCATCACACCTGCTCACACTCACCGTCACACCCGCTCACACTCACCATCACACCCGCTCACACCCACTGTCACACCAGCTCACACTCACAATCACACCCACTCACACTCACTGTCACACCAGCTCACACTCAACATCACATCCGCGCACACTCACCGTCACACCCGCTCACACTCACCGTCACACCCGCTCACACTCATCAGCACACCTGCTCACGCTCACCATCACACCCGCTCACACTCACCATCACATCCGCTCACACTCACTGTCACTCCAGCTCACACTCACCGTCACACCCACTCACACTCACTATCACAGCTGCTCACACTCACCGTCATACCCGCTCACACTCACCGTCACACCCGCTCACACTCACTATCACACCCGCTCACACTCACCATCACACCTGCTCACACTCACCGTCACACCTGCTCCCTCTCACCGTCACACCCGCTCAGTCACTGTCACACTCGCTCACACTCACTGTCACACCAGCTCACACTCACTGTCACCATCACACCCGCTCACACTCACCGTCACACCCGCTCACACTCACCGTCACACCCGCTCACACTCACTGTCACACCCGCTCTCACTCACCGTCACACTCGCTCACACTCACCATCTCACCCGCTCACACTCACCGTCACACCCGCTCACCGTCACACCCGCTCACACTCACCGTCACACCCGCTCACACTCACCATCACACTCGCTCACACTCACCGTCACACCCGCTTACACTCACCATCACACCTGCTCACACTCACCGTCACACCTGCTCACTCTCACCGTCACACCCGCTCAGTAACTGTCACACTCGCTCACACTCACTGTCACACCAGCTCACACTCACTGTCACCATCACACCCGCTCACACTCACCGTCACACCCGCTCACACTCACCGTCACACCCGCTCACACTCACTGGCACACCCACTCACACCAGCTCACACTCACCAGCACACCCCGCTCACACTCACCTTCACACCCGCTCACACTCACCGTCACACCCGCTCACCATCACACCCGCTCACTCACCGTCACACCCGCTCACACTCACCATCACACCCGCTCACACTCACCGTCACACCAGCTCACACTCACCGTCACACCCGCTCACACTCACCATCACACCCGCTCACACTCACCGTCACACCCGCTCACACTCACCGTCACACCCGCTCACACTGACCGTCACACCCGCTCACACTCACCGTCACACCCGCTCACACTCACTGTCACACCCGCTCACACCATAGAGTCTAGAGTCATGGGGGGAAACTGGGGTCGTGCCCCCTTTGGGGCACTAACTTCGCCAGGGCGCTACTTTTAGTGCCCCAAAAAAATTAGCGCCCCTGCGCCCGAAATTCACTGATAGTGCCCCAAGAGGGAGGCGGGGCACTACTGGAAGCGCCCCACCTCCCTCTTGGGGTGTTGCGAGTGAATATCACGGCGCTACGTGGCGCTGCGATACGTCGCACCGCAGTACTGCAGGCCTTACTCCCCTTATTAAAGGGAAGGGGCCTAGCGCAGCATCACCCGGGGCCCAAATGGGCCCTCGGGGATCGGAGTGCCGGCAAAAGAGCCCGGCACTCAAGGGGCGTGCCGGGCTCACGGAGCGCAGCTGGCACCCCGCGGGGCGGGAGGGCTGCACAGGAGGCCGGGGACAGCAACGGGGGCAGGTGCTGGCAAGCGGCCAGCAACAAAAATGGCCGCCCGGCACCTCCCCTTTAATTTGCGTCGCCCCGGCCGCAGGCAGGCCCTCCTGACCCTGTCGGACATAGTGTTCAGTGGTAAGTCAGGGGACGCTACTGAAGATCGCGGCCAGGGCACGAGCGGGGCGCTGGCGGTGCCGCGCCCAGGTGCTAGTTGCTTTAGGGCGCTAACGGGAGGCGCAGATCAACCGAATTTTCCCCCCATAATGGCACAGAAGGCCATTCGGCCCACCGAGTCCGTGCCGGCTCTCTGTAGAGCAATCCAGTCAGTCCCATTCCCCCGCTCTATCCCCGTAGCCCTGCAAGTTTATTTCCCTCAAGTGCCTATCCAGTCTCCCCTTGAGTGTCTCCGCTTCCACCACTTCCGTCGGCAGCGAGTTCCAGGTCCTCATCCCTCGCTGCGTAAAAAAGTTTCTCCTCACATCCCCCCTGTATCTCTTGCCCAAAACCTTAAATCTGTGTCCCCTAGTCCTTGCATCATCAACTAGTGGGAACAGCCTTTCCCAGTCTACCCTATCCAAACCCGTCATAATCATGTACACCTCTATCAAATCACCATCACACCTGCTCACACTCACCGTCACACCCGCTCACACTCACCACCACACTCACCCTCAGTGAGAGCAGAGTCCAGGACACCACCCCACTATCGGACTAGAACCTCAACCCACTGGCAGGGTCAGGATCACGGTCAGGGAAAGGGTCAGGGCCTCCCCATCATGACACCTGAGTCCAGCATCGTCCACTGTTAGATTCGGAGCAGGTCCCACAGCACTGGGGGCATCAGACCAGCCCAGTCACACTGTGAGTCCTGAGCTCAGTGCAGCCCAGTGTGAGTGGGTGGGACTGACACACGATTCCAGTGATGGTCAAGGGGTTACAGAATGTTTGGCCCAGTTCTGTTGTTGGCTCCTCACCTGCCTGTGTGTTCTGGCAAACATCTCTCCCACTCCCTGGATTCTTGGGCCGCTGTAGCCGGTTGGGCAAGGCTTACATTGAAAACCGGGCGACGAGTTAATACACCGGACCCTCGGGAAGCAGGGATGTGTCCGGCACTGGGGGAAGAAAGGAAGATTGACTCATCAGCCTGGTGCCCTCTGGTCTAACAATATAGCAGTGAGATCAAGCACAGTAACGGTGCTAAAGGCTGTACATCCTTCACCCTCACTGGGCCGGGAACGCCATTTTACTTTAGAACTAGTTCCTCCCGGAGTAATTAACAACAGCTTTCTGCCAATCAGATCCCGCTTTTATCCTTGACTGTGCTCTGTTGATTGGTTAATGTAATAACCAATCTAACATCAGTTTGAAACAATTTTGACCTGGAGACGAGGCTCAGAGTCACCCCTGCCCTCCGACCCCCGCACTCATAAACCCCCCACCCTTTGACCCGCCACTCTCTGACACCCCCGTCCTCTGAACCCGCCCTCCGAACACCCCCGTCCTCCGAACGCCCCTGCCCTCCGAACGCCCCCGCCCTCCGAACGCCCCCGTCCTCCGAACACCCCCGTCCTCCGAACCTGCCCTCTGAACACTCCCGCCCTCCGAACACACCCCGTCCTCCGAACACCCCCGCCCTCCGAACACCCCCGTCCTCTGAACCCGCCCCACGCTCTGACCCCCGCCTTTCTTCCTCAGCCCACCCCTTGCCCTTCCGCCGTACTCACCTCGTCTATATCAATACAGTGTGTTCCATTCCCGGTGAAGCCACTGGGACAGGCCCCACAGTGGAATCCGTCTGCTGTCTCTGAGCACAGCACCCCGGGGAAGCACGGATTGGGAACACACTTTCCAAATGGATAGACTGTGATTGGCAGCTGGTTCCCTTCACTCTGGATACCTGGAGGTGGGAGTGAGAAATGGAGCCTGTCAACAGGACCAGAAACATTGAACGTACCAAAGCCTTTACCCCAGAAACACAGCCACAGCAGAGTCAGGCACAGGGTTCCGGCCCAGGGAGAGGGTCCCGGCCCAGGGAGAGGGTCCCGGCCCTGGGAGAGGGTCCCGGCCCAGGGAAAGAGTTCCGGCCCAGGGAAAGGGTCCCGGCCCAAGGAAAGGGTCCCGGCCCTGGGAGAGGGTCCCGGCCCAGGGAGAGGGTCCCGGCCCAGGAAGAGGGTCCCGGCCCAGGGAAAGGGTCCCGGCCCTGGGAGACGGTTCCGGCCCAGGGAAAGGGTTCCGGCCCAGGGAAAGGGTCCCGGCCCAGGGAGACGGCTCCGGCCCAGGGAAAGGGTCCTGGCCCTGGGAGAGGGTCCCGGCCCAGGGAGAGGGTCCCGGCCCAGGGAGACGGTTCCGGCCCTGGGAAAGGGTCCCGGCCCAGGGAGAGTGTCCCGGCCCAGGGAAAGGGTTCCGGCCCAGGGAAAGGGTCCCGGCCCAGGAGACGGTTCCGGCCCAGGGAAAGGGTTCCGGCCCAGGGAAAGGGTTCCGGCCCAGGGAGACGGTTCCGGCCCAGGGAAAGGGTCCTGGCCCTGGGAGAGGGTCCCGGCCCAGGGAGAGGGTCCCGGCCCAGGAGACGGTTCCGGCCCAGGGAAAGGGTTCCGGCCCAGGGAAAGGGTTCCGGCCCAGGGAGACGGTTCCGGCCCAGGGAAAGGGTCCTGGCCCTGGGAGAGGGTTCCGGCCCAGGGAAAGGGTCCCGGCCCAGGGAAAGGGTTCCGGCCCAGGGAGAGGGTCCCGGCCCAGGGAGAGGGTCCCGGCCGAGGGAAAGGGTCCCGGCCCAGGGAGAGGGTCCCGGCCGAGGGAAAGGGTTCCGGCCCAGGGAAAGGGTTCCGGCCCAGGGAGAGGGTCCCGGCCCTGGGAGAGGGTCCCGGCCCTGGGAAGGGGTTCCGGCCCTGGGAGAGGGTCCCGGCCCTGGGAAGGGGTTCCGGCCCAGCCATCACCGGATCGAGATATCACATGCTCAGGCTCAGAGTGAGATCCCACCCTTTCGAAGCACCGTCCACAGTGCCCGTGTTTGCGGGGTTCCTGCAGATTCTCAATTGGTTTACTCACCACAGATATCACACTCAGCCACTGTGTTCTTCAGAAAGATGATCTCCTTTATCTGTGAGCAATTGCAGCAAAGTTAGTAAAAGGAAAGAAACACATTTATGTAGTGCCTTTAGCAACCTCAGCATGGGACAGTGTAGAGGGAGCTTTACTCTGTATCTAACCTGTGCTGTACCTGCCCTGGGAGAGTTTGATGGGACAGTGTATGAGGGAGCTTTACTCTGTATCTAACCTGTGCTGTACCTGCCCTGGGAGTGTTTGATGGGAGTGTGTAGAGGGAGCTTTACTCTGTATCTAACCCGTGCTGTACCTGCCCTGGGAGTGTTTGATGGGAGTGTGTAGAGGGAGCTTTACTCTGTATCTAACCCGTGCTGTACCTGCCCTGGGAGTGTTTGATGGGAGTGTGTAGAGGGAGCTTTACTCTGTATCTAACCCGTGCTGTACCTGCCCTGGGAGTGTTTGATGGGACAGTGTAGAGGGAGCTTTACTCTGTATCTAACCTGTGCTGTACCTGCCCTGGGAGTGTTTGATGGGAGTGTGTAGAGGGAGCTTTACTCTGTATCTAACCCGTGCTGTACCTGCCCTGGGAGTGTTTGATGGGACAGTGTAGAGGGAGCTTTACTCTGTATCTAACCCATGCTGTACCTGCCCTGGGAGTGTTTGATGGGACAGTGTAGAGGGAGCTTTACTCTGTATCTAACCCATGCTGTACCTGCCCTGGGAGAGTTTGATGGGACAGTGTAGAGGGAGCTTTACTCTGTATATAACCCGTGCTGTACCTGCCCTGGGAGTGTTTGATGGGACAGTGTAGAGGAAGCTTTACTCTGTATCTAACCCGTGCTGTACCTGCCCTGGGAGTGTTTGATGGGACAGTGTAGAGGAAGCTTTACTCTGTATCTAACCCGTGCTGTACCTGTCCTGGGAGTGTTTGATGGGACAGTGTAGAGGGAGCTGTACTCTATATCTAACCCGTGCTGTACCTGCCCTAGGAGCATTTGATGAGACAGTGTAGAGGGAGCTTTACTCTGTATCTTTTTTTCATACACAAAACATGAAGCATGAAACTCAGTGAAGGAAATTTCACCTCTCCCTTGCTGTCATATGATATCATTATAACGTTCCCATGACCGTTCGAAAAATCTGCCGAGCACGGACTCCACAATTCAAACATAATCGTCCACGGGCAATAAGTAATAAAAAGGCTTCTTGGGGCCTCGGATGGAGATTGGCTGGGTGCTGGGCGGGGTCAGGTGCAGGGTGGGCTGGGAGGAGTCAATGTCGGTGGGCAGGGGGCAGGATTGGGTGGTCAGGGTCAGGGTCGGGAGGGTCAGGGTGGGGCGGGCGGCGTCAGGGTTGGGGTGGTCGGGGTCCATGGACGGGGTCAAGGAGGGTAGGTTCGGGGTCAGGGCGGGGTCAGGGTGGGGGAGGGCAGGGTCAGGGTGGGGGAGGGCGGGGTCAGGGTGGGGGAGGGTGGGGTCAGGGTGGGGGAGGGCGGGGTCAGGGCAGGGTCAGGGTGGGGGAGGGCGGAGTCAGGGTGGGGGAGGGCGGGGCCAGGGTTGGGGAGGGCGGGGTCAGGGCAGGGTCAGGGTGGGGGGGCTGTCTCACGCTCACGATCTGGGTTATAAGGCCTGTTCGGTACCAGAGACTGCCAGTTACGGGTAGGGTTGTACATCAGCACCTTCAGGAGAGTAGGGCAGAGGGAGATGACGAATTACAGGCATGTTACGGCCTCATTTACCTGCTGTTTCAGGAGCTCTTTGATCTCTGCCAGTTCCCGGTTCGTTTCCATCATCTGAGAAAGCATCTGACGCCCAACATCTCTGTCTATACACAGAGAATAAAGACAGCAGCATCAGTCATACCCAGCAAAGGCATACAAATGCCAGGCGCCCGATGTTAATCCAGCTCCCTCACACTGTCACTCAGTAACCCCACTCCCCCCAGCGCCCTGTGTTACTGACTGTATCTCTACTGATGTTAATCCAGCTCCCTCACACTGTCACTCAGTAACCCCTCTCCCCCAGCACTGTGTTACTGACTGTATCTCTACTGATGTGAAGCCAGACAGACTCAGTACCTCGTCAGCATTCACTGTTCACACAAAAATAGTTTGAAAAGTGAAATTAACTAATGTAGAAGTTTCATTGCAAATACACTTCACCTCAATTCCTAAATGTTTGATTGTAACTGGATCCTCGTGCACTCTGTACAGGAGTGACAGAGCCGGAATAACAGAGCAACGGATCTGGGAGTGACAGAGCCGGGAGTAAGGGAGCGATGGATCCAGGAGTGACAGCAGGGAGTCAGTGAATGATGGCCCGGGGGTGTCAGTGTGATTGGATGGGTCTTTGTATTATGGGCTGGGGTCTCCCTATGGGAAGGGGTTCAGGGGCTGGAATCTTCATATCGGGGGGTATAAAAGCATAATTTAAGGAATGTTACATTAGAAGCTGCAACACCATCACACAGAAACACTCCATGACTATTTGTGATGCACCATTTTACTTGCTTTTTGTCACAGAGAAAGTTTTAAATGAAGAGGTAGTGATTGGAGAAAGTCTGTGCACCGTTGTGAACAGATGTAGTCGATGATTCCCCGTTAAATGATTGGGCGCTGGACAGTCTGCTCTTAGAACAGCTCACGGCCACAGTCCCAGGGTTCGGCAAATAAACCCAGAGAAATTCTGCACAAATATGAAGAAAACGAGTAAAATGGAACAAGATTCTTACCTCTGGTAATGGCAGCCAATCGCTGACAGGAGCTGAACTGACACAAAAGGTGCAAAATCAAAATGACGACATTCAGAATCATTTTGTATCGGAGGATTCCGGTTGGTGTGATCTCTCGCAATCTGACCCGGCTCTCAGCTCACTGCTAAATCCAGAAAGCAACTATTGCCCGCTCTCCTGCTCTCTCTCTAAGCCTGCTCCTGCTCTCTCTCTCTCTCTCTAAGCTGGCTCCTGTTCTCTCTCTCTAAGCTGGCTCCTGCTCTCTCTCTCTCTAAGCTGGCTCCTGCTCTCTCTCTCTCTAAGCTGGCTCCTGCTCTCTCTCTCTCTAAGCCTGCTCCTGCTCTCTCTCTCTCTAAGCTGGCTCCTGCTCTCTCTCTCTCTCTCTAAGCTGGCTCCTGTTCTCTCTCTCTAAGCTGGCTCCTGCTCTCTCTCTCTCTAAGCTGGCTCCTGCTCTCTCTCTCTCTAAGCCTGCTCCTGCTCTCTCTCTCTCTAAGCTGGCTCCTGCTCTCTCTCTCTAAGCCTGCTCCTGCTCTCTCTCTCTCTCTCTAAGCTGGCTCCTGTTCTCTCTCTCTAAGCTGGCTCCTGTTCTCTCTCTCTAAGCCTGCTCCTGCTCTCTCCCTAAACCTGTTCCACCTCTCTGTCTAAGCCTTTGCTCCAAGTGGTTGCTGCTACTCACTCTCTGTGTTTTAAATCATCGATGATTTCTGTCGAGTGACATCATGTGTTGGCATTCTGTCCCAAGCAGCTTTCCCAAAACAAAAACAAAAGCACTTTGAAAGTCTCTGCCCTCTCCTCCCTTTCATTAAAGGTACACTCCCTGCTGTTTGCTCGGAATGTGACTCTCGGTCCCTGATTCGCTGCTTCTTTTTCCTTCATCCTCTAGAAACAGTAATAATTTTGGAATGTTTGTAGTTTCCATTCTGTAAATAATTCCGTATTGTTCAATCCATCTCTCCCTCGCTCTGTCTCTGCCTCTCTGTCTGTCTCTCTCCCTCCCAGTCCCTTTCTCACAGCTTGGACTTTGTTAGCTGATACCTACGGGAGCTGTACCTGTCACTTGAGTCTAGGGACAGTCCATGTTTTAATTCCACTTCCCTGTCTCATTGCTGCTGGTGGAATTGCTGAGAGTTGATGATGCTCAGAGTGACCAGGTCTTATCTCCCGGTAACCGCAGGAAGATACACTGGCAGTAATCTCCTGGAAGAGAGCTTCTAAAACGTTATAGGCAAACATGACAAAATGTTCCTTTTCAAGTATTTATCCAATATAGTTTTGAAAGTTACTATTGAATCTGCTTCCACCGCCCTTTCAGGCAGCGCGTTCCAGATCACAACAACTCGCTGTGAAAAAAACATTCTCATCTCCAACATTCCCTCTAATTTTTCTTTCCCTTTAACTGGCTGCACGGCCCATTCAGATTTTCGAGCATGCACGGTTTCGAGCGGCCTGTACGAGAGCGCCAGACTGCTGCGCGGCTGTGCAGCTTAGCGGCAACGTTGCTCCTCTCCCCTCTGGCTCTTTCGCCAATCACTTTCAATCTGTGTCCTCTGGTTACCAACCCTCCTGCCACTGCAAACACTTTCTCCTTATTTACTCCATCAAAACCATTCAAGATTTTGAACACCTCTATTAAATCTCCTCTCAGCCTTGTCTGCTCTAAGGAGAACAATCCCAGCTTCTCCAGTCTCTCCACAATCCACATAACTGAGGTCCCTCATCCCTGGAACCATTCTAGTAAATCTCCTCTGCACCCTCTCCAAGGCCTTGACATCCTTCCTAAAGTGAGGTGCCCAGAATTGAACACAATACTCCAGCTGAGGCCGAACCAGTGTTTTATAAAGGTTTAGCATAACTTCCTTGCTTTTGCACTCTATGCCTCTATTAATAAAGCCTTTTTAACAGCCTTCACAACTTGTCCTGCCACCTTCAAAGACACCCCCAGGTCTCTCTGTTCCTGCACCCCCTTTAAAATGATACCCTTTAGTTTATATTGCCTCTCCTCATTCTTCCTACCAAAATGAATCACTTCACACTTCTCTGTGTTAAATTTCATCTGCCGTGTGTTTGCCCATTTCACCAGAGCTGGTTTCATTGATGAGTTAACAGAAATGGTGATGTGGGATTCTGGATTATTCACAGCCAGAGAGGCGCCTGGAACAGAAAGGTGGAAAAAAGAATAAACATCGATCGACAGCAAGAAAAACAGAAAACGCTGGAAATACTCAGCACACCAATCAGCGGGTCTGGAGAGAGACAGAGTGTGCCATTCTCAGCAATACTCCGTCTCTCGCTCTGTCTCCCGCGCTCCACGTCTCCTCTCTCCAGACACTGAATGCACTGCTGTGTATTTCCAGCGGTTTCTCTTTTTAATTCAGATTTCCGGTGGTTGCAGTTTTGTCTTTTTGTTTGACTCCTGATTAACTGTAGCAAATTTACAAATCCACGCACTCCCACTGAATAACGCCCCCCACCCCCCCACATGCTGGGGGGCAATGGCAGTTCCCTGACCTGTTCCCATGGGGCAGTCAATCCACCACTGGAATTGCCATCGTAGACTTGCAGGAAATGCGTCTGTCTGACTTCACCAGACGGTGCCCCAGACTGCGCCCCAGACTGTGCCCTGGCCAGACTGTGCCCCAGACTGAGCCCCAGACTGCGCCCTGGCCAGACTGTGCCCCAGACTGCGCCCTGGCCAGACTGAGCCCCAGACTGTGCCCCAGACTGTGCCCCAGACTGTGCCCTGCCCAGACTGTGCCCCAGACTGTGCCCTGCCCAGACTGAGCCCCAGACTGTGCCCCAGACTGAGCCCCAGACTGAGCCCCAGACTGAGCCCCAGACTGTGCCCCAGACTGAGCCCCAGACTGTGCCCCAGACTGAGCCCCAGACTGTGCCCCAGACTGAGCCCCAGACTGAGCCCCAGACTGTGCCCCAGACTGAGCCCCAGACTGTGCCCCAGACTGAGCCCCAGACTGAGCCCCAGACTGTGCCCCAGACTGAGCCCCAGACTGTGCCCCAGACTGAGCCCCAGACTGTGCCCCAGACTGAGCCCCAGACTGAGCCCCAGACTGTGCCCCAGACTGAGCCCCAGACTGTGCCCCAAACTGAGCCCCAGACTGTGCCCCAGACTGAGCCCCAGACTGAGCCCCAGACTGAGCCCCAGACTGTGCCCCAGACTGTGCCCCAGACTGAGCCCCAGACTGTGCCCCAGACTGTGCCCCAGACTGAGCCCCAGACTGAGTCCCAGACTGTGCCCCAGACTGAGCCCCAGACTGAGTCCCAGACTGTGCCCCAGACTGAGCCCCAGACTGAGTCCCAGACTGTGCCCCAGACTGTGCCCCAGACTGAGCCCCAGACTGAGCCCCAGGCTGTGCCCCAGACTGAGTCCCAGACTGTGCCCTGGCCAGACTGAGTCCCAGACTGTGCCCCAGACTGAGCCCCAGACTGAGCCCCAGACTGTGCCCCAGACTGTGCCCCAGACTGAGCCCCAGACTGAGCCCCAGACTGAGTCCCAGACTGAGTCCCAGACTGAGCCCCAGACTGCGCCCTGCCCAGACTGAGCCCCAGACTGTGCCCTGGCCAGACTGAGTCCCAGACTGTGCCCCAGACTGAGCCCCAGACTGTGCCCCAGACTGTGCCCCAGACTGAGTCCCAGACTGTGCCCTGGTCAGACTGAGTCCCAGACTGTGCCCCAGACTGAGCCCCAGACTGAGTCCCAGACTGAGTCCCAGACTGTGCCCCAGACTGAGCCCCAGACTGCGCCCTGCCCAGACTGAGTCCCAGACTGTGCCCTGCCCAGACTGTGCCCCAGACTGAGCCCCAGACTGCGCCCTGGCCAGACTGTGGCCCAGGCTGTGCCCCAGACTGAGTCCCAGACTGTGCCCTGGCCAGACTGTGCCCCAGACTGAGTCCCAGACTGTGCCCTGGCCAGACTGTGGCCCAGACTGTGCCCCAGACTGAGTCCCAGACTGTGCCCTGGCCAGACTGTGCCCCAGACTGAGCCCTGGCCAGACTGAGTCCAGACTGTGCCCTGGCCAGACTGAGCCCCAGGCTGAGCCCCAGACGGTGCCCCAGACTGAGTCCCAGACTGTGCCCCAGACTGAGCCCCAGACTGAGTCCCAGACTGTGCCCCAGACTGAGCCCCAGACTGAGCCCCAGACTGAGCCCCAGACTGAGTCCCAGACTGTGCCCCAGACTGTGCCCCAGACTGAGCCCCAGACTGAGCCCCAGACTGAGCCCCAGACTGAGTCCCAGACTGTGCCCCAGACTGAGCCCCAGACTGAGTCCCAGACTGTGCCCCAGACTGAGCCCCAGACTGAGTCCCAGACTGTGCCCCAGACTGTGCCCCAGGCTGTGCCCCAGACTGAGCCCCAGACTGAGTCCCAGACTGTGCCCTGGCCAGACTGAGTCCCAGACTGTGCCCCAGACTGAGCCCCAGACTGCGCCCTGCCCAGACTGAGTCCCAGACTGTGCCCTGCCCAGACTGTGCCCCAGACTGTGCCCCAGACTGAGCCCCAGACTGAGCCCCAGACTGCGCCCTGGCCAGACTGTGGCCCAGACTGTGCCCCAGACTGAGTCCCAGACTGTGCCCTGGCCAGACTGTGCCCCAGACTGAGTCCCAGACTGTGCCCTGGCCAGACTGTGCCCCAGACTGAGTCCCAGACTGTGCCCTGGCCAGACTGAGTCCAGACTGTGCCCTGGCCAGACTGAGCCCCAGGCTGAGCCCCAGACGATGCCCCAGACTGAGTCCCAGACTGTGCCCTGACCAGACTGTGCGGAGTGAGGTGATCACAGCCAGGTAGACGCTGCAGACTTTACGGGACAGGGACAATAATCCAGGGTCTCTGCTCCTGATCACCAGCTATGCAAAGGAAGTGTTTGTTGGGTAAAGACTGATCCGGCTGACTCTGATGCCCACCACAGCCAAATAGCCGGCTGTCCTAATCTGATGGACAGCGATCAGTGGGGAGACTCCTGACTGACTTTCTGCATCTGAGTCCCAAGCTGCTGAAGACAGTTGTAGTGTGGGCTGAGCTCAGCGATCACAGCATACACCAGGGACTGAGCCCTGGCTCTGTGTGGCTCAGCAACAGAACAGCTCCCGCGAGCAAGGCTCAATCAACAGGAGACTAGAATCAGAGACCAAAGGACATAGAAGGGAAAGTAAATCTGGAGCAGGTTGCAGAGGGTGGGCAGAGCGACATGAGGAAGCCAGCCTAAGTCAGCGAGTGATGGGCGGGAGTCAGTGACGGAGGGGGTGATGGGCGGTCAGTGAGGGAGGGGGTGATGGGCGGTCAGTGAGGGAGGGGGTGATGGGCGGAGGTCAGTGAGGGAGGGGGTGATGGGCGGAGGTCAGTGAGGGAGGGGGTGATGGGCAGGGGTCAGTGAGGGAGGGGGTGATGGGCGGAGGTCAGTGAGGGAGGGGGTGATGGGCGGAGGTCAGTGAGGGAGGGGGTGATGGGCAGGGGCGATGGGCAGGGGCGATGGGCGGGGGTGATGGGAGGGGGTGATGGGCGGGGGTGATGGGCAGGGGCGATGGGTGGGGGTGATGGGCAGGGGCGATGGGCAGGGGCGATGGGTGGGGGTGATGGGAGGGGGTGATGGGCGGGGGCGATGGGCGGGGGTGATGGGCGGGGGCGATGGGCGGCGGCGATGGGCGGGGGTGATGGGCAGGGGCGATGGGAGGGGGTGATGGGCGGGGGCGATGGGCGGCGGCGATGGGCGGGGGTGATGGGCAGGGGTTAGTGAGGGAGGGGGTGATGGGCGGAGGTCAGTGAGGGAGGGGGTGATGGGCAGGGGTCAGTGAGGGAGGGGGTGATGGGAGGGGGTGATGGGCGGGGGCGATGGGCAGGGGCGATGGGAGGGGGTGATGGGCAGGGGCGATGGGTGGGGGTGATGGGCAGGGGCGATGGGTGGGGGTGATGGGCAGGGGCGATGGGCAGGGGCGATGGGAGGGGGCGATGGGAGGGGGTGATGGGCGGGGGTGATGGGCGGCGGCGATGGGCGGGGGTGATGGGCAGGGGCGATGGGCAGGGGCGATGGGAGGGGGCGATGGGAGGGGGTGATGGGCGGGGGTGATGGGCAGGGGCGATGGGAGGGGGTGATGGGCAGGGGCGATGGGCGGCGGCGATGGGCGGGGGCGATGGGCGGCGGCGATGGGCGGGGGTGATGGGCGGGGGTGATGGGCGGGGGTGATGGGCAGGGGCGATGGGAGGGGGTGATCGGCGGGGGTGATGGGCAGGGGCGATGGGAGGGGGTGATGGGCAGGGGCGATGGGCAGGGGCGATGGGAGGGGGTGATGGGCGGGGGTGATGGGCAGGGGCGATGGGCGGGGGTGATGGGCAGGGGCGATGGGCAGGGGCGATGGGCGGCGGCGATGGGCGGGGGTGATGGGCGGGGGCGATGGGCGGCGGCGATGGGCGGGGGTGATGGGCAGGGGCGATGGGCGGCGGCGATGGGTGGGGGCGATGGGCAGGGGCGATGGGCAGGGGCGATGGGCGGGGGTGATGGGCGGGGGTGATGGGCAGGGGCGATGGGCGGCGGCGATGGGCGGGGGTGATGGGCAGGGGCGATGGGCAGGGGCGATGGGAGGGGGTGATGGGCGGGGGCGATGGGTGGGGGTGATGGGCAGGGGCGATGGGCAGGGGCGATGGGCGGCGGCGATGGGCGGGGGTGATGGGCAGGGGCGATGGGCGGGGGTGATGGGCGGGGGTGATGGGCAGGGGCGATGGGCAGGGGCGATGGGCGGGGGTGATGGGCAGGGGCGATGGGCAGGGGCGATGGGAGGGGGTGATGGGCGGGGGTGATGGGCGGGGGCGATGGGCAGGGGCGATGGGCGGCGGCGATGGGCGGGGGCGATGGGCGGCGGCGATGGGCGGGGGTGATGGGCAGGGGTGATGGGCAGGGGCGATGGGAGGGGGCGATGGGCGGGGGTGATGGGCAGGGGCGATGGGCAGGGGCGATGGGAGGGGGTGATGGGCGGGGGTGATGGGCGGGGGCGATGGGCGGGGCGATGGGCGGCGGCGATGGGCGGGGGTGATGGGCAGGGGCGATGGGCGGCGGCGATGGGCGGGGGTGATGGGCAGGGGCGATGGGCGGGGGTGATGGGCGGGGGTGATGGGCAGGGGCGATGGGCGGCGGCGATGGGCGGGGGTGATGGGCAGGGGCGATGGGCAGGGGCGATGGGAGGGGGTGATGGGCGGGGGCGATGGGTGGGGGTGATGGGCAGGGGCGATGGGCAGGGGCGATGGGCGGCGGCGATGGGCGGGGGTGATGGGCAGGGGCGATGGGCGGCGGCGATGGGCGGGGGTGATGGGCAGGGGCGATGGGCAGGGGCGATGGGCGGGGGTGATGGGCAGGGGCGATGGGCAGGGGCGATGGGAGGGGGTGATGGGCGGGGGTGATGGGCGGGGGCGATGGGCAGGGGCGATGGGCGGCGGCGATGGGCGGGGGCGATGGGCGGCGGCGATGGGCAGGGGTGATGGGCAGGGGTGATGGGCAGGGGCGATGGGAGGGGGCGATGGGCGGGGGTGATGGGCAGGGGCGATGGGCAGGGGCGATGGGAGGGGGTGATGGGCGGGGGTGATGGGCGGGGGCGATGGGCAGGGGCGATGGGCGGCGGCGATGGGCGGGGGCGATGGGCGGCGGCGATGGGCGGCGGCGATGGGCGGGGGTGATGGGCGGGGGCGATGGGCAGGGGCGATGGGCGGGGGTGATGGGCGGGGGCGATGGGCGGGGGCGATGGGAGGGGGCGATGGGCGGGGGCGATGGGCAGGGGCGATGGGCGGGGGTGATGGGCAGGGGTCAGTGAGGGAGGGGGTGATGGGCGGGGGCGATGGGTGGGGGCGATGGGAGGGGGCGATGGGTAGGGGCGATGGGCGGGGGTGATGGGCAGGGGCGATGGGCAGGGGCGATGGGCGGGGGCGATGGGCGGGGGCGATGGGCAGGGGCGATGGGCGGGGGCGATGGGCGGGGGCGATGGGCGGGGGCGATGGGCAGGGGCGATGGGAGGGGGTGATGGGAGGGGGTGATGGGCGGGGGCGATGGGAGGGGGCGATGGGCGGGGGCGATGGGCGGGGGTGATGGGCGGGGGTGATGGGCGGGGGTGATGGGCGGGGGCGATGGGTGGGGGTGATGGGTGGGGGTGATGGGCAGGGGTGATGGGCGGCGGCGATGGGCGGGGGTGATGGGCAGGGGTCAGTGAGGGAGGGGGTGATGGGCGGGGGCGATGGGTGGGGGCGATGGGAGGGGGCGATGGGCAGGGGCGATGGGCGGGGGTGATGGGCAGGGGCGATGGGCAGGGGCGATGGGCGGGGGCGATGGGCAGGGGTGATGGGCAGGGGTGATGGGCGGGGGCGATGGGAGGGGGCGATGGGCAGGGGTGATGGGCAGGGGTGATGGGCGGCGGCGATGGGCAGGGGCGATGGGTGGGGGTGATGGGCAGGGGCGATGGGCGGCGGTGATGGGCAGGGGTGATGGGCAGGGGCGATGGGCGGGGGCGATGGGCGGGGGCGATGGGCGGCGGTGATGGGCAGGGGTGATGGGCAGGGGCGATGGGCGGGGGCGATGGGAGGGGGCGATGGGCAGGGGTGATGGGCAGGGGTGATGGGCGGCGGCGATGGGCAGGGGCGATGGGTGGGGGTGATGGGCAGGGGCGATGGGCGGCGGTGATGGGCAGGGGTGATGGGCAGGGGCGATGGGCGGGGGCGATGGGCGGGGGCGATGGGCAGGGGTGATGGGCAGGGGTGATGGGCGGCGGCGATGGGCAGGGGCGATGGGTGGGGGTGATGGGCAGGGGCGATGGGCGGGGGCGATGGGCGGGGGCGATGGGCAGGGGTGATGGGCAGGGGCGATGGGCGGGGGTGATGGGCAGGGGTGATGGGCGGGGGCGATGGGCGGGGGCGATGGGCAGGGGCGATGGGCGGGGGCGATGGGCAGGGGTGATGGGCAGGGGCGATGGGCGGGGGCGATGGGCAGGGGTGATGGGCAGGGGCGATGGGCGGGGGTGATGGGCAGGGGCGATGGGCAGGGGCGATGGGCGGGGGCGATGGGCAGGGGTGATGGGCGGGGGCGATGGGCGGGGGCGATGGGCGGGGGTGATGGGCAGGGGCGATGGGCGGGGGCGATGGGCAGGGGTGATGGGCAGGGGCGATGGGCGGGGGCGATGGGCAGGGGTGATGGGCAGGGGCGATGGGCGGGGGTGATGGGCAGGGGCGATGGGCAGGGGCGATGGGCGGGGGTGATGGGCAGGGGCGATGGGCGGGGGCGATGGGCAGGGGTGATGGGCAGGGGCGATGGGCGGGGGCGATGGGCAGGGGTGATGGGCGGCGGCGATGGGCGGGGGCGATGGGCGGCGGTGATGGGCAGGGGCGATGGGCAGGGGCGATGGGCGGGGGCGATGGGCGGGGGCGATGGGCGGCGGTGATGGGCAGGGGTGATGGGCAGGGGCGATGGGCGGGGGCGATGGGCGGGGGCGATGGGCGGCGGTGATGGGCAGGGGTGATGGGCAGGGGTGATGGGCAGGGGTCAGTGAGGGTGGGGGTGATGGGAGGGGGCGATGGGTGGGGGTGATGGGCGGGGGCGATGGGCGGGGGTGATGGGCAGGGGCAATGGGCACTGGCTATGTTCAGAGAGGTAAAGAACACTGGGGCTGGACAATGGAGGAGAGGCAGCAGAGGAGGACAGCATGACTGATCATGTGAGTGCTGCAGAAAGTTCAAGGGGATCAGCGAGGGACAGCATACAATGGTCAATCCCACAGAGAATATCATTCAGGACGTTGGTTAGAGTGAACTCAGCAGATGCCAGAGCAGAGGGTGTAGAGCTGGGAACTGCTGACACAAGACACAGTCTTAGAGAGGAAAGGGAGGGTACACTTGGTCAAGGTTCGGTTTTATGAATGGGGGTGATGTCCACAGTTTGCAAGGGGAGAGGGACGGTGCCAATGTCGGCATGCAGGTCAGGAGTGGTAGCTGGGGAGGGGATCAAGAGGATAGAAGTTGGGTCTGATGGAAGACATGAATTTGGAGAGGGCAAATGAAGAGATTAGAGATAAGAGATTAGCGTGTAATGTTAAGGCACATGGGATTGGGGGCAAGGTATTTGTAGTGTATGTACTTTGCAGAAGGAACTATATTCTGCAGCCCCTGTATACTGCAGTAGCAGTAGTGACCACCCCTGTATATAAGCCTGTGTAGTAACTTTGCATAGTTAGTTTCCCGGTTGTCTCCACTCAGTAAAGACCTGTTATAACCAACTCCTGCAGTCCGTGTCTCAAGTACACACGGACATAATACTGGCGACGAGCAGATCCGAACTTACCTACAGTCTGCACCACCTCATGGGGATCCATCCCTGAAGCGAAGTTGTCAGAGGTCGAGGCCAGAAGGAAGAAAGAAAAAAAAAACAAACAGAAGAAACGGGCGTCGACCGTGGGCAACCGCCTCTGATTCATCGGAGTTGAAGATTTGCAGGAGAGGCTGTCGAGAGCGGGGCTTGGTTATCTTGTCGATGGTGTTCCAGCTAATTGGGCTGGGCTGCGGCGGGCTAGAGCTCGATCGGGTGGCTTTTCAACGGGGCCAAGCAGCGTTGTCGGGAAGAGGAGAGAGAGAGAGAGGGTGGAGCACACAGGGCGCGGCCGGTACTACGAAGCCGGGCAGCGTACTGACCCGAGAAGAGGGAGGAAAGTGTCCCGCAGGGTTGCTCCGACGACGGGGAAATAAAAGAAATTAGAAGCGCAGAATGCCGCGAGGAGCTGCAGTTTGCCACGGGAACCACGGAGAATGGCATTAGCAGCAGCGCGGGGGGAAGTGTGCGAAGACCATAGGGCATCGCCATCAAGGCATAAAACGCCAGCAACAGCGCTAGCAGCAGCGGGGAAGACGGAAAGTGCAGGAGTCGCCATTTTGTTAAATCGGGGAAGAAGGCAAAGCGCAGGAGGCGCCATCTTAGATTTCCAAGATGCCGAAGACTGGCAATATCACTGCCTTCGATAATGCAATAGAAGACTGGACCACGTATGTGGAAAGAGTCGAAGTATATTGCGAGGCAAACGAAGTAGCCGATGAGAAAAAGGCATCGGTACTACTAAACTTAATGGGCGCAAGAACGTACGGCCTATTGCGGAACCTGATTACTCCAGCCAAACCGATGGCGAAGAGTTTTAACGAAATTGTTGATATCCTACAGAAACACCTAAATCCTACACCGCTGCTGATAGCAGAAAGATTTAAATTCCACAGGAGAAATCAGCATAAAGATGAGAGCAATGCTGATTACCTTACGGAACTACGCAAGCTATCAAAGCACTGCCAGTTCGGAGCAGGACTGGCAGATACCCTACGGGACAAATTTGTCTGTGGACTCTTGAGTGAAGGAACCCAGAAGAGGTTACTCTCAGAGAAAGAGCTGACGCTAGATAAGGCTTTCAGCGTGGCAGTATCGTACGAAGCAGCAGCAAGGGGAGCTGCAGAAATACAGCAAAAGCCACAGGAATACGGCACCCACGAAATGACACGGGTCTGGGAAGAAGACCAACGACAACAAAAAGGCTACTAAGGAACCGTACAGGAAAGTACAAAAGATGACGGACAGTAGTTCCGAAGACCAGATGAGCGATAGTGAATCCGGGAACAAGAGACTAAGCTGTCTCAAACTTCACAACGTAATTGCAAAAGAGGATCACCGAACCATTTGGGTCACCCTCACGATAGCAGGGTCCCAAGTCAAAATGGAATTGGATACAGGATCAGCCCTGACCGTCATGAATCGACGAGACTACGAGCGGCTATTCTCACACATACCCTTGAGAGAGACATCCATTGTCTTGAAGACGTATACGGGGCAAAAAGTATACCCCAGAGGGAAAATAAGGGTGCCTGTCGAATACAACGGCAAGGAAATACAGAAATTGTATCTGTACATACTGCAAGATGGTGGACCACCGTTATTGGGACGTGAATGGATCAGAAAGATAAGTTTAGACTGGCACTCCATTCAGGCACTGACGGTGGCTGGTAAAAAGGATGACGACGTCACACCTGGACGATTGTCAAAAATCTTAGCTAACGCCAAAGAGGTATTTCAACAAGAACTGGGAACTCTTAAAGGCGTAACCGCCTCGATAAAAATAGAAGAGAATGCAATTCCCAAGTTTTTCAAAGCAAGACCGGTACCAAATGCAATTCGCCCAGCCATCGAGGCAGAGCTGGAGAATCTGGAGAATGCAGGCGTGTTATCTAAGGTAGACTGGAGCGAGTGGGCGACACCCATCGTTCCTGTCATGAAGAAAACATTAAACAATAAGTCTGAGGAGCCAAGGAAGGTTCGCATCTGTGGGGACTTCAAGGTGACGGTGAACCCAGTCCTTCACACAGTACAATATCCTCTCCCGAGGATAGAAGATATTTTCGCCTCACTATCTGGAGGGAAGCGTTTTACAAAAATTGACCTAGCACAAGCATATTTGCAGATGGAGGTTGAAGAATCCTCTAGGAAGTATCTCACGATAAACACTCACAAAGGTCTTTACCAGTATAATCGACTGGTATTCGGAGTACCATCAGCTCCGGCGATATGGCAAAGAGCGATGGAACAAGTCCTGCAAGGGATTCCGGGGACTCAGTGTTACTTGGACGACATCCTAGTGACAGGTGAAGATGACAGTGAACACCTTGCCAACCTAGAGCAGGTGCTCACTAGACTAAGAGAACATGGGCTACGAGCCAATCGCCCCAAGTGCGAGTTTTTTAAGAAACAGATATCGTATTGTGGCCACGTGATTGATGAAGAGGGGTTACATAAGTCCCCTGACAAAATTGAAGCGGTAGTTAAGGCTCCAGCGCCTGAAAATGTGTCGCAACTGAGGTCATTCCTCGGATTGGTGAATTACTACCATAAGTTTTTGCCGAATTTGTCCACAATTCTGCACCCACTGAATGCCCTACTACAAACTGGAGTAGCATGGAAATGGAGCGATGAATGTAAGCGGGCCTTTCAGAAGAGTAAAGACCTAATCACTTCAAGAGAAGTATTGGCTCACTACAACCCATCACTACCGATAAGACTGGCGTGTGATGCGTCTCCCTACGGCATTGGAGCGGTACTGTCACATAAATTCCTTGATGGTTCAGAGAGGCCGATAGCTTTTGCGTCACGTTCGTTAACTTCAGCCGAGCGTAACTACGCCCAGATTGACAGAGAGGCCCTCAGCCTGGTGTGGGGGGTGAAGAAGTTCAATCACTACCTGCACGGTCAGAAATTTACTCTACTAACTGATCATCAACCTCTTGTCTCCATTTTCAACTCTCAGAAGGGCATCCCGATAATGACAGCACAACGGCTACAGAGGTGGTCCCTTTTCCTAGGGGCACACCAATATGACATCGAGTACAAAGGAACTAAACAGCATGGGAATGCTGATGGATTGTCGCGCCTACCGTTGCCGACGGTGGAAGAAGCACCTGCAGTGGATCCAGTGGAGATATTCCACTCGACCATAGTCGAATGTCTCCCTGTGACGAATGCAAACATAGAAAAGGAAACACGAAATGACCTGACACTCTCCTGGGTCTATGATTTAACGGTGAAGGGATGGCCAGCACATGGCGAACCACTGTTGCCAGCATTCTCGCCGAGAAGAGAACAGCTGTCAGTGTGCAGAGGAACCTTGATGTGTGGATCCAGAGTAGTAATTCCACCCAAATTGAAGGATAGAGTGCTCAATGAGCTTCATGAGGGTCATCTGGGAGGGGTAAAAATGAAGAACTTAGCCAGAGCGTTTGTGTGGTGGCCGGGAATCGATAGAGAAATCGAAGAGATGACCAAGAGCTGTACAGGATGCCAGAAGGTCCAAAACGCCCCACCACAAGCCCCTCTACATCCATGGGAGTGGCCCTCATCTCCATGGCAAAGGGTGCACATTGATTTTGCTGGTCCATTTATGGACTCGATGTTTTTAATTGCGGTGGATGCACATTCAAAGTGGCCAGAGGTAATAAAAATGTCCTCAACCACCACAGAAAAAACTATCACAGTCTTACGAACCATATTCGCCAGAAATGGGCTGCCTGAACAGATTTGCTCCGACAATGGACCACAGTTTGTGTCTGAAGAGTTCCGGAGGTTCTTAAAGAACAATGGTGTTAAGCATTACACATCCGCCCCATATCATCCAGCCACCAATGGATTGGCTGAGAGGTTCGTTCAAACATTCAAGAAGGCTATCAAGGCAATGTGTAATGAAGACATACCCCTACAACACAAGGTGGATAACTTCTTGTTTGCCTACCGGAATGCAACACATGCGGTTACCAACCAAACTCCAGCCATGATGTTCTTCAATCGAAGACTACGATGCCGCTTGGATTTGGTTAAGCCAAACATCAGAAGAGATGTGGAGAACAGGCAGTTTCAGAATATGAATGAAAGGCCGACCAGGAGTTTTAAGATAGGTCAACCAGTTTTGGCTCGGGACTACCGCACAGAGAAATGGCAGCCAGGAACGATCTGTACACGGCAAGGACCTCTAATGTATACTGTGGACGTTGGAGAAAGCATTGTAAGACGCCATGCAGACCAGATTCTAGAGTCACTGGAAAACGTCAATTCCACACCACGATCCGATACACCTGGTGATGAAACCGAAGTACCAATTGCATCTACCTCAGAATCGGTGATATTGGAAGCAGACGAACCAAACAACGATGTTGATCCCAAATCAACTTTGCCAGAAGAACCTGATACCCCAAAGAGGCGTTATCCAGACTGATGCGCTATCAACAATACCAAAGACTACGAGATGGACTTAAATGAAGTAGGCTTTTATTGACTAAGAACTAGAGCATGCCTCTGCTAGTGAATCCATCCTAAGAGCTCCCGGGGGAAGGGTGGTGAGTCACCTTTATACCCGGGCTTAGGGGTGGAGCCAGGGGCTGAGACATGCCTGGACTTGTACAGGGTTAACAGTGGTTTACCACACAGGCATATACAGGTTAACAGTGTGTGGTAAACCACTTTTATCGTTCACTATCGTTACACTATGGTTATCACTGTTATATCGTTACACTATGGTTATCACTGTTTACACTGTTGTATCACTACACGAGGTCGCCTCTTGTCACGCTGTTATACCTGGGCTGACCACTGCTGACTCCGCCCATGGCTCCACCTACTTGCCCAGGTATAAAGGTGGTCGACTGGCTGGTATTCCTCCTTGTTGGATCCGATCACCCACGAGGGTGGGCTCTGTTATTTAGCCAATAAAAACCTATAGTTACTGTCTTAACTCGTCGCTTTTCATTGGATGAATTGATAGGTATATCAATTTTATTGGCTAAATTTTGAAATGTCTTTAACGGAGCAGCCAAACGACCAGTCAGACGCCCAGCTACAACAGCCACAGCAGCCGGCCTGGCTGCGAGCCCTCCGACCGCCGTACCTGGATCTAAACCCACAGGCAGCAAACTCAGCCCTCGACTTCAAACACTGGCTGAGCTGTTTTGAATCCTACCTGGGAGAATCCGGCGTGCCTCAGAGATCCAAACTAAGAGTTCTGACCGCCCAAGTGAGCCCTAAAGTATTTGCACTCATCCAGGACCTTACTACATACGAGGCCGCCCTCAACCTGCTGAAAGAGCAGTACCGGAGCCCGGTAAATTCTATGTATGCCAGACATCTCCTAAGATCCCGCCCGCAACAGCCAGGAGAGTCTGTAGATGAATTTTTACGGGCGCTACAAACACTCGGCAGGGACTGTGACTTTAAAGCTGTAACAGCTGCAGAAAATACTGAAGAGAATATCCGCGATGCCTTCGTGAAAGGCCTTCGGTCCGACTACTCACGGCAAAGACTGCTCGAATCAAAGGACCTCGACCTGAACACAGCTGCAGCCCTCGCTCGCTCTCTGGAAGTGGCCCATCGGGACCTCGAGGCGTATTCCAGGTACTGTGCTGCGCGACCCTGGGACTCGGGCCCGACCCCGACTGCAATACCCCTCGCACCGCCGCCTCTGGGACCTACCTCAGCGTCGGCGTCCCGGACCCGATCGGGACCGCCACCCCTGGTACCGGCTGCGACATCGGAGCCCCACGATCGGGCCGCCGGCTGCTTTTTCTGTGGCCAGGCGAAACACCCGAGGGCGCGCTGCCCTGCAAGAAACGCGACCTGCTCCGACTGCCACAAGAAAGGCCACTTCGCGAAGGCCTGCAGGGGGAAAGCCACAGACGCCAGCAGTGCCTCATGCGAGTTGTGGGGGCGGCCATCTTTCATCAAGGCCACAGATGCCAGTATCCCCTCGTGTGAGTCGTGGGGCGGCCATCTTTGATCAAGGCCACCGACACCGGCAGTGCCTCATGTGAGTTGTGGGGGCGGCCATCTTCTCCGCCATTTTATGCAACGTCGTGGGCACCGCCATTTTGTTCACCACACTCGACCGCCACCTTGTCTCCAGACCCGACTGCAGCCTCACCCGCAGACTACAGCAGCTTGCTCAGCCATACACTAGCCTCCGTCACACTGGACCAAGCTCGCCCGCATCACCTGTCCAAGTCCATGATGGACATCAAAGTAAACGGCCACGCCACGACCTGCCTGTTCGACAGCGGAAGCACGGAGAGTTTCATCCATCCAGACACGGTGAGCCACTACTCCCTCACTGTCCAGCCAACGCGCAACCGGATCTCGATGGCGTCGAGGTCCCATTCAACAGACATCAGCGGATACTGTGTTGTGACCCTGTCGGTTAGGGGCACGGAGTATAAAAATTTTAAACTTCTCGTCCTGCCCCAACTCTGCGCTGCCGTCCTACTAGGGCTGGATTTCCAATCCCACCTTCAAAGTGTCACTTTGGCATACGGTGGACCCCTCCCCCCACTCAAAGTCGACAACCAACAGCCTTTAAACCGCCCACCGCGTACCACCTGCGGCCTATCCACCCTCAGGGTTCCGCCCCCCTCCCTGTTCGCCAACCTCACCCGCGACTGTAAACCCGTCGCTACCAAGAGCAGGCGGTACAGCGCCGGGGACAGAGCTTTTATTAGCTCTGAGGTGCAGCGTCTCCTGAAAGAGGGCATCATCGAGAGGAGCAACAGCCCCTGGCGTGCCCAGGTCGTAGTCGTTAAGACCGGCGATAAAAACCGCCTAGTCATCGACTACAGCCAAACCATAAACCGGTACACCCAGCTGGACGCATACCCCCTTCCCCGCATATCTGATATGGTCAACCAGATTGCACAGTGCCGAATATTCTCTACCATCGACCTTAAGTCGGCCTACCACCAACTCCCTATCCGCCCTGAGGACCGCCAGTATACCGCCTTCGAGGCGAATGGCCGCCTCTACCACTTCCTTAGGGTTCCCTTCGGCGTCACCAACGGGGTTTCGGTCTTCCAAAGGGAGATGGACCGGATGGTTAAGAACATAAGAACATAAGAACATAAGAAATAGGAGCAGGAGTAGGCCAATCGGCCCCTCGAGCCTGCTCCACCATTCAATAAGATCATGGCTGATCTGATCCTAACCTCAAATCTTCTATCACTCTGCATCCACCCGAACCCATGTGATCTCCCGGGAGAGGCGAAAAACCAGATAAAGACCCAATGGCCAATTTGGGAGAAAAAAATCTGGGAAATTCCTCTCCGACCCATCTAGGCGATCGAAATTCTTCCAGGAGATCACTCTGTCCCTATATTTTCTACAGTACTTACCTTCTGTAAAGGCGATCTCCACCCCAGCCAGGAACAGGAATAAAACCATCTCCTGAAATCTAACAGAATTAGAACACAGTAGGAGCAGAACAAGGCTACACGGCCCCTGGGCCCGCTCCACTACCCACAGGGCCATGACCATTCCGAACCCAGACTCATTTTCAATTTCCTGCCCGCTCCCCGTAACCCTTTATTCCCTTTACTTCTAGGAAACTATCTATTTCTGTTTTAAATTTATTTAATGATGTAGCTTCCACAGCTTTCTGGGGCAGCAAATTCCACAAACCTACCACCCTCTGAGTGAAGAAGTTTCTCCTCATCTCAGTTTTGAATGAGCAGCCCCTTATTTTAAGATTATGCCCCCTAGTTCTAGTTTCACCCATCATTGGGAACATCCTCACCGCATCCACCCGATCAAGCCCCTTCACAATCTTATATGTTTCAATAAGATCGCCTCTCATTCTTCTGAACTCCAATGAGTAGAGTCCCAATCTACTCAACCTCTCCTCATATGACCACCCCCTCATCCCCGGGATTAACCGAGTGAACCTTCTTTGTACTGACTCGAGAGCAAGTATGTCTTTTCTTAAGTATGGACACCAAAACTGTATGCAGTATTCCAGGTGCGGCCTCACCAATACCTTGTACAACTGCAGCAATACCTCCCTGTTTTTATATTCCAAACCCCTAGCAATAAAAGCCAACATTCCATTGGCCTTCTTAATCACTTGCTGCACCTGCATACTAACTTTTTGAGTTTCGTGCACCAGGACCCCCAGATCCCTTTGTACTACAGTACTTTCCAGTTTCTTGCCATTAAGATAATAACTTGCTCTATGATTTTTCCTGCCAAAGTGCATAACCTCACACTTTCCAGTATTGTATTCCATCTGCCAAATCTCTGCCCACTTACTTAGCCTGTCTATGTCCCTTTGCAGGTTTTTTATGTCCTCCTCACTCACTACTTTCCCTCCCATCTTTGTATCATCTGCAAACTTTGATATGTTACACTCGGTCCCCTCCTCCAAATCGTTAATATAGATTGTAAAGAGTTGGGGACCCAGCACTGACCCCTGCGGAACACCACTAGTTACTGGTTGCCAATCTGAGAACGAACCATTTATCCCAACTCTCTGCTTTCTGTTAGAGAGCCAATCCTCCACCCACGCCAGAATATTACCCCCAATCCCGTGATTTTTTATCTTGAGCAATAATCTTTTGTGTGGCACCTTGTCAAATGCCTTTTGGAAGTCTAAATACACTACGTCCACTGGTTCCCCTTTATCCACCCTGTATGTTACTTCCTCAAAAAACTCAAGCAAATTTGTTAAACATGACTTCCCCTTCATGAAACCATGCTGAGTTTGCCCTATTAAATTATGTTTATCCAAATGTCCCGTTACTGTCTCCTTAATAATGGACTCTAACATTTTACCAACCACAGATGTTAGGCTAACAGGTCTATAGTTTCCAGCCTTCTGCCTACTACCCTTTTTAAATAAGGGTGTTACATTAGCAGTTTTCCAATCTGCCGGGACCTTTGCTGAGTCCAGTGAGTTTTGGAAAATTATTACCAATGCATCCACAATCCCTCCCGCTACTTCCCTCAAGACCCTGGGATGCAAGCCATCAGGTCCAGGGGATTTATCCGCCTTGAGTCCCATTATTTTACCAAGTACCACTTCCTTAGTGATTTTAATCGTATTTAGTTCCTCCCCCCCTAGAGCCCCCTGTTTGTCCAGTGTTGGGATATTCTTAGTGTCCTCTACTGTAAAGACTGATACAAAATAATTGTTCAGTGTTTTTGCCATCTCCATGTTTCCCACCATTAATTTCCCGGTCTCATCCTCTAAGGGACCAACATTTACTTTAGCCACCCTTTTTCTTTTTATATAACTATAGAAACTTTTACTGTCTGTTTTTATATTTTTTGCTAATTTACTTTCATAATCTATCTTCCCTTTCTTAATCAATCTTTTTGTTATTTTTTGCTGTCTTTTAAAGACTTCCCAATCTTCCATCCTCCCACTAGATTTGGCTACCTTATATGCCCTTGTTTTTAGTCGGATACTATCCTTAATTACTTTACTTAGCCACGGATGGCTATCTTTTCTTTTACACCCTTTTTTCCTCAGTGGAATATATTTTTTTTGGAAGTTGTAAAATAACTCCTTAAATGTACACCACTGGTCATGTACCGTCTTACCCTTTAATCTATTTTCCCAGTCCACTCTAATTAATTCCGCTCTCATACCTTCATAGTCTCCTTTATTCAAGCTCAGCACGCTTGTTTGAGATCCAACCTTCTCACCCTCTAATTGAATATGGAACTCAACCATGTTATGGTCACTCATTCCAAGGGGATCCTTTACTAGGACATTTTTAATTAATCCTGTCTCATTACACAGGACCAAATCTAAGGTTGCTTGCCCCCTGGTCGGTTCAGTTACATACTGCTCAAGAAACCCATCCCTAATACACTCAATGAACTCTTCCTCAAGGCTGCTCTGCCCAATTTGATTTGTCCAGTTAATATGATAATTAAAATCCCCCATAATTATAGCTGTTCCCTTATTACAAGCCTCAACTATTTCCTGATTAATACTCCGTCCAACAGAGTTGCAACTGTTCGGAGGCCTATAGACTACACCCACTAGTGTTTTTTTCCCCTTATTATTCCTTACCTCCACCCAAACTGTTTCACTATCCTGCTCCTTTGACCCAATATCATTTCTCTGTATTATAGTGATTCCTTCCTTTATTAACATAGCCACCCCACCTCCTCTCCCTTCCTGCCTGTCCTTCCTGATTGTTAAATAACCTGGTATGTTTAATTCCCAGTCATGGTCACCCTGCAGCCATGTTTCTGTAATGGCCACAAGATCATACCCATATGTCATTATTTGTGCCGTTAACTCATTCATTTTGTTACGAATGCTACGTGCATTCAGATAAAGAACTTTCAAATATGTTTTGTAACACTTAGTTCCTGTTTTTTCCCTTTTTAGTACTTTACTTTTTACTCCATACCTTCTGTCCCTTCCTGACACATTCTGTTTTTTAATTCCCCCACTGCTACCTAAGTCTATGACCTTCTCTGTTGTCATTTCTATTATTTGCTCTCCAGAAACCTCCCCCCCACTAATTAGTTTAAAGCCCTCTCTACAGCCCTAGTTATATGATTCGCCAGGACTCTAGTCCCAGCACTGGCCAAGTGGAGTCCGTCCCAACAGAACAGCTCCCTCCTGTCCCAGTACTGGTGCCAGTGTCCCAAGAAGCAAAACCCATTTCTCCCACACCAGTCTTTGAGCCACGCATTTAACTCTTTAATTTTATTTATCCTAGCCAAATTCGCTCGTCACCATCTGCGGCCGCGACCGGCAGGACCATGATGTTAATCTGGAGAGATTCCTCCGTACGGCCCAACGGCTGAACCTCACCTACAATAAGGAGAAATGTGTGTTTAACACCTCGCGCCTTGCCATCCTCGGCTGCGTAGTAGAGAACGGAGTTATCGGCCCCGACCCCGAAAGAATGCGCCCCCTCATGGAGCTTCCCCTCCCCCACTGTCCAAAGGCGCTGAAGAGGACCCTGGGGCTCTTTGCCTACTATGCCCAATGGGTGCCGAATTATGCGGACAAAGCCAGACCCCTCATGAAGTCCGCCTCCTTCCCCGACGGCAGAAGCGTGCGCAGCCTTCTCCCTCATTAAGGGAGACATTGCTAAGGCCACAATGCACGCGGTGGATGAGTCTATCCCTTTCCAAGTGGAGAGCGATGCATCCGACTTCGCCCTAGCCGCAACCCTTAACCAGGAGGGGAGACCGGTGGCCTTCTTCTCAAGGACCCTCCAGGGCCCTGAGATCCGACACTCCTCGGTCGAGAAGGAGGCCCAGGCGATTGTGGAGGCTGTACGACGCTGGAGGCATTACCTGGCAGGCAAACGATTTACCCTCCTCACCGACCAGCGTTCGGTCGCTTTTATGTTTAATAACAAGCTGAGGGGCAAAATCAAGAACGACAAGATCTTGAGGTGGAGAATCGAGCTCTCCACCTATGGTTATGAGATCTTGTACCGGCCTGGTAAACTGAACGAACCCCCAGATGCTCTATCACGAAGTACATGCGCCAACGCGCAAATTGATAGACTGCAGACCCTCCACAACGACCTCTGCCACCCCGGAGTCACCAGACTTTACCACTTCATTAAGGCCCGCAACCTGCCCTACTCCATCGAGGAGGTCAGGACCATGACCAGGAACTGCCAAACCTGTGCCGAATGCAAACCGCATTTCTTTAGGCCGGACAGAGCAAGCCTGATCAAGGCCACCCGCCCCTTCGAGCGCTTGAGCATCGATTTTAAGGGGCCCCTCCCGTCCTCTGACCGTAATGTGTACTTCCTCAACATCATTGACGAGTACTCCCGTTTCCCCTTTGCCTTCCCCTGCCCAGACATGACCAGTACCACGGTCATCAAATGCCTGAACGACCTCTTCGCCGTGTTCGGGTTCCCGAACTATATACATAGCGACCAGGGCTCCTCCTTCATGAGCGAGGAACTTCGCCAGTTCCTACTAGCGAGAGGTATTGCTGCAAGCAGGACCACCAGCTACAACCCCCGAGGGAACGGCCAGGTGGAAAGAGAGAACGCGACTGTCTGGAAGGCCGTTCTCTTAGCCTTAAAGTCCAAGGGCCTCCCAACCTCTCGCTGGCAGGAAGTCCTCCCGGCAGCACTGCATTCCATCCGGTCACTGCTTTGCACTGCCATTAACGCCACCCCCCATGAACGAATGTTTGTTTTCCCCAGGAAGTCGACTACGGGAACCACGCTACCAACTTGGCTGACCTCTCCGGGGCCCGTCTTGCTGCGAAAGCACGCGAGGGCCCATAAAACGGACCCCCTGGTCGAGAGGGTGGACCTCCTGCACGCCAACCCCCAGTATGCCTATGTGGCATACCCAGACGGGCGGGAGGACACAGTCTCCTTACGAGACCTCGCACCCTCGGGCATCCCTGAGACACCACCGTTACCCCCCACCACCCCCCCAAATCCAGCCCAGGTAGACGGCATGCCGGAACCCCACGAGCCTTCGCCGACCACGCAGACACCAGCATTAACATCGGATACTGCATCACCGCCGCCGCTGCTGCGACGATCGGAAAGGCTTACGAAGCCTCCGGACAGACTGACATACCCGAACTGGTAGTACACTTCACCCCGCCGGACTCAAATCTAAACAAGGGGTGAATGTGGTAAACCACTTTTATCGTTCACTATCGTTACACTATGGTTATCACTGTTATATCGTTACACTATGGTTATCACTGTTTACACTGTTGTATCACTACACGAGGTCGCCTCTTGTCACGCTGTTATACCTGGGCTGACCACTGCTGACTCCGCCCATGGCTCCACCTACTTGCCCAGGTATAAAGGTGGTCGACTGGCTGGTATTCCTCCTTGTTGGATCCGATCACCCACGAGGGTGGGCTCTGTTATTTAGCCAATAAAAACCTATAGTTACTGTCTTAACTCGTCGCTTTTCATTGGATGAATTGATAGGTATATCACAGTGGTTTACCACATTCACCCCTCGTTTAAAAAAGAGTCCGGCGGGGTGAAGTGTTTCAAAAGTTCGTATACGAATGTCTCTCTGGGGGTCTTGTCTGCCGTAATGATCTTCGTGGTGCCGGTTACGGCGGTTCTTTGCCCGCGGCCGCTTCTCGCGTGGGACGGAGCACTGCCGTGTCGTCCTCTCGGGGTAGGGATGGCACCGGCATGTCGTCAGTTCGTGGTAGACACCCCGGTGGTGCGTCGTGGGTAGTGGTGGTGGGTGGAGGTAGTGGATGGTGATCGATGGTGTTTCGGGTGGTACCTGAGGGTGCGAGGTCTCGAATTGAGACTGTGTCCTCCCGCCCGTCAGGATACGCCACGTAGGCGTACTGTGGGTTGGCGTGGAGGAGGTGAACCTTTTCGACCAGGGGGTCCGTCTTATGGCTCCTCACGTGTTTCCTGAGCAGGACGGGTTCCGGAGACGTCAGCCATGGCGGTAGTGATGTCCCCGAGGTGGATTTCCTGGGGAAGACGAACATCTTCTCGTGAGGGGTGGCGTTTGTGGCAGTACAGAGCAGTGATCGTATGGAGTGGAGCGCATCGGGGAGGACATCTTGCCAGCGGGAGATTGGGAGGCCCTTGGATTTTAGGGCGAGCATGGTGGTCTTCCACACCGTTGCGTTCTCCCTCTCTACCTGTCCGTTACCCCGGGGGTTGTAGCTGGTAGTCCTGCTCGTGGCTATGCCCTTCTCGAGCAGGTACTGGCGCAGCTCGTCGCTCATGAACGACGAGCCCCTGTCGCTGTGGATGTAATTGGGGAAGCCAAATATGGCGAACAGGTCGTGGAGGCACCTGATGACTGTGGCACTGGTCATGTCCGGGCAGGGGATGGCGAAGGGGAAACGGGAGTACTCGTCAATAATATTGAGGAAGTACGTGTTGCAGTCAGAGGAGGGAAGGGGCCCCTTGAAATCGACGCTGAGACGTTCGAAGGGGCGGGTGGCTTTAATCAGGTGTGCCCTGTCTGGCCTATAAAAATGCGGTTTGCATTCGGCGCAGACCTGGCAGTTCCTGGTCATGGTCCTGACCTCCTCGATGGAGTAAGGCAGGTTGCGAGCTTTAATAAAGTGGAAGAACCTGGTGAGCCCCGGGTGGCAGAGATCATTGTGGAGGGTCCGTAGCCTATCGACTTGTGCGTTGGCACATGTCCCACGGGATAGGGCGTCTGGGGGCTCATTAAGTTTCCCAGGCCGGTATAAGATAGCGTAGTTGTAGGTGGATAACTCGATCCTCCACCGCAATATCTTATCATTTTTGATTTTCCCCCTTTGTCTGTTGTTAAACATAAATGCTACTGACCGTTGGTCAGTGAGCAGGGTGAAACGTTTACCGGCCAGGTAATGTCTCCAGTGCCGTACAGCCTCCACTATCGCCTGGGCCTCCTTCTCGACTGAGGAGTGTCGAATTTCGGGGCCCTGGAGGGTCCGTGAAAAGAAGGCCACGGGTCTCCCCGCCTGGTTAAGGGTTGCGGCTAGGGCGAAGTCGGATGCATCGCTCTCCACTTGGAAAGGGATGGACTCATCCACTGCGTGCATTGTGGCCTTCGCAATGTCCTCTTTTATGAGGGTGAAGGCCGCACGGGCCTCTGCCGTCAGGGGGAAGGAGTTTGACTTGATGAGGGGCCGGGCTTTGTCCGCATAGTTGGGCACCCACTGGGCGTAGTAAGAGAAGAACCCTAGGCATCTCTTCAGGGCTTTTAGGCAGTGGGGGGGGGGGGGGGTAGTTCCAGGAGGGGCGCATTCGGTCGGGGTCGGGGCCGATGACTCCGTTTTCCACTACGCAGCCAAGAATAGCGAGGCGCGCGGTGCGGAACATACATTTTTCTCTGTTGTATGTCAGATTCAGCCGTTGGACCGTACGGAGGAATTTTTCTAGGTTGGCGTCGTGGTCCTGCCGGTCATGGCCGCAGATGGTGACGTTGTCTAAATAGGGGAAGGTGGCCTGCAGCGTGTTCTGGTCAACCATCCGGTCCATCTCCCTTTGGAAGACCGAGACCCCGTTGGTGACGCCGAAGGGGACTCGGAGGAAGTGGTAGAGGTGACCGTCAGCCTCGAAGGCCGTGTACTGGCGGTCCTCAGGCCTGATGGGGAGCTGGTGGTATGCCGACTTCAGATCAATCGTCGAGAATACCCGGTATTGTGCTATCTGGTTGACCATGTCAGATATGCGGGGAAGTGGGTATGCGTCTAATTGCGTGTATCGATTGATCGTCTGGCTGTAATCAATAACCAGGCGCTGTTTTTCGCCGGTCTTTACTACCACCACTTGGGCTCGCCATGGGCTGGTGCTGCCCTCGATAATCCCTTCCCTCAGGAGTCTTTGTACTTCTGATTTAATAAAGCTCCTATCCCCGGCACTGTACCGCCTGCTTTTAGTAGCAATTGGCTTGCAGTCTTTGGCGAGGTTAGCGAACAACGGGGGGGGTTTGACCTTCAGGGTGGACAGGCTGCATACTTTGCGCGGCGCCGTGTTTAAATTCTGCTGGCTGCAGACTGTAAGTGGGGGCAGGGGCCCGCCATATGCCATCGTGACGCTCTCCAGATGGCACTGGAAGTCTAATCCTAGCAGTACGGGAGCACAGAGCTGTGGCAGGACGAGGAATTTAAACTCTCTGTACTCCACACCGTTCACTGTCAGAGTCGCTACACAGTAGCCGCCGACGTCCGCCGTATGGGACTTTGAGGCCATAAAGACCTGGTGGCGTGTGCGCATAACCGATAGGGAGTAGCGTTGCACCGTGTCGGGGTGGATGAAGCTCTCCGTGCTTCCGCAGTCGAAAAGGCAATTTGTGGCATGGCCATTTACCTTTACGTTCATCATGGACCTGGCTAGTTGATGGGGCCTAGATTGGTCCAGGGTGATGGAGGCCATCGTCGAGGTCGGTGGGTCGCTGTAGTATTCGCCCGCGCCGAGGGCCTGGTCCCGAGATGGTGTCCAAGATGGCGGCTCCCCCTTGGCTGGTGGTGTCCAAAATGGCGGCCCGCACGGCTCACACGTGGTTGGTGGGGTCCAAAATGGCGGCCTGTACGGTTCACACGTGGCGCTGCTGGAATTGGGGGTCGATTTCGCCTTGCACACTCTCGCGTAGTGGCCTTTCTTGCCGCATTTGGAGCAGGTCGCGTCCTTTGCTGGGCATTGCTGTCTGGGGTGCTTGGCCTGGCCGCAGAAGTAGCATTTCTGGCCTCTGGTCATTGCAGCTGTAGTTAGGCTGCTGGCGGCTTGTGGCCTTACCGGGTCCCAAGATGGCTGCTCCCGTGGCATCCACGTGGCCATCCGGTCAGGGGGGTAGGCGTCCATGTTCTGGAGGGCCACGTCTAACGAGTTAGCGAGGGCCACCGTCTTCTGCAGGTCGAGCCCCCTCTGTTCCAGCAGCCTCTGCCGAGTATAGTTGGACCTGATGCCGGCTACGTAGGCGTCTCGGATCAGGTCTTCTGTGCATTCCTTGGCCGTCACCGCTTTGCAATTACAGTCCCGGCCGAGGACTCTCAGTGCCAGTAAATATTCAGCGCCCGATTCCCCGGGGCGCTGTTTTCGGGTAGCCAGGAGGTGTCTGGCGTAGACCTCGTTAACAGGCCTCACGTATTGTTCCTTTAGCGTCGCGATGGCGGCCGCATAAGTAGTGGCGTCTCGGATGATCGAGTAGACTCGGTGGCTCACCCGTGAGTTCAAGACAAGCCGTTTCGCGTCATCTGTAGTGACAGTAGTGCTGGAGGCCTCCAGGAAGGCTTCGAAACAGCTCAGCCAGTGTTCAAAGTTATTGGCTGCATCTGCTGCTTGAGGATCCAGGTCTAAACGTTCCGGCTTCAAGATTTGCTCCATGTTGAAAATTAGTCAATAAAATTGATGCGCTATCAACAATACCAAAGACTACGAGATGGACTTAAATGAAATAGGCTTTTATTGACTAAGAACTAGAGCATGCCTCTGCTAGTGAATCCATCCTAAGAGCTCCCGGGGGAAGGGTGGTGAGTCACCTTTATACCCGGGCTTAGGGGTGGAGCCAGGGGCTGAGACATGCCTGGACTTGTACAGGGTTAACAGTGGTTTACCACGCAGGCATGTACAGGTTAACAGTGGTTTACCACACAGACAGAATCAGGAAGCCTCCTCAAAGACTGAACTTATAATTGCTTAACTTCAGCTAATGTATCTAGCAACTGTAATTGTAAATATGTTATTTAATTATTAATCGAATGTTATGTACTGTTTAGCTAAAAGGGGAGGAATTGTAGTGTATGTACTTTGCAGAAGGAACTATATTCTGCAGCCCCTGTATACTGCAGTACCAGTAGTAACCACCCCTGTATATAAGCCTGTGTAGTAACTTTTGCATAGTAGTTCCAGTTTGTCTCCACTCAGTAAAGACCTGTTATAACCAACTCCTGCAGTCCGTGTCTCAATTACACACGGACATGATAGTATTGACTTGGATAGAAAACTGGTTGGCAGACAGAAAGCAAAGAGTTGGAATAAACGGGTCTTTTTCCGAGTGGCAGGCAGTGACGAGTGGGGTACTGCAGGGATCGGTCCTAGGACCCCAGCTATTCACAATATATATTAATGAACTAGACAAGGGAACTAGATGTAATATCTCCAAATTTGCAGACGACACAAAGCTGGGTGGGCGTGTGTGCTGTGAGGTGGATGCCGAGAAACTCCAGGATGATTTGGACAGGTTGGGTGATTGGGCAGAAGCATGGCAGATGCAGTAAAACGTGGATAAATGTGAGGTTATCCACTTTAGTGGCAAAAACAGGAAGGCAGATTATTATCTGAATGGCAATAGATTGGGAGAAGGGGAAGTGCAACGAGACCTGGGTGTCCTTGTGCACCAGTCGCTGAAGGTAAGCATGCAGGTGCAGCAGGTGGTTAAGAAGGCAAATGGTATGTTGGCCTTCGTAGCGAGAGGGTTTGAGTACAGGAACAAGGATGTCTTGCTGCAGTTGTACAGGGCCTTGGTGAGACCACATCTTGAGTATTGTGTGCAGTTTTGGTCGCCTTATCTGAGGAAGGATGTTCTTGCCATGGAAGGAGTTCAGCGAAGATTCACCAGGCTGATACCTGGGATGGCAGGAATGACGTATGAGAAGAGAGTGGGTCGATTGGGAAATAACAACAGAAAATGCTGGAAAAACTCAGCAGGTCAGGCAACATCCGTGGAGAGAAATTTGAGTTGACGTTTCAGGTCGAACCCTTCTTCAAAACTGGAAAGAAAAGAAAATAGATCGAAGGCAGGGCTGCGATCGGACAAAAGAAGTGAAAGAGACAAAAGAAGTAGAGGAGACAATAAAAGGTATTCGAAGCTAGACGAGATGGTAATAGGCTGAGATTAGGTGTGAAGTGTACTGGCAGGGCAAGAGATAGCTGCCAGGTGGGAGAGAGAAACAAAAGGAAAAGGGGGGGGGAAGGAGTGGAAAAATTACAAGTAAAAAAGTAATAGGGGCTGAGGTTATGATCTGAAATTGTTGAACTCGATATTGAGTCCGGAAGGCTGCAGAGTGCCTAATCGGAAGATGAGGTGCTGTTCCTCGAGTTTACGTTGAGCTTCCGTGGAACAATGCAAGAGGCCGCAGATGGTGAGGTCTGAGTGGGAGTGGAGCGGTGAATTAAAGTGACAGGCGACCGGAAGCTCGGGGTCACCCTTACGGACTGAATGGAGGTGTTCCGCAAAGCGGTCACCCAATCTGCGTTTGGTCTCCCCAATGTAGAGGAGACCGCATCGTGAGCATCGAATACAGTATACTAGATTGCGAGAAGTACAAGTAAATCGCTGTTTCACCTGGAAGGGGTGTTTGGGGCCCTGGACAGTGGGAAGGGGGGAGGTATAGGGGCAGGTGTTACATCTCCTCCGCTTGCACGGGAAGGTGCCAGGCGAAGGGGAAGGGCTGTTTGGGGTGATAGAGGAGTGGACTAGGGTGTCTCGGAGGAAGCGGTCCCTACGGAATGCTGAAAGGGGAGAGGAGGGGAAGATACGTTTGGTGGTGGGATCACTTTGGAGGTAGCGGAAATGCCGGAGGATGATCCGTTGAATGTGGAGGCTGGTGGGGTGAAAGGTGAGGACAAGGGGAACCCTATCGTGGTTCCGGGAGGGAGGGGCAGGAGTGAGGGCAGAAGTGCGGGAGATAGAACTGACATGGTCGAGGGCAGTGTCAACCACTGTAGAGGGGAATCCTTGGTTGTGGAAAAAGGAAGACATGTCTGAAGCACTGGTGTGGAAGGTGGCATCGTCGGAGCAGATACGGCGGAGACGGAGAAACTGTGAGAATGGAATAGAGTCCTTACAGGAGGCGGGGTGGGAGGAAGTGTAGTCCAGGTAGCTGTGGGAGTCATTGCCTCCAATTTCCACCCTTCCCTCACCTTCACATGGTCCATCTCTGACTCTTCCCTTCCCTTCCTCGACTTCTCCGTCTCCATCTCTGGGGATAGGTTATCGACCAATATTCACTACAAGCCCACTCGTCTGGCTTCGAATACCTTCAGACATGTCTTCCTTTTTCCACAACCGAGAATTCCCCTCTACCGTGGTTGACACTGCCCTCGACCGTGTCAGTTCTGTCTCCTGCACTTCTGCCCTCACCCCTGCCCCTCCCTCCCGGAACTACGATAGGGTTCCCCTTGTCCTCACCTTTCACCCCACCAGCCTCCACATTCAACGGATCATCCTCCGGCATTTCCGCTACCTCCAAAGTGATCCCACCACCAAACGTATCTTCCCCTCCCCTCCCCTTTCAGCATTCTGTAGGGACCGCTCCCTCCGAGACACCCTAGGCCACTCCTCTATCACCCCAAACAGCCCTTCCCCTTCGCCTGGCACCTTCCCGTGCAAGCGGAGGAGATGTAACACCTGCCCCTATACCTCCCCCCTTCCCACTGTCCAGGGCCCCAAACACCCCTTCCAGGTGAAACAGCGATTTACTTGTACTTCTCGCAATCTAGTATACTCTATTCGCTGCTCACGATGCGGTCTCCTCTACATTGGGGAGACCAAACGCAGATTGGGTGACCGCTTTGCGGAACACCTCCGTTCAGTCCGTAAGGGTGGCCCCGAGCTTCCGGTCACCTGTCATTTTAATTCACCGCTCCATTCCCACTCGGACCTCACCATCCTTGGCCTCTTGTATTGTTCCACGGAAGCTCAACGTAAACTCGAGGAACAGCACCTCATCTTCCGATTAGGCACTCTGCAGCCTTCCGGACTCAATATCGAGTTCAACAATTTCAGATCATAACCTCGGCCCCTATTACTTTTTTACTTATAACTTTTCCACTCCTTCCCCCCCCCCCTTTCCTTTTGTTTCTCTCTCACACCTGGCAGCTATCTCTTGCCCTGCCAGTACACTTTACACCTAATCTCAGCCTATTACCATCTCGTCTGGCTTCGAATACCTTTTATTGTCTCTTCTACTTCTTCTGTTTCTTTCACTTCGTTTGTCCGATCACAGCCCTGCCTTCGATCTATTTTCTTTTCTTTCCAGTTTTGAAGAAGGGTTCGACCCGAAACGTCAACTCAAATTTCTCTCCACGGATGTTGCCTGACCTGCTGAGTTTTTCCAGCATTTTCTGTTGTTATTTTGGGTCGATTGGGCTTGTACTCGCTGGAGTTTAGAAGAATGAGAGGGGATCTCATTGAAACTTATAAAATTCTGACAGGACTAGACAGACTAGATGCAGGAAGGATGTTCCCGATGGCCGGGAGTCCAGAACCAGGGGTCACAGTCTAAGGATAAGGGGTAAGCCATTTAGGACAGAAATGAGGAGGAATTTCTTCACCCAGAGAGTGGTGAACCTGTGGAATTCTCTACCACAGAAGGCAGTAGAGGCCAATTCATTAAATATATTCAAGAAGGAGTTGGATATATTTCTTAAGGCTAAAGGGATCAAGGGATATGGAGAGAAGGCAGGGACAGGGTACTGAATTTGGATGATCAGCCATGATCGCATTGAATGGTGGAGCAGGCTCGAGGGGCCAAATGGCCTACTCCTGCTCCTATCTTCTGTGTTTCTATGAGATGGTTGAGAAACTGCTAAGTGAAGAGGGGTGGGGGAAAGAATGGTTGGCAGACTGGGGGGCTGATGGTGAGAGGAGAGGGTGTAAGAGTAAAGGCAATGCTATGGGTGGTCGTGATCTTAGGGACATTTCACGAGGTCCTCTAGTACTGGAGATGAGGGTGGAGCAAGCAGAAGGGGCTTTGATTGATCATGGAGCAGAGGACCCTCGGACTGTACTTCCCCTCGGGGTGACTCTGGAATAGAGGGAGTCTGGCAGGGGGGCCAGGCAAGGTCTGGCTCTAAATGGTCAAACCTGGTTAGACCATGGAGGATGAGACTGGTCGTGTGTCCTTCTGATTTTCGGAAGCAGGGATGGGGATGGGGTGTACAGGGGGAGCAACAGAATGAATGAGGTATTAAAAGTAGAGGGGAGGGAACAGTTTAGGGAACGGGAGTTATGGCAGGTGGAGGGTGAAAAGGAGAGTGAGAGGAACAAGTGACAAGGGAGCTGCCGGAAGCTTTGCCCATGGGTGGCGGGTGAGGGTAGTGGGGTTGGGGGAGGGGAGGGAGATTTTGTTATCTGTGATTAAAACCTCGGATGTGGAAAGATTGCAAGAGATGGTGAGGGCGTGGAGGGTGAAGAGAGATGTGAAGTTTGGGAGAATTTGCCACTTCCATTGCATCTGTAAAACCTTGCTGAAATCTATTCTGCTGCAGTCCGTGCCTGAGATTCCTGAATGTTTAGTTGTGAGCTTGGCTCCCAAATAAATGCCTCTTGGCCACTGCAGAGTGCGTGCCTCACTCAGTTAATGAAGTTTCCAGACACCTGAAGAATTTTCTGGAAGGAGATTGCGGCGAGCGCTTGAGGATCCAGAGTGGCCACTTCACGTGTGCATCACAATCTGCGACATGCCCCGGAGACGGATAAATCCCAGGGCATGAAAAGCCAGACATTCCGCGTCCGCACTGCCAGTGCCAGGAGCTGGGCTAAAACAACAAGCAGCCAATCCCCGAAATAAACACAGCGTCTGGTGGCGGAGCCGGTTAACCCCATCACTGCTGGAGCACGGTTAACTTCGGCAGTGCCGGAGCCGGTTAACCCCATCATTGCCGGAGCCGGTTAACCCTCTCATTGTTGGAGCCGGTTAACCCCATCACTGCTGGAGCACGGTTAACCTTGGCAGTGCCGGAGCCAGTTAACCCCATCATTGCTGGAGCACGGTTAACTTCGGCAGTGCCGGAGCCGGTTAACCCCATCATTGCCGGAGCCGGTTAACCCTCTCATTGCCGGAGCCGGTTAACCCCATCACTGCTGGAGCACGGTTAACCTTGGCAGTGCCGGAGCCAGTTAACCCCATCATTGCTGGAGCACGGTTAACTTCAGCAGTGCCGGAGCCGGTAACCCCATCATTGCCAGAGCCAGTTAACCCTCTCATTGCCGGAGCTGGTTAACCCCATCATTGCTGGAGCACGGTTAACCTTGGCAGTGCCGGAGTCAGTTAACCCCATCATTGCTGGAGCACGGTTAACTTCGGCAGTGCCGGAGCCGGTAACCCCATCATTGCCAGAGCCAGTTAACCCTCTCATTGCCGGAGCCGGTTAACCCCATCATTGCTGGAGCACGGTAAACCTTGGCAGTGCCGGAGCCAGTTAACCCCATCATTGCCGGAGCTGGTTAACCCCATCATTGCTGGAGCACGGTTAACTTCGGCAGTGCCGGAGCCAGTTAACCCCATCATTGCTGGAGCCAGTTAACCTGGTCGGTGCCGGAGCCGGTTAACCCCGTTGGTGCTGCAGTCGGTTTACCCTGGCAATGCCGGCACATGGTTAACCCTATCAGCGCTGGAGCCGGTTAACCCCGGCATTTCCAAAGCCCGGTCCGGTTAACCCAGGCATTGCCAGAGCCCGGTCCGGTTGACCTCGGCATTGCCGGAGCACGGTTAACCCCGTCGGTGCCGGAGCACAGTTGACCCCGTCAGAGCCGAAGACCAGTCTGGTTAAGATAGCAAAATACTGCAGATGTTGGAAATCCGAAATAACAACAGAAAATGCTGGAAAAACTCAGAATCAAAGGTGTTGCCATGGGTACCCGCATGGGTCCTAGCTATGCCTGCCTTTTCGTGGGCTATGTGGAACACTCTTTGTTCCAGTCCTACTCAGGTCCCCTCCCTCACCTCTTTTTCCGATACATTGATGACTGTATCGGTGCCGTTTCCTGCTCTCGCCCTGAACTTGACAATTTCATTCACTTTGCCTCCAATTTCCACCCTTCCCTCACCTTCACATGGTCCATCTCTGACTCTTCCCTTCCCTTCCTCGACTTCTCCGTCTCCATCTCTGGGGATAGGTTATCGACCAATATTTACTACAAGCCCACTGACTCCCACAGCTACCTGGACTACACTTCCTCCCACCCCGCTTCCTGTAAGGACTCTATTCCATTCTCCCAGTTTCTCCGCCTCCGCCGTATCTGCTCCGACGATGCCACCTTCCACACCAGTGCTTCAGACATGTCTTCCTTTTTCCGCAACCGAGGATTCCCCTCTACCGTGGTTGACACTGCCCTCGACCGTGTCAGTTCTATCTCCCGCACCTCTGCCCTCACCCCTGCCCCTCCCTCCCGGAACCACGATAGGGTTCCCCTTGTCCTCACCTTTCACCCCACCAGCCTCCACATTCAACGGATCATCCTCCGGCATTTCCGCTACCTCCAAAGTGATCCCACCACCAAACGTATCTTCCCCTCCCCTCCCCTTTCAGCATTCCGCAGGGACCGCTCTCTCCGAGACACCCTAGTCCACTCCTCTATCACCCCAAACAGCCCTTCCCCTTCGCCTGGCACCTTCCCATGCAAGCGGAGGAGATGTAACACCTGCCCCTATACCTCCCCCCTCCCCACTGTCCAGGGCCCCAAACACCCCTTCCAGGTGAAACAGCGATTTACTTGTACTTCTCGCAATCTAGTATACTGTATTCGCTGCTCACGATGCGGTCTCCTCTACATTGGGGAGACCAAACGCAGATTGGGTGACCGCTTTGCGGAACACCTCCGTTCAGTCCGTAAGGGTGACCCCGAGCTTCCGGTCGCCTGTCATTTCAATTCACCGCTCCATTCCCACTCGGACCTCACCGTCCTTGGCCTCTTGTACTGTTCCACGGAAGCTCAACGTAAACTCGAGGAACAGCACCTCATCTTCCGATTAGGCACTCTGCAGCCTTCCGGTCTCAATATCGAGTTCAACAATTTCAGATCATAACCTCGGCCCCTATTTCATTTTCACTTATATTTTTCCACTCCTTTCCTTTCCCCCGCCCCCCCCTTTCCTTTTGTTTCTCTCTCACACCTGGCAGCTATCTTTTGCCCTGCCAGTACACTTTACACCTAATCACATCCTATTACCATCTCGTCTAGCTTCTAATCTCTTTTACTTCTTTTGGTTCTTTTATTCTTTTGTCCGATCGCAGCCCTGCCTTCGATCTAGTTCCTTTTCTCTCCAGTTTTGAAGAAGGGTCAAACCCGAAACGTCAACTCAAATTTCTCTCCACGGATGTTGCCTGACTTGCTGAGTTTTTCCAGCATTTTCTGTTGTTATTACCAGTCTGGTTAACCCCGGCATTGCTGGAGCCGGTTAACTCCATTGGTGCCAGAGCCAGTTAACCCTGTCGGTGTCAGAACTGGTTTACCCCAGCATTAGCGGAGCCTAGTCCGGTTAACCCCGGCATTGCCGGAGATGGCTAACCCCGACATTGCTGGAGCCCAGTCCTGTTAACACTGTCAGTGCCGGAGTCCAGGGTCAGGGAGGGGTTCGGGGGTCAGGGAGGGGACCAGGGGTCAGGGGGTCAGAGAGGGGTCTGGGTGTCAGGGCGGTGTCTGGGGATCAGGGCGGTGTCTGGGGGACACGGAGGGGTCCGGGGAACAGGCAGGGGTCCAGGGGATAGGGAGGGGTCCAGGTGTCATGGAACGGTCCGGGGGTCAGGGAAGAGTCCGGGATCAGGGAAGGGTCCGGGGGTCATGGACGGAAGAGAGGAAAACATATTTGCAATGGGACAAGGAGGATTTTTTAACAAGCTGAAAGATCCACAGGAGCAGCCACGGACCGAGAGCTGGCTCACTTGCTGCCTCTGCCACAGACAGCTTTCTCCTCAATTCAGTTCAGGATATTTTCAGTTAAAACACTGCAACTTAATCTGATTCGAATGCCCTCTCCTCTATAGGGCACCCACACCCATAAAAACATTATAACATTTCTACAGCTTGCACACATTTCAAAGTGACACACTCAACTTTCTGTATACTGGACCCAGAGTGTCAGCAGCCTCGTTAAGTGACAAACTCACCCAGTGTTCAATTATCAGTAATTACCCTTCCTCAAAGGGTCACACACCCAAAGTTTCACAGAATCCATTATGTTTCACTGTATAACGCTACTACATAAGAACATAAGAAATAGGAGCAGGAGTCGGCCATTCGGCCCCTCGAGCCTGCTCCACCATTCAATAAGACCATGGCTGATCTTCTACCGCATCTCCACTTTCCTGCACTATCCCCATATCCCTTGATTCCCTTAATATTCAACAATCTATCGATCTCTGTCTTGAATATACTCAACGACTGAGCCTCCACAGCCCTCTGGGGTAGAGAATTCCAAAGATTCACCACCCTCTGAGTGAAGAAATTTCTCCTAATCTCAGTCCTAAATGGCCGACCCCTTATTCTGAGACTGTGACCTCTGGTTCTAGACTCCCCAGCCAGGGGAAACATCCTCCCTGTGTCTACCCTGTCAAGCCCTGTAAGAATTTTTTATGTTTCAATGAGATCACCTCTCATTCTTCTAAACTCTAGAGAATATAGGCCTAGTCTACTCAATCTCTCCTCATAGGACAATCCCCCCACCCCAGGAATCAGTCTGGTGAACCTTCGTTGCACTCCCTCTATGGCAAGTATATCCTTCCTTAGGTAAGGAGACCAAAACTGTACACAGTACTCCAGGTGTGGTCTCACCAGGACCCTATATAATTGTAGTAAGACCTCTTTATTACAGGAGGACTTGAGTATAAGAATAAAGGCCAACATACCATTTGCTTTCCTAATTTGTTAACTTTCAGTGATTCGTGTACAAGGACACCCAGGTCCCTCTGAACACCAACATTTCCCAATCACTCACCATTTAACAAATACTCTGCTTTTCTATTTTTCCTACCAAAGTGAATAACTTCACATTTCTCCACCTTATATTCCATTTGCCATGTTCTTGCCCACTCACTTAGCCTGTCTATATCCCCTTGAAGCCTCTTTGCATCCTCCTCACAACTTACATTCCCACCTAGCTTTGTATCATCAGCAAACTTGGATATATTACATTTGGTCCCGTCATCTAAATCGATATAGGCTGTGAATAGCTGAGGCCCAAGCACTGACCCTTGCGGTACCCCACTAGTTACAGCCTGCCAACCCGAATATGACCCGTTTATTCCTACTCTCTGTTTTCTGCCCGTTAACCAATCCTCAATCCATGCTAGTATATTACCCCCAATCCCAGGAGCTCTCATTTTGTTTAGAAACATAGTAAAATAGGAGCAGGAGTGGGCCATTCGGCCCTTCGAGCCTGCTCCGCCATTCAGTATGATCATGGCTGATCCTCCATCTCAATACCATATTCCCGCTCTCTCCCCATACCCCTTGATGCCTTGATGTGTCTAGAAATCTATCTATCTCCTTCTTAAATATATTCAGTTATTTGGCCTCCACAGCCTTCTGCGGTAGAGAATTCCACAGGTTCACCACCCTCTGAGTGAAGAAATTTCTCCTCATCTCAGTCCTAAATGTCCTACCCCGTATCCTCAGACTGTGACCCCTCGTTCTAGACCCCCACAGCCAGGGGAAACAGCCTTCCTGCATCCAGTCTGTCTAGCCCTGTCAGAATCTTATACGTTTCAATGAGATCCCTTCTCATTCTTCTAAACTCTAGTGAATACAGGCCTAGTCAACCCAATCTCTCCTCATACGACAGTCCTGCCATCCCAGGAATCAGTCTGGTGAACCTTCGCTGCACTCCCTCTAGGGCAAGTATATCCTTTCTTAGGTAAGGAGACCAAAACTGCACACAGTACTCCAGGTGTGGTCTCACCAAGGCCCTGTATAACTGTAGTAAGACATCCTTGCTCCTGTACTCAAATCCTCTTGCAATGAAGGCCAACATACCATTTGCCTTCCTAACTGCTTGCTGCATCTGCATGTTTGCTTTCAGTGACTGGTGTACAAGGACACCCAGGTCCCTTTGTACATCAGCATTTCCCAATCTATCACCATTTAAATAATACTCTGCCTTTCTGTTTTTCCAACTGAAGTGGAAAACTTCACATTTAGCCACGTTATACTGCATCTGCCATGTATTTGCCCAGTCACTCAACTTGTCTAAATTGCCTTGAAGCCTCTTTGCATCCTCCTCACAACTCACAATCCCACCAAGTTTTGTGTCATCAGCAATCTTGGAAATATTACATTTGGTTCCCTCATCCAAATCATTGATATATATTGTGAATAGCTGGGGCCCAAGCACTGATCCCTGCGGTACCCCACTAGTCACCGCCTGCCACCCTGAAAAAGACCCATTTATTCCTACTCTCTGTTTCCTGTCTGTTAACCAATTTTCAATCCATGCCAGTATATTACCTCCAATCCCATGTGTTATAAATCTCATCATCATCAAGAAACTACTCGTGAAATAATGCTGGACGGCCAGCTGGTGGCGCCGTCCAAGGAGTATAAATACTCGGGCGTGGGCCCAGCTTTCCAGGGACATTTTGTAAGACAAGGAACTAGTGAAATACAACTAGACCCCCATGTTCTGAAACAAGTTGCTTTATACTCAAACCAAGTGCGTAGTGAGTTTTATGACGTCGCCATGTACTTTTATTTTGCACACTAGCCTCTTATGTGGGACTTTATCAAAGGCCTTCTGAAAATCCAAATACACCACATCCACTGGTTCTCCCTTATCTATTCTACCAGTTACATCCTCAAAAAACTCCAGTAGGTTTGTCAAACACAATTTCCCTTTCATAAACCCATGTTGACTTTGTCTAATCCTGTTGATATTTTCTAAGTGTCTTGTTATCACATCCTTTATAATCGACTTTAGCATTTTCCCTACTACTGATGTTAGGCTAGCCGATCTGTAATTCCCGGTTTTCTCTCTCCCTCCTTTTTTAAATAGTGGGGTTACATTTGCCACCCTCCAATCTGCCAGAACTGTTCCATAATCTATAGAATTTTGGAAGACGACAACCAATGCATCCACTATTTCCATGGCTACCTCTTTTAGTACTCTGGGATGCAGATTATCAGGTCCTGGGGATTTATCAGCTTTCAGTCCCATTAATTTCTCCAGCACTATTTTTTTACTAATACTAATTTCCTTTAATTCCTCCTTCTCACTAGAACCTTGGTTCCCTCTCATTTCTGGGAAGTTATTTGTGTCCTCTTCCGTGAAGACAGAACCAAAGGGCTGGATTTTTTCAGCCCCGAGGAGGCAGGTATAGAGGCGGGACTGCCGGGAAAGTTGCAGAATTTGGGGGCGGGTGGCAATCCCGCCCCAACCCGCCTCTGTGCCCTCTTGCCAGGAGGCGGGAAGCAGTCCTGCCCCGGGTCCCGTCTCCTTGGAGGCGGGAAGGGATTAAAGCCTATTAACTGCCTGTTAACAGGTAGTTAACAGGCAGAAAATAGGATTATCCCCATTTTTCGTCCTGAAGTGTGGGCTTCCCGACCTGGGGGAACCCCGCCGGTGTGTAGGAGGTGAGTAGGAGGTCTGCGGGGGTCAGAGGGGTCTGAAAGTGTGATGTTGAGGTGAGTGATGGGTGCAAGTGTGGAGTGGTAAGTATGTGAGGTGAGTGTAAAGTGTTAGAAAATGTTAACTTACCTTTGTTTCGACCTACAGCTTTCAGCCGCTGTGGAGCCGGAGTCCCCGACATCTCCATTGTAGAGATCACAGACTGGCTGTTGCATCCTCCGATCCAACAGCCAACTGATTTCTGCAAAGTAGAAAGGTTTGATGTGTCCTGAACACAAGGACTCATCAAACTACACAGAATGTCATTGTTTGACAGCCTTACAGAGCTGTCAAACGATGACATTTCTTCTTTCAAAAGTTCTTGACAGATGACACGTCATACGTTGACGTGCTCTGTCACTGACTTCCCCCTAATTGGCCTGCTGAGCCCGCCGGGCAGGCTTAATAAGGTCAATCAGGGGAAAATCCCGCTGGTTGGCCAGAAGCTGATGGAGGCGGGACTGAAACCTGTCAAGTGGGAGTCCCGCCTCCAAAAGCTTCCCATTCAGAAAATCCAGCCCAAAGAATTTGTTTAATTGCTCAGCCATTTCCTTGTTCCCCATTACAAATTCTCCCATTTCTGACTGTAAGGGACTTACATTTGTCTTCACTGATCTTTTTTTTTACATACTTGTAGAAGCTTTTACAGTCCACTTTTATGCTCCTTGCAAATTTACTCTCATATTCTATTTTTCCCCTCTTAATCAATCTCTTGGTCCTCTTTTGTTGAACTCTAAACTGCTCCCATTCCTCAGGCTTGCTACTTTTTCTGGCAACTTTATATGACTTCTCTTTGGATCTAAGTGGATGTGATGTATTTGTTTAATAACCTCTTGTGTGGCACCTTATCGAATGTCTTCTGAAAATCCAAATACACCACATCTACTGGTTCCCCCTTAGCTATTCTGCTAGTTATAACCTCAAAAATCTCCAATAGGTTTGTCAAACAGGATTTTCCTTTCATAAATCCATGTTGACTCTGCCCAATCTTACTATTAGTTTCTAAGTGCCCAGTTATTGCATCCTTTATAATAGATTCCAGCATTTTCCCAACTACTGATGTGAGGCTAACAGGTCTGTAGTTCCCCGTTTTCTCTCTCCCTCCTTTCTTAAATAGTGGGGTTACATTTGCTACCTTCCAATCTGTGGGAACCGTTCTAGAATCTATGGAATTTTGGAAGATGATAACCAATGCATCTACTATCTCTATAGCCACTTTTAAAACCCTAGGATGCTACTGCCCTTCTAAACATCACATCCTGGCACTCTCTGGAAGCATCTGAGTAGCTCCGCTGTTATAGCTTACTCAGTGTCGCACTGCTCTCTGTGATCATTTTGGGCTACCTGCCTGTAAAAACCTGGAGGTGAAAATCTAGCTTCAGATCTGGGGATGTCAGTTAATGGGGATCACAGAATTCAGCACAATCACTGGAACTGACATTGCATGGGTATTAGTCAGAGACACGCAATCACAGGTCCAGATTACAACTTGATCTCAGTGTGAACAGAGGGTTCAATAGTGCATGACACCTCTCCAATGTGTCAATGAGGTTCTGAGACGTGGGCAGATCTCATTCCCGATCTGTGCCGAGTTACCTATCCCAGTCAATGCAGGGGTTAGAGAGTGATAATTGGGGTTGGTGTTGGAGAGTTGCTTCCTGTGCACATCAGATGAGGGCAAGTTCAGGCTCATCTATGATGCCCTCCATAGTTGAATATGCTGCCACTGTCCACGCAGTCATATGAAGAATGGTGATGTGGGTGAGGTATCAGAGGGCAGCCACAGCCTGTGGAACCCAGTCCCCAGTGAGTCATAGAATCATTGAATGATGCAGCACAGAAGGAGGCCAATCGGCCCATCGTGCCTGTGCCGGCTTTTGAAAGAGCTCTTCAATTAGTCCCACTCCCTGCTCTTTCCCCGTAGCCCTGCAAATGTTCCTTTACAAATATTTATCCTTTTGAAAGTTATTATTGAATCTGCTTCCACCACCCTTTCAGGCAGCGCATTCCAGATCACAACAACTCGCTGCGTAAAAAAATTCTCATCTCCCCTCTGGTTCTTTTGCCAATTCCCTTAAATCGGTGTCCTCTGGTTACCGACCCTCCTGCCACTGGAAACAGTTTCTCATTATTTACTCTATCAAAACCATTCATGATTTTGAGCACCTCTACCAAATCTCCTCTTAACCTTCTCTGCTGTAAGGAGAACAAGCCCAGCTTCTCCACATAACTGAAGTCCCTCATCCCTGGTACCATTCTAGTAAATCTCCTCTGCACCCTCTCCAAGATTTCAACATCCTTCCTAAAGTGCAGTGCCCAGAATTGGACAAAATACTCTAGCTGGGGCCTAACATAGAAACATAGAAACATAGAAGATAGGAGCAGGAGTAGGCCATTCGGCCCTTCGAGCCTGCTCCGCCATTCAATGAGATCATGGCTGATCATCCAAATTCAGTACCCTGTCCCTGCCTTCTCCCCATATCCCTTGATTCCTTTAGCCTTAAGAAATATATCCAACTCTTTCTTGAATATATTTAATGAACTGGCCTCCACCGCCCTCTGTGGCAGAGAATTCCACAGGTTCACCACTCTCTGGGTGAAGAAATTCCTCCTCATTTCAGTCCTAAATGGCTTACCCCTTATCCTTAGACTGTGACCCCTGGTTCTGGACTCCCCGGACATCAGAAACATCCTTCCTGCATCTAGTCTGTCCAGGCCTGACAGAATTTTATAGGTTTCGATGAGATCCCCTCTCAATCTTCTAAACTCCAGTGAGTATAAGCCCAATCGACACAATCTCTCCTCATACGTCATTCCTGCCATCCCAGGTATCAGCCTGGTGAATCTTCGCTGCACTCCTTCCATGGCAAGAACGTCCTTCCTCAGGTAAGGCGACCAAAACTGCACACAATACTCAAGGTGTGGTCTCACCAAGGCCCTGTACAACTGTAGCAAGACATCCTTGTTCCTGTACTCGAACCCTCTTGCTACGAAGGCCAACATACCATTTGCCTTCTTAACCGCCTGCTGCACCTTCAGCAACTGGTGCACAAGAACACCCAGGTCTCTTTGCACTTCCCCTTCTCCCAATCTATTGCCATTCAAATAATAATCTGCCTTCCTGTTTTTGCCACCAAAGTGGATAACCTCACATTTATCCACATTATAGTGCATTTGCCATGTTTCTGCCCAATCACCCAACCTGTCCAAATCGTACTGGAGTTTCACGACATCCTCCTCACAGCTTACCCTCCCACCCAGCTTTGTGTCGTCTGCAAATTTGGAGATATTACATCCAATTCCCTCGTCCAGATCATTAATATATATTGTGAACAGCTGGGGTCCTCGGACCGATCCTTGCGGTACCCCACTAGTCACTGCCTGCCACTCGGAAAATGACCCGTTTATTCCAACTCTTTGCTTTCTGTCCGCCAACCAGTTCTCTATCCAAGTCAATACCTTGCCCCCAATCCCATGTGCCTTAATTTTGCACGCTAACCTCTTATGTGGGACCTTATCGAAAGCCTTCTGAAAGTCCAAATACACCACATCCACTGGTTCTCCCTTATCTATTTTACCAGTTACATCCTCAAAAAATTCCAGTAGATTAGTCAAGCACGATTTACCTTTTGTAAATCCATGTTGACTTTGTCCGATCTTGTCACTGCTTTCCAAGTGCTCTGCTATTACATCTTTTATAATAGACTCTAGCATTTTCCCCACTACCGATGTCAGGCTATAATTCCCCGCTTTTTCTCTACCAGTGTTTTATGAAGGTTCAACATAACTTCCTTGCTTTTGCTGTCTCTGTTTATAAAGCCTTGGATCCTGTATGCCTTTTTAGCCGCTTTCTCAACTTGTCCAGCCACCTTCAAAGACTTGTGTACGTACATCCCCAGGTCTCTCTGTTCTTGAACCCCCTTTAAAATTGTACCATTTAGTTTATATTTCCTCTCCTTGTTCTTGCTACGAAATGTATCACTTCACACTTCTCTGTGTTAAATTTCATCTGCCATGTGTCTGCGGACCTGCGAGGAGTCGGCAGCACCCGAGGCAGATAAATACTGCGGGAGGCGAGGATAGCGCAGACCTGAGCGGCGGCAGCACCGGAGGCTGTACAAATCTGTCGAAAAAACAAGGAGTGATGTCACAGGACAGCAGGTAGGTGATTGGTTGGTGAGTATTAAAATGTTTTCTCTCTAAGCTAGGCAGTGGTTTAAACTAAGAGCTGAGAAACTATAACGCACTTTATTAAATTAATAACTTAACTAGTTAAACTAATTAATATAACTATAAATAATCATTGAATAAAGACTAACTAATTAAATAAATAAAATAAGGTTAGACTAAGAGCTAACAGAGCAGATTGTGTGTCTGGACTGCAGTATGTGGGAGTTTGTGGACAGCGAGACTGTCCTGAGCAAACACGTCTGCAGGAGATGTCTCTGTCTCTAATCTCTCTGGCTCAGAGTCATGGAGCTGGAATGCGAGTTGGAGACACTCCGACACGTATGGGAGGGGGAGGAGTATCTGGACAGTTTGCTCCAGACTTCGGTCACACCTCGTCGAGAGGTGCAGGATCAGAACGGGGTTGGTGTGACCGATAGTGTGCAGAGTAAGGGGAACCCAGGTAAGAAAGGGAATAAGGATCCACAGAAACTGATCCTATCCAACAGGTACAATGTTCTTGCTACCTGTGAGGATAAGAATAAAGACTGTCGGAAGGACAGCCAGAATGTGGACCATGGCACTTTGGAGCAGGAGCCTATCCTAAGGGGGGGGAGGAGGAGGAGGAGGAGAGGAAGTGTAATGTGGTAGTTGTAGGGGATTCTATAATTAGGGGGACTGATAGCATCCTCTGTAAGCAAGATCAAGAGTCCCACATGGTATGTTGCCTACCTGGTGCCAGGGTAAGGGACATCTCCAACCAGATTGAAAGAATTTTGGAGAGGGAGGGGGAGGATCCAGTCATTGTGGTCCATGTCGGGTCCAACAACATAGGGAAGAGTAGGCACGAGGTCCTGTTTGGGGACTACCAGGAACTAGGAGCTAAATTAAAGAACAGGACCTCAAGAGTTATAATCTCTGGATTATTACTTGAGCCACGTGCAAATTGGCCTGGGTATAAGCTGATTAGGGAAGCAACCACGTGGCTAAAAGAGTGGTGTGGGAAAGATGGGTTCCATTTCATGGGGCACTGGCACCAGTAGGAAGGAACTCCACTGTTGGAACGGGCTCCACCTGAACCCATCTGGGACCAGGGTCCTAGCGGAAAGGAGAAATAGGGCGGTCACAAGGACTTTAAACTATTAAATTGTGGGGGGGGGGTGCTCAGGTGGAAACTGTAGTACAAATAGTAATTCAAAAACAAATGCAAGAGAAGAGAGTAGAGTAACAGTCAGAAATTGTGCTTTAGGCACTACATATAGAGGGAAACTAAAAGATGTAAAGCGATTAAACCAGGAGAGAGAAATAAGAAACATGTGAGTAAAACATCAGAGCTGAAGGACAGGCTAGGGTGTGTGGCCCAAATTAGCGTTCTTTATACAAACGCAGGGAGTGCAAGGAATAAATTGAATGAACGGCAGGCACGAATTCAAATTGGAGGGTATGACATGGTAGACATTACCGACACATGGCTGCAAGACAGTCAGGACTGGGAATGAAATTTACCAGGTTATAAGGTATACAGGAAAGATCAAAAAAATGGCAGAGGTGGAGGAGCAGCCTTTGTGATTAAGGATGAAATCACTTCAATGATAAGAGAGGATATAAAGAGAGGTAAGCAGGCAGTGGAGACTTTATGGGTAGAATTAAGAAATAGTAAAGGATTTAAGACTGTAGTGAGAATTGTGTATAGACCCCTGGTAGCAGCTGTGGAGTGCTAGATTGTATAAATGCAGAGACTAGACAAGCGTGTAGCAAAGGCAGCGTGGTTTTAATGGGGGATTTTAACTTTCATATAGATTGGGATAAGCAGACTAGCGCCTGTCAGAAAGGTAGTGTATTTCCTGAGTGTGTCCGGGATAGTTTTCTACAACACTATGTCCTAGAGGCAACAAGGGGGAAAGCCATATTAGATTTAGTAATGAGCCAGATTTAGTTAACAGCCTAACTGTGCGTGAACATTTATCCAATAGTGATCATAACATGATCAAGTTCAACGTAGTGTTTGAAAGGGAGAAACATGAAACAGCTACTAAGATTCTAGATTTAGGTAAGGACGACTTCAACGGGATGAGGCTGAGACTGTCCACAGTAAACTGGGCAAATCTGTTAATGGGTAAAATGACAGGAGATCAGTGGAGATGTTCAAAAAAGAATTTAAGGTGATACAGAACCAGTTTATACCCGTGAGGGGCAAGAGTTCCACTTGCCAAAAAACACAGCCATGGACGACTAAAGAGGTGAGGGACAGCATAAAACTAAAAGAAAGGACATACAAAAATACAAAAAATAGCACAGATCCTGGCGAATGGGAAAGATACAAAGAACAGCAAAGGGTCACAAAACAGATAGTAAGAGTTACAAAATGGGAGTATGAAAAGATACTTGCAAGGGATATCAAAATCAATACAAAGAATTTTTATAGTTACATTAGGAAAAAGAGGGTGGTCAGGAGCAATGTTGGCCCCTTAAAAACTGAAAGTGGTGATATTGTCAATGATAATATGGAAATAGTGGACATGTTGAATAATTACTTTTGCACCAGTATTTACAGTAGAGGAAGAGGATAGCATGCCGGAAATCCCAAGGAAACTAATATTGAATCGGGGACAGGGACTCAATAAAATTAACATAAGTAAAATAACAGTAATGAAGAAAATAATGGCACTAAATATTGGGAAAGGTACATAGTGGTTATGTTACTGGACGAGTAATCCAGAGGCCTGGACGAATGATCCGGAGACATGAGTTTAAATCCCACCACGGCAGCTATGGAATCTGGAATAAAAAGCTAGTATCAGTAATGGTGACCATAAAACTACCGGATTGTCGTAAAAACCCATCTGGTTCACTAATGTCATTTAGGGAAGGAAATCTACCGCCCTTACCCGGTCTGGCCTATATGTGACTCCAGACCCACAGTAATGTGGTTGACTCTTAACTGTCCTCTGAAATGGCCGAGCGAGACACTCAGTTGTACCAAACTGCTATAAAGAACAGCGGTTCAAGGCGGCGGCTCACCACAACCTTCTCAAGGGCAATTAGGGATGGGCAATAAATGCTGGCCTTGCTGGCGACGCCCACATCCCATGAACGAATAAATATAAAAAACTACAAGAGTAACAAATCCCCAGGACCAGATGGCTTCCATCCCCGGGTTTTAAAGGAAGTAGGAGGGCACATTGCAGATGCCCGAACTATAATCTTCCAAAGTTCTTTTGATTCAGGAACCGTTCCTTTAGGTTGAAAAATTGCGTATGTCACTCCGCTATTTAAGAATGGCGAGATTATCACTATACACCAGTTAGTCTAACATCTGTTGTCGGGAAATTGCTGGAGTCTATAATTAAGGATAGGGTGACTGAACACCTTGAAAATTTTCAGTTGATCAGAGCGAACCAGCATGGATTTGTGAAAGGCAGGTCATGCCTGACAAACCTGACTGAATTTTTTGAGGAGGTGACTAAAGTAGTGGACAGGGGAATGTATATGGATGTTATTTATATGGACTTCCAGAAGGCATTTGATAAAGTCCCACATAAGAGACTATTAAACCCACGGGAATTGAGGGCAAATTATTGACCTGGTTAGGAAATTGGCTGAGCGGCAGGAGACAGGCAGTAGGGATAATGGGCAGGTACTCCAATTGGCAAGATGTGACTAGTGATGTCCCGCAGGGATCTGTGTTGGGGCCTCAACTAATCACAGTATTTCTTAACGACTTAGATGATGGCATAGAAAGTCATATATGCAAATTTGCCGATGACACAAAGGTAGGCGGCATTGTCGGCAGTGTAGATGGAAGCATAAAATTACACAGAGATAGCGACAGAGTAAGTGAATGGATTTCAATGTAAGCAAATGTGAGGTCATCCACTTTGGACCTAAAAAGGATCGAACAGGGTCCTTTCTAAATGGTGAAAGGCTAAAAACAGTGGATGTCCAAAGAGACTTGGGGGGTCCAGGTACATCGATCATTAAAATGTCATGAACAGGTACAGAAAATAATCAGAAATGCTAATGGAACGCTGGCCTTTATATCTCGAGGACTAGAATACAAGGGGGTAGAGGTTATGCTGCAGCTGTACAAAGCCCTGGTTAGACCACACCTGGAGCACTGAGAGCAGTTCTGGGCACCACACCTTAGGAAGGATATATTGGCCTTGGAGGGAGCGCAGCGTAGGTTTACCAGAATGATACCCGGACTTCAAGGGTTAAGCTACGAGGAGTGGTTACACAAATTAGGGATGTATTCCCTAGAATTTAGAAGGTTAATGGGTGATCTGATCGAAGTTTGCAAGATATTAAGGGGAACAGACAGGGTAGATAGAGAGGAACTATTTCCGCTGGTTGGGGAGTCTAGGACTAGGGGTCATAGTCTAAAAATTAGAGCCAGACCTTTCAGGAGTGAAATTAAGAAACACTTCTGCACACAAAGGATTGTAGAAGTTTGGAACTCTCTTCTGCAAACGGCAATTGATGCTAGATCAATTGTTAATTTTAAATCTAAGATTGATAGATTTTTGTTAACCAAAGGTATTAAGGGGTATGGGCCAAAACTGGATATATGGAGTTAGGTCGCAGATCAGCTATGATCTCATTGAATGGCGGAACAGACTCGAGGGGCTGAATGGCCACCTCCTGTTCCTGTATTCCTATGTTCCATTTCACCAGTCTGTCTATGTCTTCCTCCTGAAGTCTGTTACTATCCTTCTCGCTGTTTACTACATTTCCAAGTTTCGTGTCATCTGCAAGCTTTGAAATTATGCCCTGTATACCCAAGTCCAGGTCATTAATATATATCAAAAAGAGCAGTGGTCCCAACACTGACCCCTGGGGAACACCACTGTACACATCCCTCCAGTCTGAAAAACAACCGTTCACCACTATTCTCTGTCCCTTAGCCAATTTTGTATCCATGTTGCCACTGTCCCTTTAATCCCATGGGCTTTAATTTTGCTAACAAGTCTATTGTGTGGCACTTTGTCAAACGCCTTTTGAAAGTTCATATACACAACATCAATGTGCTCAGGAGAGAAAACAGGTAAAGACGACGGGGGTTGATTATTAGCGGAGACCAGAGACACAGCTTTTTCCTCAAACTGCTGCTCAAATCCAGCCTTAGTTTCCCAAACATAGAAGATAGGAGCAGGAGTAGGCCATTCGGCCCCTCGAGCCTGCTCCGCCATTCAATGAGGTCATGGCTGATCATCCAAATTCAGTACCCTGTCCCTGCCTTCTCCCCATATCCCTTGATCCCTTTAGCCATAAGAAATATATCCAACTCTTTCTTGAATATACTTAATGAACTGGCCTCCACCGCCCTCTGTGGCAGAGAATTCCACAGGTTCACCACTCTCTGGGTGAAGAAATTCCTCCTCATTTCAGTCCTAAATGGCTTACCCCTTATCCTTAGACTATGACCCCTGGTTCTGGACTCCCCGGCCATCAGAAACATCCTTCCTGCATCTAGTCTGTCCAGGCCTGACAGAATTTTATAGGTTTCGATGAGATCCCCTCTCAATCTTCTAAACTCCAGTGAGTATAAGCCTAATCGACACAATCTCTCCTCATACATCATTCCTGCCATCCCAGGTATCAGCCTGGTGAATCTTCGCTGCACTCCTTCCATGGCAAGAACGTCCTTCCTCAGGTAAGGCGACCAAAACTGCACACAATACTCAAGGTGTGGTCTCACCAAGGCCCTGAACAACTGCAGCAAGACATCCTTGTTCTTGTACTCGAACCCTCTTGCTACGAAGGCCAACACACCATTTGCCTTCTTAACCACCTGCTGCACCTGCATGCTTACCTTCAGCAACTGGTGCACAAGAACACCTAGGTCTCTTTGCACTTCCCCTTCTCCCAATCTATTGCCATTCAAATAATAATCTGCCTTCCTGTTTTTGCCACCAAAATGGATAACCTTACATTTATCCACATTATAGTGCATTTGCCATGTTTCTGCCCAATCACCCAACCTGTACAAATCGTACTGGAGTTTCACGACATCCTCCTCACAGCATACCCTCCCACCCAGCTTTGTGTCGTCTGCAAATGTGGAGATATTACATCCAATTCCCTCGTCCAGATCATTAATATATATTGTGAACAGCTGGGGTCCTAGGACCGATCCTTGCGGTACCCCACTAGTCACTGCCTGCCACTCGGAAAACGACCCGTTTATTCCAACTCTTTGCTTTCTGTCCGCCAACCAGTTCTCTATCCAAGTCAATACCTTGCCCCCAATCCCATGTGCCTTAATTTTGCACGCTAATCTCTTATGCGGGACCTTATCGAAAGCCTTCTGAAAGTCCAAATACACCACATCCACTGGTTCTCCCTTATCTATTTTACCAGTTACATCCTCAAAAAATTCCAGTAGATTAGTCAAGCATGATTTACCTTTTGTAAATCCATGTTGACTTTGTCCGATCCAGTCACTGCTTTCCAAGTGCTCTGCTATTACATCTTTTATAATGGACTCTAGCATTTTCCCCACTACCGATGTCAAGCTTACCGGTCTATAATTCCCCGCCTTTTCTCTACCACCTTTTTTGAATAGTAGGGTAACATTAGCTACCCTCCAATCCATGGGTACCGTTCCAGAGTCTATCGAGTTCTGGAAGATGACCAGCAATGCATCTACTATTTCTAGGGCCACTTCCTTAAGTACCCTGGGATGTAGATTATCAGGCCCTGGGGATTTATCAGCCTTCAGTCCCATCAATTTTCCTAACACCATTTCCCTACAAATACTGATTTCTTTCAGTTCCACCCTTTCATCAGACCCTATGTTCCCCGGCATCTCTGAGAGGTTATTTGTGTCCTCCTTTGTGAAGACAGAACCAAAATATGTATTTAGTTGGTCTGCCATTTCTTTGTTCCCCATTATAAATTCCCCCGATTCTGACTGCAAGGGACCTACGCTTGACTTCACCAATCTTTTTCTCTTCACATATCTATAAAAGCTTTTACAGTCCATTTTTATGTTCACTGCAAGCTTACTCTCATATTCTATTTTCCCTTTCTTAATTAATCCCTTTGTCCTCCTTTGTTGAATCCTAAACTGCTCCCAATCCTCAGGATTATTGCTTTTTCTGGCCAATTTATATGCCCTCTCCTTGGACCTTATGCTATCCCTAATTTCCCTTGTTAGCCACGGTTGTGTCACCTTTTTTGTTTTATTTTTATGCCAAACTGGGATGAACAAATTCTGTAGTTCATCCATTCGGTCTTTGAATGTTTGCCATTGCCTATCCACTGTCAACCCTTTGAGTGCCATTCCCCAATCAATCCTACCCAACTCGCTCCTCAGACCATCGTAGTTTCCTTTATTTAAATTGAGGACCCTTGTCTCTGAGTCAACTACTTCATTCTCCATCTTAATGAAGAATAAGCCCAATCGACACACTCTCTCCTCATACGTCATTCCTGCCATCCCAGGTATCAGCCTGGTGAATCTTCGCTGCACTTCTTCCATGGCAAGAACGTCCTTCCTCAGGTGTAAAAGAAAAGACAGCCATCCGTGGCTAAGTAAAGAAATTAAGGATAGTATTCGACTAAAAACAAGGGCATATAAGGTAGCCAAATCTAGTGGGAGGATAGAGGATTGGGAAAACTTTAAAAGACAGCAAAAAATAACAAAAAGATTGATTAAGAAAGGGAAGATAGATTATGAAAGTAAATTAGCAAAAAATAGAAAAACAGATAGTAAGAGTTTTTATAGTTATATAAAAAGAAAAAGGGTGGCTAAAGTAAATGTTGGTCCCTTAGAGGATGAGACCGGGAAATTAATGGTGGGAAATATGGAGATGGCTAAAACACTGAATGAATATTTTGTATCAGTCTTTACAGTAGAGGACACTAAGAATATCCCAACACTGGACAAACAGGGGGTTATGGGGGGGAGGAGCTAAACACGATCAAAATCACGAAGGAAGTGGTACTCGGTAAAATAATGGGACTCAAGGCGGATAAATCACCTGGACCTGATGGCTTACATCTTAGGGTCTTGAGGGAAGTGGCGGTAGGGATTGTGGATGCATTGGTAATAATTTTCCAAAACTCCCTGGACTCAGCAAAGGTCCCAGCAGACTGGAAAACTGCTAATGTAACACCCTTGTAATGATCAATAACATGTCATTCTATAGTGGACACTAGGTGGAGCCGTAGAGCTGTATATAGCTGTATGTATAAGACTACACTACCCAGCTGTATGATATTAAGACTACATTACCCATGAGGCACTACGCTACCCACAAGGCAACAGTCAAGATGGACGCCTCTACACATACTGTACCTAGTCCACATGTGCTCAATAAAGTAACTAGCAAAAGCTAGCTGTGTTCATAATAAGAATGTCTATTTATTAATGAACATAAGAACCCTTATTTAAAAAGGGCAGTAGACAGAAGGCTGGAAACTATAGACCGTTTAGCCTAACATCTGTGGTAGGTAAAATTTTGGAGTCCATTATTAAGGAGACAGTAACAGGACATTTGGATAATCATAATTTAATAGGACAAAGTCAGCATGGTTTTATGAAGGGGAAGTCATGTTTGACAAATTTGCTGGAGTTCTTTGAGGAAGTAACATATAGGGTGGATAAAGGGGAACCAGTGGACGTAGTGTATTTAGACTTCCAAAAGGCATTTGACAAGGTGCCACACAAAAGATTATTGCTTAAGATAAAAAATCACAGGATTGGGGGTAATATTCTGGCATGGATAGAGGATTGGCTATCTAACAGAAGGCAGAGAGTTGGGATAAATGGTTCATTCTCAGACTGGCAATCAGTAACTAGTGGTGTTCCGCAGGGGTCAGTGCTGGGTCCCCAACTCTTTACAATCTATATTAACGATTTGGAGGAGGGGACCGAGTGTAACATATCAAAGTTTGCAGATGATACTAAGATGGGAGGGAAAGTAGTGAGTGAGGAGGACATAAAAAACCCGCAAGGGGACATAGACAGGCTAAGTAAGTGGGCAGAGATTTGGCAGATGGAATACAATACTGGAAAATGTGAGGTTATGCACTTTGGCAGGAAAAATCGTAGAGCAAGTTATTATCTTAATGGCAAGAAACTGGAAAGTACTGAAGTACAAAGGGATCTGGGGGTCCTGGTGCACGAAACTCAAAAGGTTAGTATGCAGGTGCAGCAAGTGATTAAGAAGGCCAATGGAATGTTGGCTTTCATTGCTAGGGGGATAGAATATAAAAATAGGGAGGTATTGCTTCAGTTGTACAAGGTATTGGTGAGACCGCACCTGGAATACTGCATACAGTTTTGGTGTCCATACTTAAGAAAAGACATACTTGCTCTCGAGTCAGTACAAAGAAGGTTCACTCGGTTAATCCCGGGGATGAGGGGATGGACATATGAGGAGAGGTTGTGTAGATTGGGACTCTACTCATTGGAGTTCAGAAGAATGAGAGGCGATCTTATTGAAACATATAAGATTGTGAAAGGGTTGGATCAGGTGGATGCGGGGAGGATGTTCCCGATGATGGGTGAAACTAGAACTAGGGGGCATAGTCTTAGAATAAGGGGCTGCTCTTTCAAAACTGAAATGAGGAGGAGCTACTTCACTCAGAGGGTGGTAGGTCCATGGAATATGCTGCCCCAAAAAGCTGTAGAAGCTACATCATTACATAAATTTAAAACAGAAATAGACAGTTTCCTAGAAGTAAAGGGAATTAAGGGTTACGGGGAGCGGGCAGGAATTTGGACATGAGTCTAGGTTCGGATCGGACATGGCCCTGTGGGTAGCGGAGTGGGCCCAGGGGCCGTGTAGCTTGATCCTGCTCCTATTTCGTGTGTCTAATTCTGTTAGATTCAGGAGATGGTTCTGTGATAGTAGATTGGCGGTTAGGATCAGATCAGCCATGATCTTATTGAATGGCGGAGCAGGCTCGAGGGGCCGATTGGCCTACTCCTGCTCCTATTTCTTATGTTCTTATGTTCTTATAAGGCGACCAAAACTGCACACAATACTCAAGGTGCGGTCTCACCAAGGCCTTGTACAGCTGCAGCAAGACATCCTTGTTCCTGTACTCGAACCCTCTTGCTACGAAGGCCAACATACCATTTGCCTTCTTAACCGCCTGCTGCACCTGCATGCTTACCTTCAGCAACTGGTGCACAAGAACACCCAGGTCTCTTTGCACTTCCCCTTCTCCCAATCTATTGCCATTCAGATAATAATCTGCCTTCCTGTTTTTGCCACCAAAGTGGATAACCTCACATTTATCCACATTATAGTGCATTTGCCATGTTTCTGCCCAATCACCCAACCTGTACAAATCGTACTGGAGTTTCACGACATCCTCCTCACAGCATACCCTCCCACCCAGCTTTGTGTCGTCTGCAAATTTGGAGATATTACATCCAATTCCCTCGTCCAGATCATTAATATATATTGTGAACAGCTGGGGTCCTAGGACCGATCCTTGCGGTACCCCATTAGTCACTGCCTGCCACTCGGAAAAAGACCCGTTTATTCCAACTCTTTGCTTTCTATCCGCCAACCAGTTCTCTATCCAAGTCAATACCTTGCCCCCAATCCCATGTGCCTTAATTTTGCACGCTAATCTCTTATGCGGGACCTTATCGAAAGCCTTCTGAAAGTCCAAATACACCACATCCACTGGTTCTCCTTTATCTATTTTACCAGTTACATCCTCAAAAAATTCCAATAGATTAGTCAAGCACGATTTACTTTTTGTAAATCCATGTTGACTTTGTCCGATAGCAAAATACTGCAGATGTTGGAAATCCGAAATAACAACAGAAAATGCCTTCGATCTAGTTCCTTTTCTCTCCAGTTTTGAAGAAGGGTCAAACCCGAAACGTCAACTCAAATTTCTCTCCACGGATGTTGCCTGACCTGCTGAGTTTTTCCAGCATTTTCTGTTGACTTTGTCCGATCCTGTCACTGCTTTCCAAGTGCTCTGCTATTACATCTTTTATAATGGACTCCAGCATTTTCCCACTACCGATATCAGGCTTACCGGTCTATAATTCCCTGCTTTTTCTCCACCACCTTTTTTGAATAGTGGGGTAACATTAGCTGCCCTCCAATCCATGGGTACTGTTCCAGAGTCTATCGAGTTTTGGAAGATGACCTGCAATGCATTTACTATTTCTAGGGCCACTTCCTTAAGTACCCTAGGATGTAGATTATCAGGCCCTGGGGATTTATCGGCCTTCAGTCCCATCAATTTTCCTAACACCATTTCCCTACAAATACTGATTTCTTTCAGTTCCACCCTTTCATCAGACCCTATGTTCCCCGGCATCTCTGGGAGGTTATTTGTGTCCTCCTTTGTGAAGACAGAACCAAAATATGTATTTAGTTGGTCTGCCATTTCTTTGTTCCCCATTATAAATTCCCCTGATTCTGACTGCAAGGGACCTATGCTTGACTTCACCAATCTTTTTCTCTTCACATATCTATAAAAGCTTTTACAGTCAGTTATTATGTTCCCTGAAAGCTTACTCTCATATTCTATTTTCCCCTTCTTAATTAATCCCTTTGTTGAATCCTAAACTGCTCCCAATCCTCAGGATTATTGCTTTTTCTGGCCAATTTATCCCTAATTTCCCTTGTTAGCCACGGTTGAGTTACCTTTTTTGTTTTATTTTTATGCCAAACTGGGATGAACAAATTCTGTAGTTCATCCATTCGGTCTTTGAATGTTTGCCATTGCCTATCCACCGTCAACCCTTTGAGTGACATTCCCCAATCAATCCTACCCAACTCGCACCTCATACCATCGTAGTTTCCTTTATTTAAACAGAAACAGGCCAAAAACATTCCTCACTCCATTTCATGCTCATGCCAGAGTGTCAGGAGGAAGTGAGTAAGAGTGCAAGTAATTTTCAAACACTTGTGGTTTGAAAGTTGTTTTGTACAATGTCTGATCTCACCCTCCCCAGGAGAATATCTGAGGTTTGGTAACTGTCTCGTTTGTAAGAACATTGTGTGCAGGTTTAGACTCCACTGGCATCAGCATTCCCGCTGCATGGAAAAGGCAAAGATTCTGCTGGGATAGTAGGACTGAATTCAGCAACATTTCTGGAAGCAACAGATGACACTCCCAACTGAACCCCACCCAAGATGGGAGTGGGAGGGGGAGGGAGGGAGTGGGAGGGGGAGAGGAGGGAGGGAGGGGGGGAGGGGGAGAGGGGGGGGGGAGAGGGGAAGGGAAAGAGGGAGGGGGGAGAGAGGGAGGAGGGGAGAGGGGGAGGGGAGAGGGAGGGGAAGGGAAAGAGGAGAGAGGGAGGAGGGAGGGGGGAGAGAGCGGGGAGGGGAGAGGGGGAGAGGGGAGAGGGGGGGAGGGGGAGAGAGAGGGGAGGGGGGAGGGAGTGGGAGAGGGAGAGAGGGGGAGGGGGAGAGGGAGGGGAGGGGGAGAGGGAGGGAGTGGGGGGAGAGGGGGAGGGGGAGGGAGGGATAGGGGAGGGGGGTGGGGAGGGAGGAGGAGGGAGGGGAGAGGGGATGGGGAATGGGGGTGGGGGAGGGGAGGGGGGGAATGGGGAGGGAGGGGTAGAGAGGGAGGAGGGGAGAGGGGGAGGGGAGAGGGGGGAGGGAGGGGAAGGGAAAGAGGAGAGAGGGAGGAGGGAGGGGAGAGGGGGAGAGGGGGAGGGGGGAGAGCGGGAGGGGGGAGAGAGAGGGGAGGGGGAGGGAGTGGGGGGGAGGGGGAGGGAGAGAGGGGGAGGGGAGAGGGAGGAAGAGAGGGAGGGGGGAGGGATAGGGGAGGGGGGGTGGGGAGGGAGGAGGAGGGAGGGGAGAGGGGATGGGGAATGGGGGGTGGGGGAGAGATGGGGGAGGGGGAGGGGAGGGGGAGGGAGAGAGGACAGCACTGCACCTGGTCCCTATGTGTCTGTGTTTCTATGGTCAGGAGCAGGGGGCTGGTTTGGGGAGATGACCTAGACAGCACCTCTTACACAATCTCAGCTGCAAAACACCAAATGTAAAAACACCTCATGATGTTTTTCACTGCGTTCTTTAACTGTTCTGTAATTTTCTTCTGCTGAAATGAAAGATCCTTTAAAAGCAGAGCCACAGGGCAGGAATGTTTGAAGTGCCTGCCTGTTTGTTTTGGGGTGGGTGATAAGCCCCACCTGTGACAGAGACTGTAGGTCCCGCATTGGACTCACCAGTCACCTGAGAACTCATTTTTAATGTAGAAGCAAGTCATCCTCGGCTCTGAGGGACTTCTTAAGAAGAAGAAGGAGAAAGATAATGGTGGGAGCGTTCCAAGCTGAGACTGATCACGTACCTCCTGTCCCAGCTTCAGCTCATTAACAGGATTAGCACCTGATGCGCTATCAACAATACCAAAGACTACGAGATGGACTTAAATGAAGTAGGCTTTTATTGACTAAGAACTAGAGCATGCCTCTGCTAGTGAATCCATCCTAAGAGCTCCCGGGGGAAGGGTGGTGAGTCACCTTTATACCCGGGCTTAGGGGTGGAGCCAGGGGCTGAGACATGCCTGGACTTGTACAGGGTTAACAGTGGTTTACCACACAGGCATGTACAGGGTTAACAGTGGTTTACCACACAGGCATGTACAGGGTTAACAGTGGTTTACCACACAGGCATGTACAGGTTAACAGTGGTTTACCACACAGGCATGTACAGGTTAACAGTGGTTTACCACAGCACCGTAACAATCTGCACTCCAAAACCGCACTCATTGCGTGATGCACTCGGATACATTGCAACGTGACAATTCTGTACAAACACAAGTATTTATCATCATAGGAACTGCAGCACACAAGGAAACAAACTTGCAATTCTACAGAGCCTTTCTCATCCTCAGGACGTCCCAACGCGCTTTAGACCCAAATAATCACTCTTGAAGTGTTGTCACTGTTGCAATGTAGGGAAATGCAGCAGCAAATGTGTGCACAGCAAGATCCCACAAACAGCAAATGAATGAGCAGATCATTCATTTTTGTAGTGATGTTGGTTGAAGGAGGAATATTGGCCAGGACAACAAGGAATTTCCTGCTCTTCTTCGAAAACGTGCTGTGGGATTTTTTACGTCAAGCTGAGAAGACAGACGGGGCCTCGGCTTAACGTCTCATTTGAAAGATGGCATCTCTGACTGTGCAGCGCTCCCTCAGTACTGCCCCTCCGACTGTGCAGCGCTCCCTCAGTACTGCCCCTCCAACAGTGCGGCGCTTCCTCAGCTATGCCCCTCCGACATGGCAGCGCTCCCTCAGTAGTCCCTCTGACACTGCAGCGCTCCCTCAGTAATGCCCCTCCGACAGTTCAGCCCTCCCTCAGTACCGCCCCTCCAACAGTGCAGCGCTCCCTCAGTACTGCCCCTCCCTCCAACAGTGCAGCCCTCCCTCAGTACTGTCCCTCCAACACTGCAGCGCTCCCTCAATACTGCTCCTCCGACAGGGCAGCGCTCCCTCAGTACTGCTCCTCCGACAGGGCAGCGCTCCCTCAGTACTGTCCCTCCGACACTGCAGCACTCCCTCAGTACTGTCCCTCCGACACTGCAGCACTCCCTCAGTACTGTCCCTCCGACAGGGCAGCGCTCCCGAGTACTGTCCCTCCGACAGGGCAGCGCTCCCTCAGTACTGTCCCTCCGACAGTGCAGCACTCCCTCAGTACTGTCCCTCCGACAGGGCAGCGCTCCCTCAGCACTGCCCCTCCAACAGTGCAGCGCTCCCTCAGTACTGTCCCTCTGACAGTGCGGCGCTCCCTCAGTACTGCCTCTCTGACAGTGCAGCACTCCCTCAGTACTGTCCCTCCGACAGTGCAGCACTCCCTCAGTACTGTCCCTCCGACAGTGCAGTGCTCCCTCAGTACTGCCCCTCTGACAGTGCAGCACTCCCTCAGTACTGTCCCTCCGACAGTGCAGCACTCCCTCAGTACTCTCCCTCCGACAGTGCAGTGCTCCCTCAGTACTGCCCCTCCGACAGTGCAGCACTCCCTCAGTACTGTCCCTCCGACAGTGCAGCGCTCCCTCAGTACTGTCCCTCCGACAGTGCAGCGCTCCCTCAGTACCGCCCCTCTGACAGTGCAGCACTCCCTCAGTACTGTCCCTCCGACAGTGCAGTGCTCCCTCAGTACTGCCCCTCTGACAGTGCAGCACTCCCTCAGTACTGTCCCTCCGACAGTGCAGCACTCCCTCAGTACTCTCCCTCCGACAGTGCAGTGCTCCCTCAGTACTGCCCCTCCGACAGTGCAGCACTCCCTCAGTACTGCCCCTCCGACAGTGCAGCGCTCCCTCAGTACCGCCCCTCTGACAGTGCAGCACTCCCTCAGTACTGCCCCGGGAGTATAGGCCTGGATTATGTGCTCAGATATATAGTGAGGATCAAACCACAACTTTCAAACTCAGAGGCGAGAGTGCTACCGAATTCTCAGATAACATTCTATGTTGTAATAACCCTCTGAGCAAAACAGAGCTAAATCCTCGTAATCCTCAGTCTAGCCCCTTGTTACTGTTTTGGCAACCAGTGCAAACAATCATACACTACCCTCACAAAACCTTAAAAAATTTAGAAATCTTCCTTTATCCCTAAGAGTCCCTGTGCTCTGATTGGTTCAGAGTTGTGAAATCATTCTGGCTGCATGGTCACAGTTTATGGACAATTAGTTGTTCAATTCCTACAGGACTGGAAAGGATGTTCATGGAATTTCATTAAAGGGCTCACTGGAGCCGGGTCCACAGGAAAGAATGCAGGAAAAGCCACATCTGAAGAATTCCCCTCACCAAACGTAACGCTGTGCCGTTAAAGGAGTACGTTTGGGATTAGTCTGACAACAATGTTTGGGATTAGTCTGTGGAATTTGCTGCCCCAGAAAACTGTGGAAGCTACATCATTAAATAAATTTAAAACAGAAATAGACAGTTTCTTAGAAGTAAAGGGAATTAGGGGTTATGGGGAGCGGGCAGGAAATTGGACATGAGTCTAGGTTCGGAATGGTCATGGCCCTGTGGGTGGCGGAGTGGGCCCAGGGGCCGTGTAGCCTGGTTCTGCTCCTACTTCTTGTGTTCTAATTATGTGTTAGATTTCAGGAGATGGTTCTATTCCTGTTCCTGGCTGGGGTGGAGATCACCTTTTACAGAAGGTAAGTACTGTAGAAAATATAGGGACAGAGTGATCTCCTGGACGAGTTTCAATCGCCTAGATGGGTCGGAGAGGAATTTCCCAGATTTTTTCACCCAAATTGGCCATTGGGTTTTTTATCTGGTTTTTCGCCTCTCCCAGGAGATCACATGGGTTCGGGAGGGATGTAGTGATAGTAGATTTGAGGTTAGGATCAGATCAGCCATGATCTTATTGAATGGTGGAGCAGGCTCGAGGGGCCGATTGGCCTACTCCTGCTCCTATTTCTTACGTTCTTATGTTCAATGAGATGCACTCGATAACTGAAGCTTACAATCAGATCCTGAACTGCAGCAGAGAGCTGGAAACACTTGAAAGAAAACAGGCAATAAATGCCAAGGATTCATCCCAACCCACACCAACAGTTACCAATGGCAACCACATCACTGCCTCCACAACCTCGGGGTTATATCTCTATACACGGTGCAAGTCTCAATTCGTCTTTGAATGAGAGCTACAGAGTCTGTGTGTACAGGGGGTGTGAGTACGGATCTCCCCATGTACCAGGGTGGGGGGAGGGGGAGGGGGGACAGGGAGGGAGGGAGGGTGACAGGGAGGGGAGGGTGACTGGGAGGGGGGGTGACAGGCGGGGGGAGACGGGGGGGTGACATGGGGGGAGGGTGACAGGGAGGGAGGGTGACGGGGGGGGACAGTGACAGGGAGGGGGTGACAGGGAGGGGTGACAGGCAGCGGGGTGACAGGGAGGGGGGGAGGGTGACAGGGAGGGGAGGGTGACAGGGAGGGAGGGTGACAGGGAGGGGAGGGTGACAGGGAGGGGGGGGACGGTGACAGGGAGGGGTGACAGACAGCGGGGTGACAGGGAGGGGGGGGGACGGTGACAGGGAGGGGGTGACAGGGAGGGGTGACAGGGAGGGAGGGTGACAGGGAGGGGGGGACGGTGACAGGGAGGGGGTGACGGAGGGAGGGTGACAGGGAGGGGAGGGTGACAGGGAGGGGGGGGGACGGTGACAGGGAGGGGTGACAGACAGCGGGGTGACAGGGAGGGGGGGGGGGACGGTGACGGGGGGGCCAGTGTGGCTGGGCCTCTCCCTCTCCCTCTCCTACCACCAAAAGTGCAGTTTAATTTAACCTGAAGCCTGGTCTAAGTGCTCTGGGCTTTGCTCAGATACCCGCGAGTGTGGCAGCTCCAAGCTGCTGCGGTGGCTGGAGTCTTGAAGCAGACAGTTCCTGGTTACCTCAGGGTCTGCACTCTGGGTATCCAGGGATATGGAGTTAAGGTACAGATCAGCCGTGATCTGATTGAATGGTGGAACAGCCTCGAGGGGCTGAATGGCCTCCTCCTATTCCTCGGTACAATTTGCTGTAAACAGGAGCACTGATGACAACTGCCCTTTTAAAGGAGCAGCACTACCACCTGCTGGTGAGGTTCAGCACCGTTTGGGGACTAACCCACTCGCTCTGCTTCACAGGCTGGGGAAAGACAAGCAGTATTGTAACTTAGCAAAAAATCAACTCTCCTAACTGTTTTGCAAACAATGAGCTATTTCATTATCCTCAGAAACAACAGAGGCACCTGTACTTCCAGCCCGTGCTCGGGGGTAGTGGGAAATAACCAGGGCTCATCACCCCTCCCCGGGGTAACCTAGAGCAGTGAGCGCTTTCACAGTGGAGAGCGAGGCCTGATGGCCAGATCTGGTGATGGCTGCATTAACCAGCTGTGTTTCAGATACGCTCAGCTCAAGTCTGTGCCATACATCCCCACTCACACACACACCCTCACACCCCTGCTCACACTCACTCACACACACACCCTCACAGTCTGCTCACACTCACACCCTCACACTCTGCTCACACTCACACCCGCTCACACACACACCCTCACACTCTGCTCACACTCACACCCCTGCTCACACTCACTCACACACCCTCACAGTCTGCTCACACTCACACCCTCACACTCTGCTCACACTCACACCCGCTCACACACCCTCACACTCTGCTCACACTCACACCCCTGCTCACACTCACACCTGCTCACTCACACTCTGCTCACACTCACACCCGCTCACACACACACCCTCACACTCTGCTCACACTCACACCCCTGCTCACACTCACCCTCAGTCTGCTCACACTCACACCCTCACACTCTGCTCACACTCACACCCTCACACTCTGCTCACACTCACACCCGCTCACACACACACCCTCACTCTGCTCACACTCACACCCCTGCTCACACTCACACCCGCTCACTCACACTCTGCTCACACTCACACCCCTGCACACTCACACCCGCTCACACACACACCCTCACACTCTGCTCACACTCACACCCCTGCACACACACTTACCCTCACTCTGCTCACACTCACACCCACTCACTCTGCTCACGCTCACCCCCACTCACACACTTACCCTCACACTCTGCTCACACTCACACCCACTCACACTCTGCTCATGCTCACACCCCCACTCACACCCTCAGTCTGTTCACGCTCACACCCGCCCACACACACACACCCTCACACCCCTGCTCACACTCTCACCTGCTCACACTCACACCCCTGCCCACCCTCACACCTGCTCACACACACACCCTCACACTCTGCTCACACTCACACCCCTGCTCACACTCACACACACACCCTCACACCTGCTCACGCTCACCCCCCCCGCTGACACACAGCCTAGGCGTGCAATCCGCTCAGGGCACGGAGCTCCCGCAATACTGCAGAGGTGTCAAACTAGATCATGTGCTCAGTGCCTGAACCCACAACCTTCTGACTCGGGTGAGAATATTACCACTCAGCTCAGCTGTCACTTGTCTGAGGCGGCGTGTATAGAATCAGACACAGAAGGAGCGATATATTTCCAAGTCAGGGTGGTGTGACTTGGAGGGGAACTTGGAGGTGGTGGTGTTCCCATGCGCCTGCTGCCCTCGTCCTTCTAGGTGGAAGAGGTCGCGGGTTTGGGAGGTGCTGCCGAAGAAGCCTTGGCGAGTTGCTGCAGTGCATCTTGTAGCTGGTGCACACTGCAGCCACGGTGCGCCGGTGGTGGAGGGAGTGAATGCTTAAGGTGGTGGATGGGGTCCTGGATGGTGTCGAGCTTCTTGAGTGTTGTTGGAGCTGCACTCATCCAGGCAAGTGGAGAGTATTCCATCACACTCCTGACTTGTGCCTTGTAGATGATGGAAAGGCTTTCAGGAGTCAGGAGGTGAGACACTTGCCGCAGAATACCCAGCCTCTGACCTGCTCTTGTTGCCACAGTATTTATGTGGCTGGTCCAGTTAGATTTCTGGTCAATGGTGACCCCCAGGATGTTGATGGTGGGGGATTCGGTGATGGTAATATTGTTGAATGTCAAGGGACGGTGGTTAGATTCTCGCTTGTTGGAGATGATCATTGCCTGGCACTTGTGTGGCGCGAATGTTACCTGCCACTTATCAGCCCAAGCCTGAATGTCGTCCAGGTCTTGTTGCATGTGGGCACGGACTGCGTCAGTATCTGAGGAGTTGCAAATGGAACTGAACACTATGCAATCATCAGCGAACATCCCCACTTCTGGTCCTATGATGGAGAGAAGGTCATTGATGAAGATGGTCAGGCCTAGGACACTGCCCTGAGGAACTCCTGCAGCAATGTCCTGGGGCTGAGATGTTGGCCTCTAACAACCACAACCATCTTCCTTTGTGCTAGGTATGACTCCAGCCAGTGGACAGTTTTCCCCTTGATTCCCATTGACTTCAGTTTTACTAGGGCTCCTTGATGCCACACTCGGTCAAATGCTGCCTTGATGTCAAGGGTAGTCACTCTCACCTCACCTCTGGAATTCAGCACTTTTGTCCATGTTTGGACCAAGACTGTAATGAGGTCAGGAGCTGAGTGGTCCTGGCAGAACCCTAACTGAGCATCGTTGAGCAGGTTATTGGTGAATAAGTGCCACCTGATACGACTGTCGACAACACCTTTCATCACTTTGACGATGATTGAGAGTAGACTGATGGGGCGGGAATTGGCCGGATTGGATCTGTGCTGCTTTTTGTGGACAGGACATACCTGGGCAGTTTTCCACATTGTCGGGTAGGTGCCAATGTTGTAGCTGTACTGGAACAGCTTGGCTAGAGGTGTGGCTAGTTCTGGAGCACAAGTCTTCAGCACGACAGCCGGGATGTTGTCGGGGCCCACAGCCTTTTCTGTATCCAGTGTGCTCAGCCATTTCTTGATATCACGTGGAGTGAATCGAATTGGCTGAAGACTGTCTTCTGTGATGGTGGAGACCTCAGGAGGAGGCCAATATGGATCAGCCACTCGGCACTTCTGGCTGAAGATGGTTGTGAATGCTTCAGCCTTGTCTTTTGCACTCATGTGCTGGGCTCCACCATCGGTGAGGATGGGGATGTTCATGGAGCCTCCTCCTCTCGTTAGTTCTTTAATTGACCACCACCATTCATGACTGGATGTGGCAGGACTGCAGAGCTTTGATCTGATCTGTTGGTTGTGGGATCACTTAGCTCTGTCTATAGCATGCTGTTTCCACTGTTTAGCATGTATGTAGTCCTGTGTTGTAGCTTCCCCAGGTGGGCACTTCATTTTTTGGTACGCCTGGTGCTGCTCCTGGCATGCTCTTCTACACTTCTTATTAAACCAGGGTTGGTCCCCTGGCTTGATGGTAATGGTCAAATGAGGGATATGCTGGGCCATGAGATTACAGATTGTGGCTGACTGTTTGCAACCTGAAATAAAGAATAGATTTGCCTTCCAAAGCTAGGCTTTATTAACTTTAAAATCTGCAGCACATCTTTCCACATCCAGTCCCAACCAAAGCTGGAAAAGAACTGAATTTAAGGTGGCCACCACACATCATGTGACATCAACTACCAATGAGATTACAACATATATCCCAAGGCAGTTAACAAACAACCAATCACAATACTTTTACTAAACAAGGAATAATCACCACATTCACCCCTCCTTTTAAAATATACTCCAACCTAAATAACCTTTACAATTTATAATTAATTATTTACAACTAAAACTATGCACAACAAGAGTAAAACTGTTTACATGACACAATACTAAGTGAACAACAACAAATAATAACATTGCACATAAGTATTAAGTATCTCTCAACTAAAACAATATAATATAATATTTCAACAATTTTAAAACATTACTATCAATTTAAAAGTCCATTTTCAATCGGTCGACCGGATATCTTGTTCGTGTCGACCTTCTTAACCTTGGTGAAATTCCTTGCCCTCCCACACCAGAAGGCACAGAAGTATCTTCACCAGGAAGGCTATCCATATCCCGATTTTCAACGGTTTCCGGATTAGAAATCCCATCAGAAGGTAAACTGGGATGGTCATAAACATCCATCAAGGGCTGACTAATAGAAGTATAATTATCTGCAATCGGATTGGAGACATTCGTAGTATCTGTAACAGCATCCACATTATCTAAATCATGACTATTGTTAATATCCTCAGAAGAGGGCTGGCCACCACAAGGAGCCAAGCCTTTAATTGAAACGGTACTTTCTTTCCCATCTTGGAATCGAATATGAGCATATTGGGAATTTGCCTCCAACAGCTCCACCTCCTCCACTAAAGGATCATATTTTGACAATCTAACATGGCGTCGAAGCAGCACAGGTCCCTGCATAGTAAGCCATGAAGGTACCGAATATCCCGTAGTAGATCTCCGCGGATAGTTAAAGAGCCTTTCATGGGGGGTCACATTAGTAGCTGTTGAAAGCAATGATCTAATGGAATGCAGGGCATCAGGCAGTACCATTTCCCACTGTGTATTCTTAAGGTTCCGGGATGTCAAAGCCAACATAACTGCCTTCCAGATTACCCCATTGTATCGTTCGCACTGTCCATTACCCTGGGGATTATACGGGGTAGTTCTACTAGTAGAAATTCCCCGACTCTGAAGGTATTCCTTCAACTGGGAAGACATAAAAGAACTTCCCTGATCCGAATGGATATACGCAGGCATCCCAAAGATGACAAAAAGTTGAGTCAGACATTTGATAACTGTAGCAGCTGATACATCTGCACAAGGAAAAGCAAAAGGGAACCTTGAAAACTCATCCACAACAGTAAAAATATATCGGTTTTGAGTAGTTGAAGGAAGAGGCCCCTTAAAATCGACGCTCAAACGTTCAAAAGGAGAAGTAGCCTTTATAAGATGAGCTCGTTGAGGCTTAAAAAAATTCGGTTTACACCGAGCGCAGATAGAACATGATGAAGTCATCCGCTTGACGTCTTCAACTGAAAAGGGCAAATTCTTACTGCGTACGAAGTGTATCATCCTCGTAACCCCAGGATGACATAAGGCATTGTGAAGATTAATAAGCGTATCTCCGTGAATCACAGAACAATAAGCCCTCGACAGTGCATCAGCAGCAACATTATCCTTCCCCGGACGATAAACTATGTCAAAATGGTAACATGCCAACTCAATCCTCCATCTCATTATTTTATCATTTTTGATCTTTCCAAAATGTTTAACATCAAACATAAAGGACACAGATTTTTGATCAGTTACCAACGTGAAATGTCGCCCCGATAAATAATGTCCCCATTTACGCAATGCTTCTACTATTGCGTATGCCTCTTTCTCTATTGAAGAATGTCTTTTTTCACTATTGTTCAAAGTACGTGAGAAAAAGGCCACAGGTCTTCCATTTTGGTTCAGAGTAGCCCCAATTGCAAAATCAGAAGCATCCGTCTCGATCACAAAAGGAACCTGCTCATCAATAGAATGCACAACTGCTCCTAAAATATCCTTTTTAAAATTCTCAAAACATGTCCTGGCCTCCCATGATAGAGGATATGTCGTAACCCGAATAAGAGGCCGGATCTTCCGTGAAAAATTTGCAATCCAATTAGAATAATAAGAAAACAGTCCAACAACTCGTTGCAAAGCCTTAGAATTAGTAGGACAAGGTAAATCAATCAATGGTCGCAGACGTTCTGGATCTGGTTTAATCTTGTTTCCCGAGATAATATACCCCAATAGATTTACCTCAGTAGTCGAAAAGATACATTTCTCTTTATTAAAAGTTAAACCAACTTTTTCCGCAGCTTGAAGGAATCTTTCTAAATTAGAATCATGCTCCACCCTTGATTTGCCACACACTGTGATGTCATCTAAGTATGAAAAGGTGTCAGAGAGGGAGTTATCACTTATAAAAGCATCCATTGCCCGTTGAAAACAAGCAACACCATTAGTAACACCAAATGGTATTCGGCAAAACTGATACAGCTTTCCACCAGCCTCAAAGGCCGTATATGGTTGATCCTTCTTAACAATAGGAATCTGATGATAAGCACTCTTTAAGTCAATAGTGCTAAAAACCTTATACTGAGATACTTTATTGATAAGCTCATCAATCTTAGGCAAAGGGTACGCATCTAATTGAGTATACCTATTAATAGTTTGGGAATAGTCTATCACCATTCGTTTCTTGTGTCTCTCATTAGTCGTGACAACTACCTGTGCTCGCCAAGGCGAACAACTAGGTTCAATGATTCCTTCCAATAAGAGACGTTGAACTTCAGAATTAATAAATTCTCTATCCTGACTACTATATCTTCTTGACTTGGTAGCAATTGGCTTACAATCCGGCATCAAATTGGAAAAAAGTGATAATGGAGAAATGGATAAAGAGGTTAATCCACAAATAGATAAAGGTGGCTTAGTCCCTCCAAATGAAAGACTAAGAGACTCGTGTAACTGAAGCACATCATGTCCAATCAAAATATCCGCACAGAGATTAGGCAAAACAGATAGGCGTATATCAGTATACGTATTACCTAGAAGAATCATTTTCACAAAGCAACAACCAGCTATTTGTGAAGTAAGGGTCATCTGAGCCATACACACCTGATACGTAACAGGCGAAATTTTCAAATGCTTCTCCTTCGCAAACTGAAGACTTATAAAACTCTCAGTACTGCCCGTATCTATAAGGGCCTTCACTTCCAACCCATTAACTTGAGCCGTAACTATAGCTTTGTTTAGGCCATGAGCAAATGCAGCAGAAATTGATGCAATAAACGCCCTATCTAAAGGCTGAATAGTCACAGAGGAGGAGGTGGTTGAACCTGATGATTTGCACACGCGTGCAGAGGAGGGCCCTCCCACACCAGGAGAGGAGGAGGTAATTGAACCTGATGATTTGCACATGCGTGCATAATGACCTCTCTTGCCGCATTTACTACACACAGCCTCCCGAGCAGGACACTTCAGACGAGGGTGCCGGATATTCCCACAAAAATAACACTTCTGAATCCTAGAGGCAACAGCCGCCGAAGTAGAAACTGTTTCAGAATCTAGTAAACCACTCCCATTAAGTCCACATAATTCCTTTTCATCCGAAACTGCCGAAACCACAGTCACAGGCCGATTAAAAAGAGCATAAGAATCCGAACTTCTCTGAGCCACATCCAATGTAGAAACTTGCTCAAAAGCACTCTTAAGATCCAAAGTCTTATTTTCTAACAACCGCTGACGAATTGATCTAGACAGTAATCCATTAATAAAAGCATCCCGTACCGATTCTTCCTTATATTCTTCAGCCGTCACGGCCTTATAATTACAGTTAACACTAAGGCACCGAAGTGCTTGTAAATAAGTATCCAAAGATTCTCCCACCTGCTGCCTACGGGCAGATAGAAGGTGACGTGCAAATACCTCATTCTTTGGTTTAACAAAAATCTTTTCCAATGTAGAAATAGCCACTTCATAAGTTTTACAGTCCAAAATATATTTATATACATCCGGAGCAATGTAGTTGATCAGCATATTCAGCTTATTTAGAGACTCTTGATCCAACACGCCCAAAAAGTTTTTAAATGTACAATACCAATGTTTCCATTTATCATCCACTCCAGCAGATTTGGGGTCAGCCTTGAATCGTTCTGGTTGAAGATATCGCTCCATTCTAACATAAAGTTAATAAATTGAAATAAAGAATAGATTTGCCTTCCAAAGCTAGGCTTTATTAACTTTAAAATCTGCAGCACATCTTTCCACATCCAGTCCCAACCAAAGCTGGAAAAGAACTGAATTTAAGGTGGCCACCACACATCATGTGACATCAACTACCAATGAGATTACAACATATATCCCAAGGCAGTTAACAAACAACCAATCACAATACTTTTACTAAACAAGGAATAATCACCACAACCTCAGTGTCATATTTGGCCCCTAGATGAGCTACCGACCACTTATCCATGCCACCAATAAGACCGGCTACTTCCACCTCCGGAACATCGCCTGTCCCCACCCCTGCCTCAGCTCATCCGCTGCTGAAACCCTCATCCCTGCTTTTGTTACCTCTAGACTTGACTATTTCAATGCACTCCTGGCTGGCCTCCCACATTCCACCCTACGTAAACTTGAGATCATCCAAAACTCTGCTGCCCGTGTCCTAACTGGCACCAGGTCCCGTTCACCCATCACCCCTGTGCTCGCTGACCTACATTAGCTCCCAGTTAAGCATGCCTCGATTTTAAAATTTTCATCCTTGTTTGCAAATCCTTCCATGGCGTCGCCCCTCCCTATCTCTGTAATCTCCTCCTGCCCTACAACCTTCCAGGATATCTGCACTCCTCTAATTCTGGCCTCTTGAGCATCCCTGGTTATAATCGCTCCACCATTGGTGGCCGTGCCTTCAGCTGCCTGGGCCCTGAGCTCTGGAATTCCCTCCCTAAACCTCTCCGCCTCTCTACCTCTCTCTCCTCCTTTAAGACACATCTTAAAACCTACCTCTTTGACATCTGCCCTAATATCTCCTTATGTGGCTCGGTGTCAAATTTTGTTTGATAACACTCCTGTGAAGTGCCTTGCGATGTTTTACTACATTAAAGGCACTATATAAATATATAAGTTGTTGTTGTTGTTTATTGCCCATCCCTCGTTGCCTTGAGAAGGTGGTGGTGAGCCGCCACCTTGAACCGCTGCAGTCCGTGTGGTGAAGGTGCTCCCACAGTGCTGTTAGGTCAGGAATTCCAGGATTTTGACCCAAAGACGATGACGGAACGGCCGATATATGTCCAAGTCAGGATGGTGTGTGACTTGGAGGTGATGATGTTCCCACAACATTGCCGTTCTTGACCTTCTAGGTGGTAGAGGTCGCGGGTTTGGGAGGTGCTGTCGAAGAAGCCTTCTTGAGTCGCTACAGTGCATCCTGTAGATGGTACACACTGCAGCCACGGTGCACATGAGGTGGAAGGAGTGGAGTCCAGTGGCAGGGCCCTGATCAAACAGACTGCTCTGTCCTGGATGAGCTCCTTGAGTGGTGCTGCAGCTGCACCTGATTTACAATACAGGGCAGGAGAGACTTCACACACAGAGTTGTGAGGCTGTGGAATTCACTCCCAGGGTCAGTAGTTGAGGCAGAAACTGTGACAACATTCAGGATTAGATTGGAGAGGTGGATGAAGGAAAAGGGGTTGAAGAATAGTTATAACTTCTCTAGACCTAGAGAAAGACCAGAACTAGGGGCCATCAATATAAGATAGTCACTAATAAATCCAATGGGGAATTCAGGAGAAACTTCTTTACCCAGAGAGTGGTGAGAATGTGGAACTCGCTCCCACAGGGAGTGGTTGAGGCGAATAGCAGAGATACATTTAAGGGGAAGCTGGATAAACACATGAGGGAGAAAGGAATAGAAGGAGATGTTGTTGGCGTGAGATGAAGAGGGTGGGAGGAGGCTCGTGTGGAGAATAAACACCGGCACGGACCAGTTGGGCCGAATGGCCTGTTTCCTTGTTCTAATTTCTATGTGTTAAATTTCCTCTTAGCTTCTCTACTCCAGTGGGAATAGTCCCAGTATCTCAAGTGTCTCCTCATAACTAGAGTTTCCATCCCTGGCATCAGCCTACTGCACGCTCTCTATGGCGAGTTACGTTAGAGAGAATAAAACGCTAATACTCACCCACTAATCACCCACCTGCAGTTCTCTGACTACATTCCTTGATTTTGCTGTTTTGGAATTCGGCAGATTTGTGTCTGCACAAACCTGCCCAAATCTGCACACTAACCACGGCCTAATCAATGCTCTGTATACATTTATCATTACTTCTTTACCATTTGCTCTTTCAAAACCTTTCAGAATTTGAGGTAGCTGCTTTAATGTTGTGAGTGTGCTGCACTCTCGCACACGACTCTCTCAGAATACACAGCACCCAGACCGGCTTTTACACTGCATCTCCCCAAGCCCAGTAAATGTGCTGTTCTAGTGCAGTGATATCATGGCATATAGATACCAGCGCCAATTCAGTGTTGTGACATAATTACATAAATATTTGGCACGTACGCACTGGAAAACTGTTCCCAGCCAGTCTGTACAATACACCAGGATCCACACTGAACCACTTCACCAGCCAGTCTACACAATACACCAGGATCCACACTGAACCACTTCACCAGCCAGTCTATACAATACACCAGGATCCACACTGAACCACTTCACCAGCCAGTCTACACAATACACCAGGATCCACACTGAACCACTTCACCAGCCAGTCTGCACAATACACCAGGATCCACACTGAACCACTTCACCAGCCAGTCTGCACAATACACCAGGATCCACACTGAACCACTTCACCAGCCAGTCTACACAATACACCAGGATCCACACTGAACCACTTCACCAGCCAGTCTACACAATACACCAGGATCCACACTGAACCACTTCACCAGCCAGTCTATACAATACACCAGGATCCACACTGAACCACTTCACCAGCCAGTCTACACAATACACCAGGATCCACACTGAACCACTTCACCAGCCAGTCTACACAATACACCAGGATCCACACTGAACCACTTCACCAGCCAGTCTGCACAATACACCAGGATCCACACTGAACCACTTCACCAGCCAGTCTGCACAATACACCAGGATCCACACTGAACCACTTCACCAGCCAGTCTACACAATACACCAGGATCCACACTGAACCACTTCACCAGCCAGTCTACACAGTACACCAGGATCCACACTGAACCACTTCACCAGCCAGTCTGCACAATACGCCAGGATCCACACTGAACCACTTCACCAGCCAGTCTACACAATACACCAGGATCCACACTGAACCACTTCACCAGCCAGTCTACACAATACACCAGGATCCACACTGAACCACTTCACCAGCCAGTCTACACAATACACCAGGATCCACACTGAACCACTTCACCAGCCAGTCTACACAATACACCAGGATCCACACTGAACCACTTCACCAGCCAGTCTACACAATACACCAGGATCCACACTGAACCACTTCACCAGCCAGTCTACACAATACACCAGGATCCACACTGAACCACTTCACCAGCCAGTCTGCACAATACACCAGGATCCACACTGAACCACTTCACCAGCCAGTCTACACAATACACCAGGATCCACACTGAACCACTTCACCAGCCAGTCTACACAATACACCAGGATCCACACTGAACTACTTCACCAGCCAGTCTACACAATACACCAGGATCCACACTGAACCACTTCACCAGCCAGTCTGCACAATACACCAGGATCCACACTGAACCACTTCACCAGCCAGTCTACACAATACACCAGGATCCACACTGAACCACTTCACCAGCCAGTCTACACAATACACCAGGATCCACACTGAACCACTTCACCAGCCAGTCTACACAATACACCAGGATCCACACTGAACCACTTCACCAGCCAGTCTGCACAATACACCAGGATCCACACTGAACCACTTCACCAGCCAGTCTACACAATACACCAGGATCCACACTGAACCACTTCACCAGCCAGTCTACACAATACACCAGGATCCACACTGAACCACTTCACCAGCCAGTCTGCACAATACACCAGGATCCACACTGAACCGCTTCACCAGCCAGTCTACACAATACACCAGGATCCACACTGAACCACTTCACCAGCCAGTCTACACAATACACCAGGATCCACACTGAACCACTTCACCAGCCAGTCTACACAATACACCAGGATCCACACTGAACCACTTCACCAGCCAGTCTACACAATACACCAGGATCCACACTGAACCACTTCACCAGCCAGTCTACACAATACACCAGGATCCACACTGAACCACTTCACCAGCCAGTCTACACAATACACCAGGATCCACACTGAACCACTTCACCAGCCAGTCTGCACAATACACCAGGATCCACACTGAACCACTTCACCAGCCAGTCTACACAATACACCAGGATCCACACTGAACCACTTCACCAGCCAGTCTGCACAATACACCAGGATCCACACTGAACCACTTCACCAGCCAGTCTACACAATACACCAGGATCCACACTGAACCACTTCACCAGCCAGTCTACACAATACACCAGGATCCACACTGAACCACTTCACCAGCCAGTCTACACAATACACCAGGATCCACACTGAACCACTTCACCAGCCAGTCTACACAATACACCAGGATCCACACTGAACCACTTCACCAGATTGTCTGCATAATTCAGCCATAAGTGAAGCGCGGCACTAGTCGGCATCTGAGGAAGCGGCAGAGAATAAAGAGCACGGGACCCGAAGACAGCAGACCTGCGAAGAGTTGGCATTTGAGGAGGCAGACACAAATCCGCCGAATTCCAAAACAGCAAAATCAAGGAATGATGTCATAGAACTGCAGGTAGGTGATTGGTGGGTGAGTATTAGCGTTTTATTCTCTCTAACGTAACTAGATAAACTAATTAATATAACGATAAATAATTGTGTGAATAAAGACTTTACTAGTGAGAGAAGCGGCCGGAGATAAAGGTGGGCCTGACATTTAAGACTCTTAGGGGGAAAAATTCGGTATCGACCATTTTGGGGCGCTAACATTACCTAGGCACTAACTTTAGTGCCTGCCGTTAATTAGCACCGGTGACCATGGAATTAAGTTTTATCGCCCCAAGAGGGAAGTGGAGCGCTACATCAACCTCTACATGCTTCTCTTAGGGCACAAACGTCGGAGAACACGGCGCAATCGCAGAATGCTACTCAAGTTCTGGGGCTGTCAATTACAAGTACTCAGACAGACTGGCGCCTTCCAGTTCAATCATGCTGCACAGCCTCGCTCTGATGATTGCTGCTTGTGAACTGGGCCTGCGAGGAGCTGCAAACCATCCTTGAAGGATCTCCTGGTTGATCAGAGGCCCAGGGAGAGTGCTCGCCGGTTCATCAACCAGGCTTTGGTGCTCTGGTAGCGGCCGTGGAAAGCCGACGGGCAGTGCTCTTCCCGGACACTGGCAGGAGGCCATTGCCACAGGACTTCAGGAGGATGTGGAGGGAGGTCGCCCAGTACGTCTTGGCCAGACGCCTGGTCCACAGGACTCCCACCCAGTGCCGCAAGAAGTTCAACCACCTCACTCGGGTGGTCAGGGTGAGTAGATGCTTCAAAAACCTCGACATGCCACCATCTCAACCTCACTCTGTGCACAGACGGTGTAAACCGCCAGACCCCCAACACTCACCCACCAACTATGCCCATCTACTAAAAGTCACATCCACATCTCATGCTTTGCATACATTAACAGCTATTCAACTATGGTAGGCACATCTGCCAAACACATGGCTGCACACTCACTCATACGCTGTCCTTTTTCTTGCAGGCCAAGCTTACTCATAACAGGAGGGAGCAGCAACGAATGGGAGGTCAGGTGGTGCTGCACCCCCTTACAGACTTGGAGGAGCGAGTGTGCAGCATCATTGCGTCCAGGTCGTGGGCGTAGTGGCAGTCGTAGACTTCGACCCCCTTGGGGACAATGACGGTATGTTCATCTCACTCCCTCTTCTCTCATACCACTTCCCCCTCACACCACAAGCCCTTCCCACTTTCCATCTAAGTATACTGTCTCCATTCCTTGAAACACGCTCTTGTGCCTTTATGCTTTCAGATAATCAGTCACCAGCTGACCAGCCTGTCCCTCAGCCTCCCAGTGGCTGCGACGCGGGAGAGGAGGAGGAACAACAAGCCAGAGCCTCACTGCCTGTGTCTCCTGAGGGCAAGAGGTCCGATAATGGGGCCACGCGGTCGCTGGAGGGGAGCCTAGGAAATGGATCTGATGTGGGTGAAGCTCTGGGACCCAGCGGGCTGTAGCAATGCCACAGGGAAAGGGAAGCTCGGGTGACATCTCCCCGAAGGGTGAGTGCACGCACGAGTTCTGCGGCACAGGACTCAGATGAGGACCTCGATGTGGAGGCCTTGACCACACAGGCGATGAGCATGCATACTGAGCTCATGGGTGCAATGGCAAGGGTGCCCGAGAGCATGGATGCACCGGCAAAAAGCGTGGAGTCCACTTCCAGCATGCCATTCATTTCTGCGCAATACATCAAGCCCATCCATGGCAGTTTGCAAAGGGTGGTTGCCTTGCAGCGAGACCGTGGGGACCCAGTCCTAATGTCGCGTGTCATGGGTGAGGTGGCAGCAGCTATTGCAGCACAGGCTGAAGCAACGCAATGGCTTAGTGCTGTAATGGAGTCAGTGGTTGGTGGCATCCAATGTCAGTCTGCTCTCATGCAGCCTCAGATTGATGCCACGCAAGCGCTGACTGCTGCTATCGTCGTTGGGTTGTCAACAGTCCACTGGGGATCTCACGGTGCTCGAGCAGATTGCTCCGGATGCTGAGGTTCTGCCCCAGGGGAGTGGCAGTGTGTCAGTCAAGCAGGAAGGTGCTGTCCTCTCTCAAGCTGAAAGTATTCCTGCTCCCACCACTGCCACTCCGCCATTGCACTTGTCGTAGCCTGTAACCCAGCCATCCCAGACTGCTGCCACCTATGCTGAGGTGGTGCAGTCTGCAGCCGGGTCTTCCAGGCCCAGGGCTGGCAGAGGGTGTCCTGCAAGGCCATCTGCAGTCTCTGGCTCCCAGACTCAGCAGCCTTCCACCAGCCTTGCTGCAGCCACTGGGGCCACATTACAGAGGAGCAGTAGGGTTGGGAGGGGGGAATTCCAAAGGGGAGGGAAATCATTAAGGGCGAGTGAATAATACGGTATTAGCAAATGGGGGGAGTGTGTGTAAATAATTTGATGTGTTTGTAAATATATTGGTGAGTTTGGTAACAAAAAGTTATGTTTGTTGTTAAATTGATGTGTTTGTTTATTATTGGTTGCATTTCATAAGAGAGTTGTGCACAAGAATAAATTTTTATTTTGATGTAGCACATTTTGTGGTGTTTCTCATTTGACCTTTGCCTGGTGATAGGGGCTGCGAGCTGGCTGGAATGATGTGGTTGTTCTGCGCAAAGGCCATGTGCTATTGTAGGAATAGGTGTATTCCTAACAAATAACGGAGCTTGACTCGGAAGAACAACAAACAGGATTTTAATGTCGAATTAGATGAAGTACAGCAAACAATGTAGGACGATGCAGGAGAGTCGTGGAACAGCTCTTTCCCTGCAATCCTTGGGGGCAATGGCTGGGCCCTCAGAATGGCCAGATTGTGCAGCATGCAGCACACAACAATGAAAAGGGAGACTCGATCAGGGGAGTACTGCAGGGCTCCTCCAGGACGGTCAAGGCAGCGAAACCGTTGCTTTAGCACCCCGACAGTCTGTTCGATCAGGTTCCTGGTAGCGCTATGGCTGTCATTGTGTGCGTGTTGAGCAGGCGTGTTGGGGTTGTGGAAGGGTGTCATCGGACAGGTGGCGAGTGGCTAACCCTTGTCTCCGAGCAGCCAGCCGCGAGCTTCATGTGGTGGGATGGAACACTGCTGGGACTCCGGTCTCACCCAGGATGAATGCATCGTGGCTGCTACCAGGATAGCGGGCATTGACAGCGAGGATGCGCTGTCTGTAGTCGCACACCAACGGAACGTTCAGAGTGGTAGCGTTTGCGGTTACAGAACACCTCTGCATTGTGATGAGCTGCCCGCAATGCCACGTGGGTGCAGTCAATGGCACCCTGAACCATGGGGAAGCCCGCTATCCTTGCAAAGCCACGAGCGTTCATCCTGTTTCTCCCTGGTCATGTGGAATGTACTCCCTTCTCCTTCTGCACAGAGCATCTGTTACCTCCTGGCGGAGAAATTGAGAGTGACTGTGACCTTCACTGCCACTGAGAGAGACGTCCTGGTCCTGAGCTGAGGCTGGAGGTCTGGCGGCAGGAGGTGGCAGAGCTCTGTGACCACCTCCTTGCTGAAGTGGAGCCTTCCAAGGCACTGCTCCTCTGAGAGATGAATGTAGGAGAAGTGCTCCCAGAATAGCCTGGGAGGGTAAGGTCTCTGTTGAGAGCCCTGTAGGCCCTCCTCCCTCTGGCCACGTTTTCCAATCTTTCTCCCTGCCTCCGCTGGTGAACACCACCGCGCCCGGGCGCTAAATTGTTAGCACCTCCGAGGGGCGCTAACGGGAGGTGCTAAGGTACCGAATTGCTAGCCCTTAGTCTTAAGTTTATTTCTGTAAGTTAGTTAATAGCCTTTTAAATAGAGACATGGCAGGGCACCTCAGTCCCGCGGAATGCACATCCTGTGCCATGTGGGAAATCCAGGACGCTTCCCGTGTCCTGGACAACCACATATGCAGGAAGTGTCATCGGCTGGAGGAGCTCGAGCTCCGGGTTTCAGAGCTTGAGCAGCAGCTGGCATCACTGCGGTGCATCCGTGAGGCTGAGAGCTACGTGGATAGCACGTTTCAGGAGGTGGTCACCCTGCAGCGTAAGAGTGTGCAGGCAGAGAGGGAAAGGGTGACCATCAGACAGACAAGGAGGACCAGACAGGTAGTGCAGGAGTCCCCTGAGTGCATCTCGCTCTCCAACCAGTATTCGAGGGCGGTGGTTCCTCTGGGAAGTAAAGTCAGAGCCAAGTCCACGGCACCACGGGTGGCTCAGCTACAAGACTGGGAAGGCAATAGTGGTAGGGGATTCAATAGTATGGGGAACAGACAGGTGTTTCTGCGGCCGCAGACGTGATTCCAGGATGGTATGTTGCCTCCCTGGTGCCAGGGTCAAAGATGTCACTGAGCGGCTGCAGAACATTCTGAGGGGGGAGGGTGAACAGCCAGAGGTCGTGGTCCATATCGGTACCAACGACATAGGCAGAAAGAGGGATGAGGTCCTGCAGGCAGATTTTAGTGAGCTGGGAAAGAGAGTGAAAAGCAGGTCCTCAAAGGTAGTAATCTCCGGATTACTCCCGGTGCCATGTGCGAGTGAGTACAGGAATAGGAGGATAGAGCAGATGAATGCCTGGCTGCCGAGATGGTGCAGGAGGGAGGGCTTTAGATTCCTGAGGCATTGGGGCCAGTTCTGGGGGAGGTGGGACCTGTACAGGTCAGACGGGTGGCACCTCAACAGAGCTGGAAACAATATCCTCACGGGGAGGTTTGCTAGTGCTGTTGGGGAGGGTTTAAACTAAGTTGGCAGGGGGATGGGCACCAGGATGTAGCATTAGAAAGGAGCAACAAAGGGCACAAAGGATTGAGAGAGACGGATAGCACTAAAGTAAGAAATAGTAAGGTATTAGGTGGGGTCAGATGAAGAGAGAACACAGGATGGTCTAAGATGGGTTTACAGTGTATCTGAACTCACGAAGCACAGTAAACAAGGTAAGTGAGCTGCAGGCGCAAAGAGCCACATGGGAATAGGATGTTGTGGCAATAACTGAGACCTGGCTCAAAAAAGGGCAGGATTGGGTATTAAATATTCCTGGATAGAAAGTGGTCAGGAAAGATAGGGAAGAAAAGCTGTGGTATGTGGCAGTATTGGTGAAGGAGAATGTTACAGAATGGACAGAGAGGATGTCCTGGAGGGGTCAATGACAGAATCTATATGGTTAGAGTTAAGAAATAATAGAGGTGCCATTACACTACTAGGTGTATTCTATAGACCACCAACTAGTGGGAAAGATACGGAGGAGCAAATTTGCAGAGAAATTACAGAGAGGTGCAGGAACTATAGAATAGTGATAATGAGGGACTTCAATTATCCGAATATAGACTGGGATCGTAATAGTGTAAAGGGCAGAGAGGGGGAAGAATTTCTGAAGTGTGTTCAGGAGAACTTTCTTGATCAGTATGTTTCCGGCCCAACGAGGAGGCATTGCTGGATCTGGTTCTGGGGAATGAGGTGGGTCAAGTGGATCAAGTGTCAGTAGGTGAACACTTAGGGAACAGTGATCATAGTATCATAAGGTTTAGATTAGCTATGGAAAAGGACAGGGAGCAATCTAGAGTAAAAATACATAATTGGAGGAAGGCCAATTTCAGTGGGATGAAAACGGATCTAGCCCGGGTAAACTGGAATCACAGATTGATAGACAAAACTGCAATGGAACAATGGGCTGCCTTTAAAGAGGAAATAGTTCGGGTACAGTCAAGGTACATTCTCACGAGGGGGAAAGGCAGGGCAACGAAAGTCAGAGCTCCCTGGATGACGAAAGAGATAGAGAGTAAGGTGAAGCAGAAAAAGAGCGCGTGTGACAGGTGTTAGGTCGAGAATACATCTGAGAATCAGGATAAATATAAGAACATAAGAAATAGGAGCAGGAGTATGCCATTTGGCCCCTCGAGCCTGCTCCGCCATTCAATAAGATGATGGCTGATCTTCTAACTCAACTCCACTTTCCTGCACTATCCCCATATCCCTTAATATCCAAAAATCTATCGATCTCTGTCTTGATTATACTCAACGACTGAGCCTCCACAGCCTGATCTCAGACCTAAACGGCCGACCCCTTATTCTGAGACTGTGACCCCTGGTTCTAGACTCCCCAGCCAGGGGAGACATCCTCCCTGCATCTACCCTGTCAAGCCCTGTAAGAATTTTGTATGTTTCAATGAGATCACCTTTCATTCTTCTAAACCCCAGAGAATATAGGCCTAGTCTACTCAATCTCTCCTCATAGGACAATCTCCCCATCCCAGGAACCAGTCTGGTGAACCTTTGTTGCACTCCCTTTATGGCAAGTATATCCTTCCTTAGGTAAGGAGACCAAAACTGTCCACAATAGTCCAGGTGTGGTCTCACCAGGGCCCTATATAATTGCAGTAAGATGTCTTTACTCTTATACTCGAATCCTCTTGTAATAAAGGCCAACATACCATTTGCTTTCCTAATTGCTTGCTGTACCTGCATGTTAACTTTCAGTGATTTGTGTACAAGGACACCCAGGTCCCTCTGAACACCAACATTTCCCAATCTCTCACCATTTGAAAAATACTCTGCTTTTCTATTTTTCCTACCAAAGTGGATAACTTCACATTTCTCCACATTATATTTCATTTGCCACGTTCTTGCCCACTCACTTAGCCTGTCTATATCCCCTTGAAGCCTCCTTGCATCCTCCTCACAACTTACATTCCCACCCAGCTTTGTATCATCAGCAAACTTGGATATATTACATTTGGTCCCCTCATCCAAATCATTGATGTAGATTGTGAATAGCTGAGGCCCAAGCACTGATCCTTGCGGTACCCCACTAGTTACAGCCTGCCAACCCGAAAATGACCTGTTTATTCCTACTCTCTGTTTTCTGTCCGTTAACCAATCCTCAATCCATGCTAGTATATTACCCACAATCCCATGAGCCCTAATTTTGTTTCATAGCCTCTTGTGTGACAGCCTATCGAATGCCTTCTGAAAATCCAAATACACCACATTCACTGGTTCCCCCTCATCTATCCTGCTAGTTACAACCTCAAAAAACTCTTAACAGATTCGTCAAACACGATTTCCCTTTCGTAAATCCGTCTCTGCCCAATCCTATTATTATTTTCTAAGTGCCCTGTTACGACGTCCTTAATAAATTCTAGCATTTTCCCTACTACTCTTCTTCTTAGGCAGTCCCTTGGAACCGAGGATGACTTGCTTCCACATTAAAAATGAGTTCTCAGGTGCCTGGTGAGTCCAATGCGGGACCTACAGTCTGTGGTAAACCACTGTTATACCTGTCTGTGTCTGTATGTGTATTCCACTAGGTACAGGTCTGGACATGCCTCGGCTGACTCCTCCCACTATTCCAGGTATATAAGTGACTACCTCCCAGTCCCTTAGTATTCTGGACGGGTCGACCACTCGAGACAAGACCTTCATTCTTTAGTTAATAAAAGCCTGGTTGTTACTCGCTCAACCTCAGTCTTTTGAGTAATTGATGGCGCATCAATTTTATTAACTAAATTTTTTATAATGGAGAAGATCCTCACACCAGCATGCCTGGACCTGGACAGTCGGGAAGCGGACGCTTCCACCAAGTTTGCTCACTGGCTCACGTGCTTCGAGACATTCCTGACTGCCTCCACTGCGGTCGTAACGGATGCGGACAAACTGTCTGTCCTGATCTCCAAGGTGCAACCTGGGGAATCGACTGAGGAATACCTCCAAGCACTGTCCGTGCTTGGCCGGGCCTGTGGGTGTAAGGCGGTAACGCCCGCTAAGTACACGGAGGAACTGATCCGGGATGCCTTCGTAGCGGGCCACAGGTCCAACTACACCAGACAGCGACTGCTGGAGCAGAGTGACCTCACCCTCGACAAAGCCTCCGAAATCGCACTAACGCTGGAGGCAGCCTACCGGGGCATGGAAGCCTACTCCTCTGCACCGTGGACGCCGCGGGGAACGACAACCTGGGACACGGTAGGACAGCCCCATAGCACCGTGCCACCCCAGCCACAGCCCAACAACGGCCCAACTACCGCAGCAGTGTCCCAAAGCCAGACAGCAGTATCCCAAGGCCAGAAATGCTACTTCTGTGGCCAGGCCAAACACCCCAGAGCGCGCTGCCCGGCGAAGAATGCGACCTGCTCGGGCTGCGGGAAAAAGGGACACTACGCCAGCGTCTGCAAGGCCAAAGCCACCCCGAACGCCAGCAGCGCCGCGTGTGGGCCGTGCGAGCCGCCATCTTGGGCCCCCAACAGCGCCGCGTGTGGGCCGTGCGGGCCGCCATCTTGGGACTCCCCAGCCATGTGCGAACCACCGCAGCAGCCATCTTGGACGACTCCAGCCACATGGGAATCATGGACGCCGGCATCTTGGACACCAGCCGGGACGCAGCAGACCGCCAACCGCCCCCCCCCCCCCCCCATCTGATACCCGCAGCGACACACCGACCCCTACGCTGGCCTCTGTTACGCTGGACCAAACGAGACCGCACCAACTAGCTCGGTCCAAAATGGATGTTAAGGTAAACGGCCATGCAATAAACTGCCTTTTTGACTCCGGGAGCACAGAGAGCTTCATCCACCCCGACACGGTGCGGCGTTGCTCTCTCCCAGTCCTGCCTGCGCACCAGCGGATTTCTATGGCCTCCGAGTCCCAGTCAGCGGACATTGGCGGCTACTGCGTGGTGACACTAGTAGTAGACGGGACTGTGTTCAATAATTTTAAACTCCTGGTCCTGCCTGACCTCTGTGCTGCCGTCCTACTGGGGTTGGATTTCCAGTGCCACCTCAAAAGCGGTACGGTGGCCCCCTCCCCCCACTCACAGTCCGCAGCCAGCAGCCTCCAAATTGCCCGCCGCGCACCAGATGCAACCTCTCCACACTCAGAGACCCACCCCCCCCACTGTTTGCTAACCTCACCCCCGACTGTAAGCCCATCGCCACAAAGAGCAGGCGATACAGTGCCGAGGACAGGGTTTTCATCAAAACCGAAGTGGAGCGGCTCCTGAAGGAGGGGATTATTGAGGGCAGCTCCAGCCCCTGGCGAGCCCAGGTTGTGGTCGTTAAGACCGGCGAGAAACAACGCCTGGTCATCGACTACAGCCAAACAATAAACCGCTACACCCTGCTGGACGCCTACCCACTCCCCCGCATAGCTGACATGGTCAACCAGATCGCGCAGTACCGCGTCTTTTCGACCATTGACCTGAAATCAGCGTACCACCAGCTCCCCATCCGCCCTGAAGACCGCCAGTATACTGCTTTTGAGGCAAACGGCCGCCTCGATCACTTCCTTAGGGTTCCCTTTGGCGTTACCAACGGGGTCTCCGTCTTCCAAAGGGAGATGGACCGGATGGTCGATCAAAACGCGCTGCAGGCCACTTTCCCTTACCTAGACAATGTGACCATCTGCGGCCATGACTTGCAGGACCATGACGCAAACCTCGAGAAATTCCTCCGCACCGCCCAACTCCTGAACCTGACATATAACAAGGAGAAGTGCATATTCCGCACAGACCGCCTCGCCATCCTTGGCTGTGTTGTGGAACACGGGGTCATCGGTCCCGACCCGGACCGGATGCGTCCCCTTATGGAACTCCCACTGCCCCACTGCCTAAAAGCTCTGAAGAGGTGCCTAGGGTTTTTTTCCTACTACGCTCAGTGGGTCCCCTACTATGCAGACAAAGCCCGTCCGCTGATCAAAACCACCTCTTTTCCCCTGATGGCAGAGGCCCGCTCGGCCTTCCACCGTATCAAGGAGGACATTGCCAAAGCCACCATGCACGCAGTGGACGAATCCATCTCCTTCCAGGTGGAAAGCGACGCGTCCGACTTCGCTCTGGCCGCCACCCTTAATCAGGCGGGGAGACCTGTGGCATTCTTCTCACGAACCCTCCAGGGCCCGGAGACCAGACACTCCGCGGTCGAGGAGGCGGCCCAGGCTATTGTGGAGGCTGTGCGTCATTGGAGGCACTACCTGGCCGGAAAACGATTTACCCTGCTCACTGACCAGCATTCAGTTGCTTTTCTGTTTAACAACAAGCAGAGGGGCAAAATCAAAAATGACAAGATCTTGAGGTGGAGAATCGAACTTTCCACCTACAGTTACGAGATCCTGGGAAGCTCAATGAACCCCCAGATGCCCTATCGCGTGGCACCTGCGCCAGCGCGATCGATAGGCTGAGGGCCCTCCACAATGACCTCTGCCACCCGGGGGTCACCAGGTTCTTCCACTTCATCAAGGCCCGCAACCTGCCTCACTCCATCGAGGAGGTCAGGACCATGACCAAGAACTGCCAAGTCTGCGCTGAGTGCAAACCGCACTTTTATAGACCAGACAGAGCCCACCTGATAAAAGCCACTCGCCCTTTCGAACGCCTGAGCGTCGATTTTAAAGGGCCTCTCCCCTCCTCCGACCGCAATGTGTACTTCCTCAACATCATTGACGAGTACTCCCATTTCCCGTTCGCTATCCCCTGCCCGGACATGACCAGTGCCACGGTCATTAAATCTCTGAACAGCCTCTTCACCCTGTTCGGTTTCCCCAGCTATATCTATAGCGACCGGGGCTCATCGTTTATGAGCGACGAACTCCGCCAGTACCTGCTCGCTAGGGGTATAGCCACAAGCAGGACCACCAGTTACAACCCCCGGGGGAACGGACAGGTGGAAAGAGAGAATGCAATAGTTTGGAAGGCCGCCCTACTATCCTTAAAGTCTAGGGGCCTTCCGACCTCCCGCTGGCAGGAGGTGCTCCCCGATGCGCTCCACTCGATTCGGTCACTGCTCTGCACTGCCACCAATGCCACCCCTCACGAGAAAATGTTTGTCTTCCCAAGGAAGTCCACATCGGGGACATCGTTACCGCCATGGCTGACGTCCCCAGGGCCGGTACTGCTGAGAAGACACGTGAGGGCCAATAAAACGGACCCCCTGGTCGAGAGAGTCGATCTCCTCCACGCCAACCCCCAGTACGCTTACATTGCGTACCCGGACGGGCGGGAGGACACAGTCTCCATACGAGACCTCGCACCCTCGGGGACCGCTGTAACCCACTACCCATTACCACCCCCCCCCCCCACGACCCGATATCCAACCCCAGCAGCCGGCTCGCCTTGGACCGTCACCCACGAGGACTACACTCCAGGGCCCCAGCCTACACGGGACGCGACGCCGGAAGCTCCACCACCCCTGCCGTCGCCACGTCGATCACAGCGGCAGACAAGACCTCCGGAGAGACTCCAATACACGAACTTTTAAATACACTTCACCCCGCCGGACTCATTTTTAAACAAGGGGTGAATGTGGTAAACCACTGTTCTACCTGTCTGTGTCTGTATGTGTATTCCACTAGGTACAGATCTGGACATGCCTCGGCTGACTCCTCCCACTATTCCAGGTATATAAGTGACTACCTCCCAGTCCCTTAGTATTCTGGACGGGTCGACCACTCGAGACAAGACCTTCATTCTTTAGTTAATAAAAGCCTGGTTGTTACTCGCTCAACCGCAGTCTTTTGAGTCATTGATGGCGCATCACAGTCTCTGTCACAGGTGGGGCAGACGGTGGTTGAAGGGGCGGGTGGGTGGGGTGCTTGGGTTGACGTGCGCTCCTTGCGCTGCCTGCGCTTGGCTTCCACTTGCTCCCGGCGAAGAGACTCGAGGTGTTCGGCGCCTTCCCGGATGCTTCTCCTCCACTGTGTGCAGTCTTGGGCCAGGGATTCCCAGGTGTGGGTGGGGAGGTTACACTTTTTCAAGGAGGCTTTGAGGGTGTCCTTGAAGGGTTTCCTCTGCCCACCTGGGGCTCTCTTGCCATGCCGGAGCTCCGAGTAGAGCGCTTGTTTTGGGAGTCTCGTATCGGGCATGCGAACAATGTGACCCGTCCATCGGAGCTGATCGAGCGTGGTCAAAGCTTCGATGCTGGGGGTGTTGGCCTGAGTAAGAACACCGACGTTGGTGCGCCTATCCTGCCAATGGATTTGCAGGATCTTGCGGAGGCAGCGTTGGTGGTACCTCTCCAGTGCTTTGAGGTGCCTGCTGTACACGGTCCATGTCTCTGAGGCATACAGCAGGGCGGGTATCACTGCTGCTCTGTAGACCATGAACTTAGTGCCGGGTTTGAGGTCCTGGCCTTCAAACACTCTCTTCCTCAGGTGACCGAAGGCTGCACTGGCACACTTAAGGCAGTGTTGGACTTCGTCGGTGCCGTCTGCCCTTGTTGACAGTAGGCTCCGGAGGTATGGAAAGTGGTCCACATTGTCCAAGGCCTTGTCGTGGATTTTGATAATCGGGGGGGGGCAGTACTGTGTGGCGGGGGCAGGTTGGTAGAGGACCTTTGTCTTACGGATGTTTAGTGTAAGGCCCATGCTCTCGTACGCTTCGGTGAAGGTGTTGACGATGGTTTGGAGTTCGACCTCCGAGTGAGCGCAGACGCAAGCATCGTCTGCATACTGTAATTCGACGACAGAGGATGGGACGACCTTGGATCTGGACTGGAGGCGACGGAGGTTGAACAGTTTCCCGTTTGTTCTGTAAATTAGCTCCACTCCAGTGTGGAGATTACTGAGGGTGAGATGGAGCATTGCAGCAAGGAAGATCGAGAAGAGTGTTGGTGCGATGACACAGCCTTGCTCGACCCCGGTTCGTACGTGAATTGGGTCTGTGGTGGAACCGTTGGTCAGGATCACGGCTTGCATGTCGTCGTGAAGCAGGCAGAGGATGGTGACAAACATTTGAGGGCAGCCGAATTTGAGGAGGACACTCCATAATCCCTCATGGTTGACAGTGTCAAAGGCCTTTGTGAGGTCAAAGAAGGCCATGTACAGCGGTTGGTGCTGTTCCCTGCATTTCTCTTGTAGTTGACGTGCGGTGTTGATCATGTCCATTCTGCCCATTAGTGGGCAGAAATTGCATTGCGACTCTGGGAGGAGCTCTTCGGCCACTGGGAGAAGGCGATTGAGGAGGATTCTTGCGATGACTTTCCCTGTGGCAGACAGCAGGGAAACTCCTCTGTAATTACCGCAATCGGACTTGTCACCTTTCTTGAAGATGGTCACAATTACGGCATCTCTGAGATCCCCTGGCATGCTCTCCTCCTTCCAGATAAGAGAAATGAGTTCATGAATTCGCGCCAGTAGTGCTTCTCCGCTATGCTTTAGTGCCTCGGCGGGGATTCCATCTGCTCCTTAAGCCTTGTTGTTCTTCAGTTGTCGGATGGCTTTTCAACCTCATGCCGAGCTGGGGTTGTGCCGAGATGGTGGCGGGTAGCATGCTGCAGGATGGAGTTGAGGACACTCGCGTCGAAAACAGAGTCTCGGTTAAGGAGATCTTCGAAGTGCTCCTTCCAGCGGGCACTGACTGCCTCTCTATCCTTGATGAGTACCTCTCCGTTCTCGGCCTGCAGTGGGGTAGGCCATTGGGTGCTTGGGTTGTAGATGGTCTTGACTGCGCTAAAGAATCCACGCACATCGTGGTTGTCAGCTAGCTGCTGGATCTCCTGCGCTTTCTCCACCCACCATCTGTTCTTTAGGTCGTGAGTTTTTTGTTGGACCTCGGCCTTCAGGCTTCTGTAGAGCTGCTTTCTTGCTCTCGAGTTCTGTTGCTGTTTCCAGATCAGGAATGTCTTGCGCTTGCGGCTTATTAGCTCCTGGATCTCCTGGTCATTCTCGTCGAACCAGTCTTGGTGTTTCCTGGTCGAGTGACCGAGCGTCTCTTCATGGTGCTGATTATGGAGGCCTTGAGTGCAGACCAGGCGCTGTGGACACTCTGTGTCTCTGAATCACTGGGAGGAGTCAGGTTGTTTGTGAGGCGCAGGCTGAATAGGGCTTTCTTAGCAGGGTCTTTGAGTGCTCCAGCGTTAATTTTCTTGCGGCATTGTTTCTGTTGCCGCTGCTGTTTTGGGGCTACATTGATGGAGATGACAGAGCGGATTAGGCGGTGGTCTGTCCAGCAGTCATCAGCTCCTGTCATGGCACGGGTGATGCGGACGTCCTTGCGGTCCCTCGCTTGGACGATGACGTAGTCCAGCAGATGCCAGTGCTTGGAGCGAGGGTGTTGCTATGAAGCCTTGTACTTGTCTCTCTGACAGAACAAGGTGTTGTTATGACAAGACCATGTTCTAAGCATTTCGACAGGAGGAGGGTACCGTTGGAGTTGGCTTTCCCCACCCCCTCTCTGCCGAGCACACCTCCCCAGAGGTCTGTGTCCTTTCCAACTCTGGCGTTAAAGTCTCCAAGGAGGATCAGCTTGTTGCCCATTGGGACTCGGGACAGGGATTGTTCGAGGGTGGAGTAGAATTCCTCTTTGGTCTCGTCTGTGGCTTCCAGTGTTGGGGCGTACGCACTGATGACCGTAGCGCACTGGTTCTGGGCTAGGATGAGCTGAAGAGTCATGAGGCACTCGTTTATACCACTAGGGGAGTCTCCAAGATGCCCAACTAGTTCATTTTTTATGGCGAAGCCTACCCCATGGAGGCGGCATTCTTCTTCAGGTTTGCCTTTCCAGAAGAAGGTGTAGCCACCGCCTTGCTCCTTGAGCTGGCCTTCCCCTGCCCACCGGGCGGCGATGTCAATGTCGAAACGCCTGAGCTCCCGGGCTACGATAGCAGTACGGCGTTCCGGTCTGTCACTGTTGGGGTTGTCCATGAGGGTCCTGACTTTCCAGGTCCTGAACTTCATTTTAAAGGGTGGAAGATGCCTGTGCATGAATTCTTTTAACGTGGGGTGGCTGTTGCACACCAGCTACCACACGGGCTTGTCAGAGCAAGGTCTTGGTCCAATGGCCAGGGGAACCAAGACGATTGGAGACCAGGCTCTGCTACAACAGCCTAGCACACACACACACACATAATGCTACTGTCCTCCTTCCCGCAGGTCCTCTTAGCCTGGGTTTCGTAGGATGCATTGTGGTCCTCCGCCCTCGCTGTTGGCCCGTGCCGCACCTTCCCTGGGCCCCGACCCCGGCCCTACTACTGATGTCAGGCTAACTGGTCTGTAGTTCCCCATTTTCTCTCTTCCTCCTTTCTTAAATAGTGGGGTTACATTTGCTACCTTCCAATCCGTGGGAACCGTTCTAGAATCTATGGAATTTTTGAAAATGACAACCAATGCATCCACTATCTCCATTGTCACCTCTTTCAAAACCCTAGGATGTAGGCCATCAGGTCCAGGGGATTTATCGGCTTTCAGTCCCATTCATTTCTCCAGTACTGGCAACTATAGAAAGTTCAGAGGAGACATGAAAATGAAAATAAGAGGGGCAAAGAGAGGGTATGAGAATAGAATGGCAGCTAACACAAAAGGTAATCCAAAAGTCTTCTATAGATATATAAATAGCAAACAGGTAGTAAGAGGAAGGTTGGGGCCGTTTAGGGCCCAAAAAGGAGACCTACACATGGAGGCAGAGGGCATGGCTGAGGTACTAAATGAGTACTTTGCATCTGTCTTCACCAAGGAAGAAGATGCTGCCATAGACATATTTAGGAGGAGGTAGAGGAAATACTGGATGGGATAAGAATTGATAAAGACGTGGTACTAGAAAGGCTGGCTGTACTTAAAGTAGATGAATCACCAGGACCAGATGGGATGCATCCTAGGATGTTGAGGGAAGTGAAGGAAGAAATCACGGAGGTACTGACCATAATCTTCCAATCCTCCTTAGAAACGGGGGTGGTGTCAGAGGACTGACGAATTGCAAATGGTACACCCTTGTTCAAAAAAGGGTGTAAAGCTAAACCCAGCAACTATAGGCTAGTCAGTTTAACCTCGGTAGTGGGGAAGTTTTTAGAAACAATAATCAGGGACAAAATTAACAGTCATTTGGACAAGTGTGGATTAATTAAGGAAAGCCAGCATGGATTTGTTAAAGGCAAATTGTGTTTAACCAACTTGATCGAGTTTTTTGATGAGGTAACAGAGGGTTGATGAGGGCAATGCGGTGGACGTGGTGTACATGGATTTCCAAAAGGCGTTCGACAAATAGGCTTGCCAGCAAAGCTGAAGCCCATGGAATAAAAAGGACAGTGGCAGCATGGATATGAAATTGGCTAAGTGACAGGAAACAGAGAGTAGTGGTGAAAGGCTGTTTTTTGGACTGGAGGAAGGTATACAGTGGTGTTCCCCAAGGGTCAGTACTAGGACCACTGCTTTTCTTGATATATATTAAATCACTTGGACGCAGGTGTACAGGGCACAATTTCAAAATTTGCAGATGACACAAAACTTGGAAGTATAGTGAACAGTGAGGAAGAGAGTGATAGACTTCAGGAAGACAGACAGGCTGGTGGAATGGACGGACACGTGGCAGATGAAATTTAATGCAGAAAAGTGGGAAGTGATACATTTTGGGAGAAAGAATGAGGAGAGGAAATATAAAGTAAATGGTACACAGGATTACATAAGATATACAGCACAGAAACAGGCCATTCGGCCCAACCAGTCCGTGCCGGCATTTACGCTCCACTCGAGCCTCCTCCCGTCTTTCCTCATCTAACCCTATCAGCATAACCCTCGATTTCCTTCTCCCTCATATGCTTATCTAATCGCCTCTTAAATGCATCTACACTATTCGCTTCAACCACTCCGTGGTAGCGAGTTCCACATTCTCGCCACTCTCTGGGTAAAGAAGTTTGTTCTGAATTCTCTATTTGATTTTTTGGTGACTATTTTATAGTCTGGAAACACTCTCTCTGTATCTATTCTATCAAAACCTTTCATGATTTTAAAGACCTCTATTAGGTCACCGCTCAGCCTTCTCTTTTCAAGAGAAAAGAGACCCAGCCTGTTCACCCTTTCCTGATAGGTGTACCCTCGCATTTCTGGTACAATCCTAAGGCGGGTGCATGAACAGAAAGACCTAGGAGTTGAAGGTGGCGGGGAAGGCTGAGAAAGCAGTTTACAAAGTTTATGGGACCCTTGGCTTCATGAATAGAGGTATAGCGTACAAAAGCGTGGAAATTATGAAGAACGTGTATGAAACACTGGTTCAGCTTCAACTGGAGTATTGTGTCCAATTCTGGGCATTAGAGAGGATAAGAGGTTTACGAGAATGATTCCAGGGACGAGGGACTTCAGTTAAGTGGATAGACTGGAGAAGCTGGGGTTGTTCTCCATAGAGCAGAGAAGAGTGAGAGGAGATTTGATCGAGGTGTTCAAAATCATGAGGGGTCTGGACAGAGTAGATAGAGGGAAACTGTTCCCATTGGCAGAGGGGTCGAGAACCAGAGGACACAGATTTAAGGTGATTGGCAAAAGAACCAAAGACGACATAAGAAAAAACTTTTTTATGCAGCGAGTGGTTAGGATCTGGAATGCACTGCCTGAAATGGTGGTGGAGGCAGATTCAATCATGGTTTTCAAAAGGGAGTTGGATAAGTACCTGAAGGAAAACAAATTGCAGGGCTACGGGAAAGGGCGTGGGAGTGGGGCTAACTGAAGTGCTCTTGCAGAGAGCCGGCACGGGCTCAACGGGCCGAATGGCTTTCTTCCGTACTGTAACTATTCTATGATTCTACAGCTTGTTCTCCTGAGGCCTAACCTGCAACATAAAAGCAGCCAGTGCAGAAAATGCGCCCCACAGCAGTGATAAAAATCACGAGGGCCCTTGGGCGACAGGTGCAAGCTGGTATCGCTACCAGCCGTGCCTCAGTGAGTCGCACTCTCACCTGAGTCAGAAGGTTGTGGGTTCGATCCCCACGCCAGAGATCTGAGCACAAAATCCAGGCTGACACTCCAGAGCAGTACTGAGGGAGCGCTGCACTGTCGGAGGCGCCGTCTTTCGGTTGAGGCGTTAAACCGAGGCCCTGCCTGCTCTCTCAGGTGGACGTAAAAGATCCCATGGGACTATACGAAGATGATCAGGGGCATTCTCAGGGGTGACCTGGCCAATATTTATCCCTCAATCAACATTACTAAAACAGATTATCTGGTCATTATCACATTGCTGTTCATGGGATCTTGCTGTGTGCCAATCGACTGCACTTCAAACAAGTACTTCATTGGCTGTAGAGAGCTTTGGGATATCTGGAGGTCGTGAAAAGCGCTAAGAACATAAGAAATAGGAGCAGGAGTCAGCCATTCGGCCCCTCGAGCCTGCTCCACCATTCAATAAGATCATGGCTGATCTTCTACATCAACTCCAGTTTCCTGCCCTATCCCCATTTCCCTTGATTCACTTAGTGCCCCGCGGCCAGAAATCCTTCCACCACTTCATACAGTTCCCCAAAGGGAACAGTGTGAAGACACGTACGACAACGACTTAGTGCCCAAAAATCTATCGGTCTCAGCCTTGAATATACTCAAGGACTGAGCTCTGGGGTAGAGAATGCCAAAGGTAAATGTAAGTCTTTTTTCTGAATGTAAATAAGAACTTGCATTTATTCAACACCTATCACACCCGCAAGACCACCCAAACCTTCACACTCAATGAATTAATGTAGTGTCGTCACTGTTGTGTAAGCCAATGTAGCAGCCAATTTGCACACAGCAAGATCCCACAAACAGCAAGTCTGTGAATGACCAATAACTGGTTTATTGAAGGAGGGAATAATCTTGGCCAGGACACCAGGAGAACTCCCTTACTCACTTAGAAAATCATAACATGATCAGGCAGAGTCAACATGGTTTTATGAAAGGGAAGTCGTGTTTGACAAATTTATTAGAGTTTTTTGAGGATGTAACTAGCAGGGTAGACCTAAAGAACAGATGGTAGGTGGAGAAAGCGCAGGAGATCCAACAGCTAGCAGTGGTGTACATTTAAGGAGTTATTTTACAACTTTCAAAAAAAAGTATTCCACTGAGGAAAAAAAGGTGTAAAAGAAATGACAGCCATCCGTGGCTAAGTAAAGTAATTAAGGATAGTATCCGACTAAAAACAAGGGCATATAAGGTAGCCAAATCTAGTGGGAGGATAGAAGATTGGGAAGTCTTCAAAAGACAGCAAAAAATAACTAAAAGATTGATTAAGGGAAGATAGATTATGAAAGTAAATTAGCAAAAAATATAAAAACAGATAGCAAGAGTTTCTATAGTTATATAAAAAGAAAAAGGGTGGCTAAAGTAAATGTTGGTCCCTTAGAGGATGGGACCGGGAAATTAATGGTGGAAAACATGGAGATGGCAAAAACGCTGAACAAATATTTTGTATCAGTCTTTACGGTAGAGGACACTAAGAATATCCGAACACTGGACAAACAGGGGGCTCTAGGGGGGGGAGGAGCTAAATACGATTAAAATCACTAAGGAATTGGTACTCGGTAAAATAATAGGACTCAAGGCAGATAAATCCCCTGGACCCGATGGCTTACATCCTAGGGTCTTGAGGGAAGTGGCGGTAGGGATTGTGGATGCATTGGTAATAATTTTCCAAAACTCCCTGGACTCAGCAAAGGTCCCGGCAGATTGGAAAACTGCTAATGTAACACCCTTATTTAAAAAGGGTAGTAGGCAGAAGGCTGGAAACTATAGACCAGTTAGCTTAACATCTGTGGTTGGTAACATTTTGGAGTCCATTATTAAGGAGACAGTAACAGGACATTTGGATAAACATAATTTAATAGGACAAAGTCAGCATGGTTTTATGAAGGGGAAGTCATGTTTGACAAATTTGCTTGAGGACGTAACATACAGGGTGGATAAAGGGGAACCAGTGGACGTAGTGTATTTAGACTTCCAAAAGGCATTTGACAAGGTGCCACAGAAAAGATTATTGCTCAAGATAAAAAATCACAGGATTGGGGGTAATGTTCTGGCATGGGTGGAGGATTGGTTATCTAACAGAAAGCAGAGAGTTGGGATAAATGGTTCATTCTCAGACTGGCAATCAGTAACTAGTGGTGTTCCGCAGGGGTCAGTGCTGGGTCCCCAACTCTTTACAATCTATATTAACGATTTGGAGGAGGGGACCGAGTGCAACATATCAAAGTTTACAGATGATACAAAGATGGGAGGGAAAGTAGTAAGTGAGGAGGACATAAAAAACCTGCAAAGTGACATAGACAGGCTAAGTAAGTGGGCAGAGATTTGGCAGATGGAATACAATACTGGAAAGTGTGAGGTTATGCACTTCAGCAGGAAAAATCATAGAGCAAGTTATTATCTTAATGGCAAGAAACTGGAAAGTACTGCAGTACAAAGGGATCTGGGGGTCCTGGTGCATGAAACTCAAAAAGTTAGTATGCAGGTGCAGCAGGTGATCAAGAAGGCCAATGGAATGTTGGCTTTTATTGCTAGGGGGATAGAATATAAAAACAGGGAGCTATTGCTGCAGTTGTACAAGGTATTGGTGAGACCGCACCTGGAATACTGCATACAGTTTTGGTGTCCATACTTAAGAAAAGACATACTTGCTCTCGAGGCAGTACAAAGAAGGTTCACTCGGTTAATCCTGGGGATGAGGGGGTGGACATATGAGGAGAGGTTGAGTAGATTGGGACTCTACTCATTGGAGTTCAGAAGAATGAGAGGCGATCTTATTGAAACATATAAGATTGTGAAGGGGCTTGATCGGGTGGATGCGGTGAGGATGTTCCCAATGATGGGTGAAACTAGAACTAGGGGGCATAATCTTAGAATAAGGGGCTGCTCTTTCAAAACTGAGATGAGGAGAAACTTTTTCACTCAGAGGGTAGTAGGTCTGTGGAATTTGCTGCCCCAGAAAGCTGTGGAAGCTACATCATTAAATAAATTTAAAACAGAAATAGACAGTTTCCTAGAAGTAAAGGGAATTAGGGGTTACGGGGAGCGGGCAGCAAATTGGACAGGAGTCTAGGTTTGGATCGGTCACGGCCCTGTGGGTGGCGGAGCGGGCCCAGGAGCCGTGTAGCCTGGTCCTGCTCCTATTTCTTGTGTTCTAATCCTGTGTTAGATTTCAGGAGATGGTTCTATTCACAGGGACTAGTGGAGACCTCGGGAACAGGCTGCCAGCTAGGAGTCCTTCAAGAGTAAATTGAGCCTGTTCCTGGCTGGGGTGGAGATCATCCTTTACAGAAGGTAAGTACTGTAGGAAATACAGGGACAGAGTGATCTCCTGGACGAGTTTCGATCGCCTAGATGGGTCGGAGAGGAATTTCCCAGATTTTTTCTCCCAAATTGGCCATTGGGTTTTTATCTGGTTTTTCGCCTCTCCCGGGAGATCACATGGGTTCAGGTGGGATGGAGAGTGGAAGTAGATTTGAGGTTAGGATCAAATCAGCCATGATCTTATTGAATGGCGGAGCAGGCTCGAGGGGCCGATTGGCCTACTCCTGCTCCTATTTCTTATGTTCTTATATTGTCTTATGTTCTTATGTAGCCGACAACCACGACGTGTGTGGATTCTTTAGCGCAGTCAAGACCATCTACGGCCGAAGCACCCAAGACCCTACCCCACTGCGGGCCAAGAATGGAGAGGTACTCATCAAGGACAGAGAGGCAGTCAGTGCCCGCTGGAAGGAGCACTTCGAAGATCTCCTTAACCGCGACTCTGTCTTCGACGCAAGTGTCCTCAACTCCATCCCACAGCATGCTACCCGCCACCATCTCAGCACAACCCCAGCCCGGCATGAGGTTGAAAAGGCCATCTGACAACTGAAGAACAACAAGGCCGAGGCACTAAAGCATGGCGGAGAAGCACTACTGGCGCGAATTCATGAACTCATTTCTCTTATCTGGAAGGAGGAGAGCATGCCAGGGGATCTCAGAGACGCCGTAATTGTGACCATCTTCAAGAAAGGTGACAAGTCCGATTGCGGTATTTACAGAGGAGTTTCCCTGCTGTCTGCCACAGGGAAAGTCATCGCAAGAATCCTCCTCAATCGCCTTCGCCCAGTGGCCGAAGAGCTCCTCCCAGAGTCGCAATGCGGATTCCGCCCACTAAGGGGCACAATGGACATGATCTTCACCGCACGTCAATTACAAGAGAAATGCAGGGAAAAGCACCAGCCACTGTAAATGGCCTTCTTTGATCTCACAAAGGCCTTCGACACTGTCAACTGTGAGGGATTATGGAGTGTCCTCCTCAAATTCGGCTGCCCTCAAAAGTTTGTCACCATCCTCCGCCTGCTTCATGACGACATGCAAGCAGTGATCCTGACCAACGGTTCCACCACAGACCCAATTCACGTACAGACCGGGGTCAAAAAAGGCTGTGTCATCGCACCAACACTCTTCTCGATCTTCCTTGCTGCAATGCTCCATCTCACCCTCAGTAATCTCCACACTGGAGTGGAGCTAATTTACAGAACAAACGGGAAACTGTTCAACCTCCGTCACCTCCAGTCCAGATCCAAGGTCGTCCCATCCTCTGTTGTCGAATTACAGTATGCAGACGACGCTTGCGTCTGCGCTCACTCGGAGGTCGAACTCCAAACCATCGTCAACACCTTCACTGAAGCGTACGAGAGCATGGGCCTTACACTAAACATCCGTAAGACAAAGGTCCTCTACCAACCTGCCCCCGCCACACAGTACTGCCCCCAGATTATCAAAATCCACGACAAGGCCTTGGACAACATGGATCACTTTCCATACCTCGGGAGCCTACTGTCAACAAGGGCAGGCGCGACGACGAAGTCCAACACCGCCTTCAGTGTGCCAGTGCAGCCTTCGGTCGCCTGAGGAAGAGAGTGTTTGAAGACCAGGACCTCAAACCCGGCACTAAGCTCGTGGTCTACAGGGCAGCAGTGATACCCGCCCTGCTGTATGCCTCAGAGACATGGACCATGTACAGCAGGCACCTCAAAGCACTGGAGAGGTACCATCAACGCTGCCTCCGCAAGATCCTGCAAATCCATTGGCAGGATAGGCGCACCAACGTCAGTGTTCTCGCTCAGGCCAACATCCCCAGCATCGAAGCTTTGACCACGCTCAATCAGCTCCGATGGACGGGTCACATTGTCCACATGCCGGATACGAGACTCCCAAAACTAGCGCTCTACTCGGAGCTCCGGCACGCCAAGAGAGCTCCAGGTGGGCAGAGGAAACTCTTCAAGGACACCCTCAAAGCCTCCTTGAAAAAGTGTAACATCCCCATCGACACCTGGGAATCCCTGGCCCAAGACCGCACAAAGTGGAGGAGAAGCATCCGGGAAGGTGCTGAACACCTCGAGTCTCTTCGTCGGGAGCAAGCGGAAGCGAAGCACAGGCAGCGCAAGGAGCGCACGTCAACCCAAGCACCCCACACGCCCGCCCCTTCAACCACCGTCTGCCCCACCCGTGACAGAGACTGTAGGTCCCGCATTGGACTCATCAGTCACCTGCGAACTCATTTTTAATGTGGAAGCAAGTCAAACTCGGTTCCGAGGGACTGCCTAAGAAGAAGGAGAAGAAGAGATAAAGGGGAACCAATGTATGTAGTATATTTGGATTTCCAAAAGGCATTCGATAAGGTGCCACAGAAAAGGTTATTACACAAGATTAGGGCTCATGGTCTTGGGGGTAATATAGTATGGATAGAGGGCTGGTTAACGGACAGAAAACAGAGAGTAGGGATAAACAGATCTTTTTCAGGTTGGCAGGCTGTAACTAGTGGGGTGCCGCAAGGATCAGTGTTGGGGCCTCAGCTATTCACAATCTATATTAATGACCTAGATGAAGGGACCGAGTGTAATGTATATGATGATACAAAGCTAGGTGGGACGGTAAGCTGTGAGGAGTTGTTTAAAAAGGGAGAAAGGGATAGACCAAGTAATTACAGGCCAGTCAGCCTAACCTCGGTGGTGGGAAAATTATTGGAAAAAATTCTGAGAGACAGGATAAATAAAGTAGGAAGCAAAAGGTTATGGTCGATGGGTGTTTTTGTGACTGGAAGGCTGTTTCCAGTGGGGTTCCGCAGGGCTCAGTACTGGGTCCTTTGCTTTTTGTGATATACATCAATGATTTGAACTTGAATGTAGGGGGTATGATTAAGAAGTTTGCAGATGATACAAAAATTGGCCCTGCGGTGGATAATGAAGGCGGCGGCTGCAGACTGCAGAAAGATATCAATGGACTGGTCAGGTGGGCAGAACAGTGGCAAATGGAATTCAATCTGGAGAAGTGTGAGGTAATGTGTTTGGGGAGGGCTAACAAGGAAAGGGAATACACAATAAATGGTAGGACACTGAAGTGCAGAAGATCAGAGGGACCTTGGAGTGCATGTCCACAGATCCCTGAAGGTAGCAGGACAGGTAGATAAGGTGGTTAAGAAGGCATACGGGATACTTTCCTATATTAGCCGAGGCATAGAATACAAGAGCAGGAAGGTTATGCTTGAACTGTATAAAACGTTATTTAGGCCTCAGCTAGAGTACTGCGTGCAGTTCTGGTCACCATATTACAGGAAGGATGTGACTGCACTAGAGAGGGCACAGAGGAGATTTACAAGGATGTTGCCTGGACTGGGGAATTTTAGCTATGAGGAAAGATTGGAGAGGCTGGGGTTGTTTTCTTTGGAACAGAGGAGGCTGAGGGGAGACCTTATTGAGGTGTATAAAATTATGAGGGGCCTAGATAGAGTGGATAGGAAGGAACTGTTTCCCTTGGCAGAGAGGTCAATAACCAGGGGGCACAGATTTAAAGTAAAAGGTAGGAGGTTTAGAGGGGATATGAGGGGAAATATTTTCACCCAAAAGGTGGTGGGGGTCTGGAACTCACTGCCTGAAATGGTGGTAGAGGCAGAAACTCTCACCACATTTAAAAAGAACTTGGATGTGCACTTGAAGTGCCGTAACCTACAAGGCTACGGACCAAGAGCTGGCAAGTGGGATTAAACTGGATAGCTCTTTGTCGACCGGCGTGGACTTGATGGGCCGAATGGCCTCCTTCCGTTCTGTAAATTTCTATGAACACAAAGGCCTAGAAATTGGGTTCTGGTCTTGCCAGGGCTGTAGCGCCAGAAAGTTTGCGCCAGCGGTAATGCGGCAGCGCGCGACGAAAATTTGGGTGCGCCGGGCCCAGACGGCGGCGGGCGCTAAAACCCTCCTTTAGCGCCTCAAAACGGGCGTGAACTTGGGTTTCCCGGCGCTAATCCCCCGCTGCGGCACCCGATGCGGTGCGGCAGGCGGGGGAACTGCAGGCCTCCTCCTCCTGTTAAGGAGGAGCTGCCTGCAGCCGACAACTGTCCGGCGGATTGACCCGACATCTGAGCCCGGCACCTCGGGGAAGTGCCGGGCTCGCATGAGACACTGATCAGGGCCGTGGGGGGGGAATGCAGGAGTCCGGGAAGGGAGGTGCGGGCAGGCGGCCGCCGGGAACGCGGCCGGCCGCCGCTCCACCTTTATGCGCCGGCGCACACTGGGGGAAGACTCTGTTGCCAGAGTCTTAGTTGCGCCTGCCACGGGCGAGGCGGGCGCAACTGAATTTCGGCCTGGGGCCGGGTTACCACGGCAACCAGGACGCTGCGCACACCGCTGACGTCATCGGTGCCGGCGCAGCGCTACCGGTGCAATGCCGATTTAGGGCCCCAGGGAATTTCTCAACTGGCCATAACTCCGGCGCTAGGCCCTCTAGCGCCTCAAATGCGGCGCTAGGCCTACCGAATTTCTAGGCCAAAGAGTCTGCAAAGGGATACCATCCTACCCAAGTTCTTCCATTAGTCCTAAAATTAGTGCAGCATTGAGGGAGTGCTGCATTGGTTGGAGGTGCTGTCTTTCAGGTGAGACGTTCAATGGAGGTCCCGTCTGCCTGTTCAGGTTGGTATGAAGACCTCAAGACTCTCACTATTTAAGGGGAGTAAGATAAGAACATAAGAAATAAGAGCAGGAGTAGGTCATACGGCCCCTCGAGCCTGCTTCGCCATTCAATAAGATCATGGCTGATCTTCGACCTCAACTCCACTTTCCCGCCCGATCCCCATATCCCTTGATTCCCCTGGAGTCCAAAAATCTATCGATCTCAGCCTTGAATATACTCAAAGACTCAGCATTCACAGCCCTCTGGGGCAGAGAATTCCTCCTCATCTCGGTCTTAAATGGCCGACCCCTTATCCTGAGACTATGCCCCCTAGTTCTGGACACTCCAGCCAGGGGAAACAACCTCTCAGCTGTCAATCCCCTTCAGAATCTTGTACGTTTCAATGCGATCACTTCTCATTCTTCTAAACTCCAGAGAGTATCGGCCCATTCTACACAATCTCTCATCATAGGACAGCCCTCTTCCCAGGAATCAATCTAGTGAACCTTCGTTGCACCGCCTCCAAAGCAAGTATATCCTTCCTTAGATAAGGAGACCAAAACTATGCCCAGTACTCCAGGTGTGGTCTCACCAAGGCCCTGTACAATTATAGCAAGACTTTCTTACTCTTATACTCCAACCCCCTTGCAATAAAGGCCAACATGCCATTTGCCTTCCTTATTGCTTGCTGTACCTGCACGCTAGCTTTCTGTGTTTCTTGCACGAGAACACCCAAATCTCTCTGAACACCAACATTTGCAAGATTCTCACCATTTAAAAAATATTGTTTTTCTATTCTTCCTACCAAAGTGAATAACCTCACATTTCCCTACATTATACTCCATCTGCCACCTTACTGCCCACTCACTGTGGCCATCCCCCTCTCAAACAGATATACCGCTTTGGATATTGTTGGGGGAGATGGCTTATCGGGGGAAGGCAGCAGTAGCCAACTTCCTGGCACCATGGATGGTTCTGCTGCACAGGACAGGAGGAAAAAGAGCTGGAGAGCTATAGTGATAGGGGATTCTATTGTAAGGGGAATAGATAGGCGTTTCTGTGGCCGCAAACGAGACTCCAGGATGGTATGTTGCCTCCCTGGTACAAGGGTCAAGGATGTCTCGGAGCGGCTGCAGGACATTCTGGAGGGGGAGGGTGAACAGCCAGCTGCCGTGGTGCATATAGGTACCAACGATATAGGTAAAAAACGGGATGATGTCCTAAAAGCTGAATATAGGGAGTTAGGTGGTAAATTAAAAAATAGGACCTCAAAGGTAGTAACCTCAGGATTGCTACCAGTGCCACGTGCTAGTCAGAGTAGAAATAGAAGGATATTTCAGATGAATACGTGGCTAGAGGAATGGTGCAAGGGGGAGGGATTCAAATTCCTGGGACATTGGAACCGGTTCTGGAGGAAGTGGGACCAGTACAAACTGGACGGTTTGCACCTGGGCAGGACTGGGACTGATGTCCTAGGGGGAGTGTTTGCTAGTGCTGTTGGGGAGGGTTTAAACTAAAAGTGCAGGGGGTTGGGAACCTGTGCAGGGAGACAGAGGAAAGGGAAACAAGGATAGAAGCAAAAGACAGGAAGGAGAAAAGCAAAAGTGGAAAGCAGAGAAATCGAGGGTGTAAATCAAACTGGGCCACGGTGAATAATAATTCTAAAAGGACTGAGTGTTAAAAAAAACAGCCTGAAGGCTTTGTGTCTTAATGCGAGGAGCATTCGTAAAAAGGTGGATGAATTAGCTGCGCAAATAGATGTAAACGGATATGATATAATTGGGATTATGGAGACATGGCTCCAGGGTGACCAAGGCTGGGAATTCAACATCCAGGGGTATTCAATATTCAGGAAGGATAGGCAAAAAGGAAAAGGAGGTGGGGTAGCATTGCTGGTTAAAGAGATTAACACAATAGTAAGGACGGATATTTAGCTCTGATGATGAGGAATCTGTATGGGTAGAGCTGAGAAATACCAAGGGGCAGAGAACGTTAGTGGGAGTTGTATACAGACCCCCAAACAGTAATGCTGAGGTTGGGGATGGCATTAAACGGGAAATTAGAGACACATGCAATAAGGGCACAGCAGTTATCATGGGTGACTTTAATCTACATTTCGATTGGGCTAACCAAATTAGTAACAATACTGTGGAGGAGAAATTCCTGGAGTGTATATGGGATGGTTTCCTGGACCAGCATGTCGAGGAACCAACTAGAGATCAGGCCATCTTAGACTGGGTATTATGCAATGAGAAGGATTGATTAGCAATCTTGTTGTGCGAGGCCCCTTGGGGAGGAGCGATCATAATATGATAGAATTCTTCATTAAGATGGAGAGTGAAGTAGTTGACTCAGAGACTAGGGTCCTGAATTTAAATAAAGGAAACTACGGTGGTATGAGGCGCGAATTGGCTAGGATGGATTGGGGAATGTTACTTAAAGGGTTGACGGTGGATAGGCAATGGCAAACATTTAAAGATCGCATGGATGAACTACAGAATTTGTTCATCCCTGTCTGGATAAAAATACAACAAAAAAGGTGGTGCAACCGTGCCTAACAAGGGAAATTAGGGATAGCATAAGATCCAAGGAGAGGACATATAAATTGGCCAGAAAAAGCAGTAAACCTGAGGATTGGGAGCAGTTTAGGATTCAGCAAAGGAGGACAAAAGGATTAATTAAGGGGGGGGAAATAGAGTATGAGAGTAAGCTTGCAGGGAATATAAAAACTGACTGTAAAAGCTTCTATAGATATGTGAAGAGAAAAAGATTGGTGAAGTCACACGTAGGTCCCTTGCAGTCAGAATCAGGGGTATTTATAGTGGGGAACAAAGAAATGGCTGACCAATTAAATACATACTTTGGTACTGTCTTTAAAAAAAGGACACAAATAACCTCCCAGAGATGTCAGGGAACAGGGTCTAATGAGAGGGAGGAACTGAATGAAATCAGTATTTGTAGGGAAATGGTGTTAGGGAAATTGACAGGATTGAAGGCTGATAAATCCCCAGGGCCTGATAATCTACACTCTAGGGTACTTAAGGAAGTGGCCCTAGAAATAGTAGATGCATTGCTGGTCATCTTCCAAAATTCTATAGACTCTAGCACAGTTCCCATGGATTGGAGGGTAGCTAATGTAACCCCACTATTTAAAAAAGGTGGTAGAGAGAAAATGGGGAATTATAGACCGGTAAGCCTGACATTGGTAGTGGAGAAAATGCGAGAGTCCATTATAAAAGATGTAATAGCAGGACACTTGGAAAACAGTGACAGGATTGGACAAAGTCAACATGGGTTTACAAAAGGTAAATCATGCTTGACTAATCTACTGGAATTTTTTGAGGATGTAACTGGTAGAATAGATAAGGGAGAACCAGTGGATGTGGTGTATTTGAACTTTCAGAAGGCTTTCGATAAGGTCCCGCATAAGAGACTAGCGTGCAAAGTTAAAGCACATGGGATTGGGGGTAAGGTACTGACTTGGATAGAAAACTGGTTGGCAGACAGGAAGCAAAGAGTTGGAATAAAAGGGTCTTTTTCTGAGTGGAAGGCAGTGACTAGTGGGGTACCGCAGGAATCGGTGCTAGGTCCCCAGTTATTCACAATATATATTAATGATCTAGACGAGGGAACTAGATGTAATATCGCCAAGTTTGCAGATGACACAAAGCTGAGTGGGCGTGTGTGCTGTGAGGAGGATGCAGAGAAACTCCAGTACGATTTGGACATGTTGGGCGTGTCATGAATCTTACTATTCATGTAGAAATGACTCATGAAATAACACTGGGCGGCCAGCTAGTAGCGGCGTCCAAGGAGTATAAATACTCGGGCGTGGGCCCAGCTTGCTCAGGACGTTTTTGTAATCAGGAACTAGTGATATAACTAGAATCTTATGGTTGTGAAACAGTTGATTAAAGCCTTGTTTTATACTCATATCAAGTGCTTAGTAGTTTTCTTACGTCAGGGCGATTGGGCAGAAGCATGGCAGATGCAGTATAATGTGAATAAATGCAAGGTTATCCACTTTGGCGGCAAAAACAGGAAGGCAGATTATTATCTGAACGGTAATAGATTGGGAAAAGGGGAAGTGCAAAGAGACCTGGGTGTCCTTGTGCATCAGTCGCTGAAGGTAAGCATGCAGGTGCAGCAGGCGGTTAAGAAGGCAAATGGTATGTTGGCCTTCATAGCGAGAGGATTCGAGTACAGGAGCAAGGATGTCTTGCTACAGTTGTACAGGGCCTTGGTGAGACCACACCTTGAGTATTGTGTGCAGTTTTGGTCGCCTTATCTGAGGAAGGATGTTCTTGCCATGGAGGGAGTGCAGCGAAGATTCACCAGACTGATACCTGGGATGGCAGGAATGACGTATGAAGAGAGGTTGGGTCGATTAGGCTTATATTCGCTGGAGTTTAGAAGAATGAGAGGGGATCTCATTGAAACTTATAAAATTCTAACAGGACTAGACAGACTAGATGCAGAAAGGCTGTTCCTGATGGCCGGGGAGTCCAGAACCAGGGGTCACAGTCTAAAGGATAAGGGGTAAGCCATTTAGGGCTGAGATGAGGAGGAATTTCTTCACTCAGAGTGGTGAACCTGTGGAATTCTCTACCACAGAAGACAGTTGAGGCCAATTTATTAAATAATATTCAAGAAGGAGTTAGATATATTTCTTAAGGCTAAGGGGATCAAGGGATATGGGGAGGAAGCAGGGACCGGGTACTGAATTTGGATGATCAGCCATCATCTTATTGAATGGCGGAGCAGGCTCGAGGGGCCGAATGGCCTACTCCTGCTCCTATCTTCTATGTTTCTGTGATTGGTTGGTGAGTATTTTGCGCAGTTCCCTTATCTTTTAAAGCCCAGGAAATTTATTAGTAATTGTAAGGTTTCATTAGTACTAGTTTACCAGCAGTAATAAATCTTATTAGGTGTAGTTGGGTTTATTAATTAATAAAAATAAATAAATAAATTAAGACTCAATAAAGATGGCAGGGCAGGTGATGTGTTGTGACTGCAGTAAGTGGGAGCTCCTGGACGCCAGTCTGATCCAGGACGAACATGTCTGCGGTAAGTGTCTGCGGCTTGAGGAGCTTCGGCTCAGAGTTGATGAGCTGGAGGCCGAGCTGCGGACTCTGCGATGCATCAGGGAGGGGGAAAGTTACCTGGACACGTTATTCCAGGAGGCAGTCACACCCCTTAGGATAGGGTCTTCTGATTTGGTCAGTGGTCAGGGACAGGAGGATGTGACTGCGAGTGAGGCAGGTATGGGGGACCCAGGAGGTGGAGGAGCCTCAGCCTTTGCAATTGTCCAACAGGTTTGAGGTTCTTGCGGCCTGTATGGATGAAAGCGGTGGCTGCAGGTTGGATGAGCAAACTGACCATGGCACCGAGGTACAAGGCATTCAAGCGGGGGGAGTTAATAGGAATGTAGTGGTAATTGGGGACAGCATAGTCAGGGGGATAGGTACAGTTCTCTGCGGCCAAGAGCAAGAGTCCAGACGGTTGTGTTGCCTGCCCGGTGCCAGGGTACGGGACATCTGCTCTGGGCTGGAGAGGAACTTGCAGTGGGAGGGGGAGGAGCCAGTGGTCGTGGTCCACGTAGGTACCAACGACATAGGTAGAATTAGGAAAGAGGTTCTGCTGAGAGAGTATGAGCAGCTAGGGGCTAAATTAAAAAGCAGAACCTCAAGGGTAATAATGTCTGCATTATTATCTGAGCCACGAGCAAATTGGCATAGGGTAAATAAAATTAGAGAGATGAATGCGTGGCTCACAGACTGGTGTGGGAGAAATGGGTTTCAATTCCTGGGGCACTGGCACCAGTACTGGGGAAAGTGGGATCTGTATCGTTGGGACGGTCTTCACCTGAACTGTGCTGGGACCAGTGTTCTGGCGAGTCGTATAACTGGGGCGGTAGAGAGGGCTTTAAACTAAATATTGGGGGCAAGGGATCAAATTTGGGAAGGTGTGGTAATTCAAAGATTAGAAACAAGGCAATAGAGACAGGTATTAATATGGGAAATGATAAACAGACCGTGACAGGAAGGGATAGAGAGGACAAATCTAAGAGTAAATCAACAGTAAAGGCTAGAGGTTACAAAAATAATAAAAGGACAAAACTAAAGGCTCTGCATCTGAATGCACGAAGCATTCAAAACAAAACAGATGAACTGATAGTGCAAATAGAAATAAATAAATATGATCTGATAACCATTACAGAAACATGGCTGCAGGATGACAGAGATTGGGACCTGAATATTGAAGGGTACATGACATTTAGGAAGGATAGGAAGGTGGGAAAAGGTGGAGGGGTGGCTCTGTTAATTAATGATGGTATTCGCTCAATAGAGAGGCATGACCTAAGTTCAGGAAACCAGGATGTAGAAGCGGTTTGGGTAGAGATAAGAAATAATAAAGGCAAGAAGTCACTTGTGGGAGTGGTGTACAGGCCCCCTAACAGTAACCACATGGTAGGATGGAGTATAAAGGAAGAAATAATGGGAGCTTGTCAGAAGGGTACAGAAATAATCATGGGGGATTTTAATCTGCATATAGACTGGGAAAATCAGATGGGCAAAGGTAGCATAGATGAGTTCATGGAATGTTTTCGGGATAGTTTCTTACAACAGCACGTTCTGGAGCCAACCAGAGAGCAGGCTATACTAGACCTGGTATTGTGCAACGAGATAGGATTAATTAATGACCTCATAGTGAAGGCGCCCCTAGGTAGCAGCGATCATAATATGATTGAATTTTACATTCAGTTTGAGGGAGAGAAGAGTGGGTCCAAGACTAGTATTTTAAACTTAAATAAGGGCAATTATGAGGGCATGAAAGCAGAGCTAGCTAAAGTGAGCTGACAAATTAGGTTAAGGGATCGGCCAATAGAGTGGCAGTGGCAGACATTTAAGGGGATATTTCAGAATACACAGAATATATACATTCCAACAAGAAAGAAAAATTCCAAGGGGAGGACCCACCATCCGTGGTGGTTAATTAAAGAAGTTAAAGATAGTATTAAACTTAAAGAAAAAGCATATAATTGCGCAAAGATGGGTGGCAGGTCAAAAGATTGGACAGAATATAAACAGCAAAGAATGGCTGAAAGATTAATGAGAGAAAAATTAGAGTGCGAGAGAAAGCGAGCTAGAAATATAAAAACAGATAGTAAGAGTTTCTATAGATATTTAAAAAAGAAGTTAACAAAGTGAGCGTTGGTCCTATAAAAAGTGAGTCTGGAGAATTAATAATGGAAAATAAGGAGATGGCAGTTGAATTGAACAGGTATTTTGCATCGGTCTTCACTATAGAGGATACAAGTAACATCCCAGAAATAGCTGTAAATCAGGAAATGGAAGGGAGGGAGGAACTCAAGGAAATTATAATCACCAGGGAAGTGGTACTGAGCAAATTGTTGGAGCTGCGGGCTGACAAGTCCCCGGGTCCTGATGGACTTCATCCTAGGGTCTTAAAAGAAGTGGCTAGTGAGATAGTTGATGCGTTGGTTTTAATTTTCCAAAATTCCCTAGATTCGGGGAAGGTTCCATTAGATTGGAAAATAGCGAATGTAACTCCTTTATTCAAAAAGGGAGGGAGACAGAAAGCAGGAAACTACAGACCAGTTAGCTTAACATCTGTCATAGGGAAGATGTTAGAAGCTATTATTAAATACTTTATAGCAGGGCACTTAGAAAAGTTCACAGTAATCAGGCAGAGTTAACATGGTTTTGTGAAAGGGAAATCATGTTTAACCAATTTATTGGAGTTCTTTGAGGAAGTAACATGTGCTGTGGATAAAGGGGAACTGGTGGATGTACTGTACTTAGATTTCCAGAAGACATTTGATAAGGTGCCACATCAAAGGTTATTGCGGAAAATAAAAGCTTATGGTGTAGGGGGTAACATATTGGCATGGATAGAAGATTGGTTAGCTAACAGGAAACAGAGAGTAGGGATAAATGGGTCACTTTCTGATTGGCAAGATATAACGAGTGGTGTGCCTCAGGGATCAGTGCTGGGGCCTCAACTTTTTACAATTTATATAAATGACTTGGATGAAGGGACCAAAGGTATGGTTGCTAAATTTGCTGATGACTCAAAGATAGGTAGGAAAATAAGTTGTAAAGAGGACATAAGGAGGCTACAAAGGGATATAGATAGGTTAAGCAAAAGGTTACTATGCAGGTACAGCAAGTAATTAGGAAAGCTAATAGAATGTTATTGTTTATTGCGAGGGGAATTGAATACAAAAGTAGGGAGGTTATGCTTCAGTTATACAGGGCATTGGTGAGACCACATCTGGAGTACTGTGTACAGTATTGGTCTCATTATTTAAGGAAGGATGTAAATGCGTTGGAAGCAGTTCAGAGGTTTACTAGACTAATACCTGGAATGGGCGGGTTGTCTTATGAGGAAAGGTTGGACAGGCTAGGCTTGTGTCCGCTGGAGTTTAGAAGAGTAAGAGGTGACTTGATTGAAACATATAAGATCCTGAGGGGTCTGGACAGGGTGGATGTGGAGAGGATGTTTCCTCTTGTGGGAGAATCTAGAACTAGGGGTCACTGTTTAAAAATAAGGGGTCGCCCACTTAAGACAGAGATGAGGAGAATTTTTTTCTCACAGGAAACAGAGAGTAGGCATAAATAGGTCATTTTCTCAGAGGGCGGTGGAAGCAGAGTCTTTGAATATTTTTACGGCAGAGGTATATAGATTTTTGGTAAGCAAGGGGGTGAAAAGTTATCGGGGGTAGGCGGGAATGTGGAGTAATCGGATCAGCCATGATCTTATTGAATGGCGGAGCAGGCTCGGGGGGCCGTGTGGCGGAGCAGGCTCGGGGGGCCGAGAGGCGGAGCAGGCTCGAGGGGCCGAGAGGCGGAGCAGGCTCGAGGGGCCGAGAGGCGGAGCAGGCTCGAGGGGCCGAGAGGCGGAGCAGGCTCCAGGGGCCGAGAGGCGGAGCAGGCTCGAGGGGCCGAGAGGCGGAGCAGGCTCGAGGGGCCGACTCCTGCTCCTAATTCGTATGTTCGTATGTTTCTTTTTGGATAAATGAGCCAAGACAGGCCAAGTGGCCTTCCTCGTCTCTACTTACCTTGTGCTCCACTACATACGATCCCAGCTGTGCTCTCCTGGTGATAGAGTAGACACTCAGCATGCCCCATATCGTGGGATGGCAACCAGAGGGGCATTAACCAGAGGGCATAGTAAACTAGAAGGGCATGGGCATTAACCAGTTTGCAATATTAAACCAGGGGGGCATTACATAGGAACCGGAGAAAGTTATTCAGCCCCTTGAGCCTGTTCCACCATTCATAAGAACAGGAGGAGGCCATTCAGCCCCAGTTCCGCAATTTAATTAGATCATGGCTTATCTGTACCTCAACCCCATTTACCCACCTTTGTTCCATATCCCTTGATAACCTTACACAACAAAAATCTGTCGATCTCAAGCTTGAAATGTTCAATTGGCCCCCAGCATCCCCAACCTTTTGGCGGAGGGATTTCCAGATTTCCACCACCCATTGTGTGTAAAAGTGCCTCCTGATTTCACTCCTGAACTGCCTGGCTCTAATTTTAAGGTTATGCCCCCTTGTTCTGGATTTCGCCACCAAAGGAAACAGTTTCTCTCGGTCTACCCTATTGTATTCCTTTATCAGTTTAAACACCTTAATTAGATCACCCCTCAATCTTCCAAACTCAAGGGAATACAAACCAAGTTTATGCAACCTATCCTCATAAATTAACCCTTTAATTGCACTTCCTCCGAGGCCAATATATCTTTCCTGAGGTGCGGTGCCCAGAACTGAACGCAATGCTCCAGATGGGGTCTGACCAGAGCTCTGCACAGCTGAAGCATAAATTTGTATTCCAGCCCCTGGAGATAAAGGCTAACATTCTATTATCCCTTTTGATTGATTTGTGTACCTGGACTCGCAAATCTCTTTATTCCTCCACAATTCCTAGTCTGTCACTATTAAGAAAAGATTCCAATTTGTCTTCCTTGAGTTCAAAGTGGATGACCTCACACTTACCCGCACTGAACTCCACCTGCCACAGTTTTGCCCACTCACTTAATCTGTCTGTCACTTTGTAACTTCCTGCTCCTATCTACACAACTTACTGTCCTTCTTCTTAGGCAGTCCCTCGGAACCGAGGATGACTTGCTTCCACATTAAAAATGAGTTCACAGGTGACTGATGAGTCCAATGCGGGACCTCCAGTCTCTGTCACGGGTGGGGCAGACGGTGATTGAAGGGGCGAGTGGGTGGGGTGCTAGGGTTGACGTGCGCTCCTTGCACTGCTTGCGCTTCGCTTCCGCTTGCTCCCGGCGAAGAGACTCGAGGTGTTTGGCGCCTTCCCGGATGCTTCTCCTCCACTTTGGGCGGTCTTGGGCCAGGGATTCCCAGGTGTCGGTGGGGATGTTACACTTTTTCAAGGAGGCTTTGAGGGTGTCCTCAACTTACTGTGCCTCCTAACTTAGTGTCAACTTAGATATACAACTCTCTATTCCTTCGTTCAAGTCACTGATATATATAGTGAAAAGCTGAGACACCAGTACAGATCCCTGGGGAATACCATTCGTCACATCCTGCCAAGCAGAGAATGTTCCCTTAATTCCTACTGTCTCCTACCTCCCAAACAATTACCGACCCATGTCACAAGGTTACCTAAGTCTGTGTGCTCTCATTTTTGTGGAACCTTATGAAAAGCCTCTGGAAGTCCATAAAGACATCAGCCGTAGACACTCCCCTTGCTAGAAACCCCCCTCAAAAAATTCAACTTGATTGGTCTGACATAAGGCTCAGTCAGTCTGTCTTTGATGATAGGTTCCAGTAACTTTCCCACAACTGATGTTAAACTAACAGGTCTATAGTTGCCTGCTTACTCCCTCCCTCCTTAAATAATAGAGATATTTGGGGGAGGGGAGCAGTAACCAGAGAGCATATTAGAGTCATAGAGTCATAGAGTAATACAGCACGGATAGAGGCCCTTCGGCCCATCGTGTCCGCGCCGGCCATCAAGCCCTGTCTAATCTAATCCCATATTCCAGCATTTGGCCCGTAGCCTTGTATGCTATGGCATTTCAAGTGCACATCCAAATGCTTCTTAAATGTTGTGAGGGTTTCTGCCTCCACAACCCTTTCAGGCAGCGAGTTCCAGACTCCAACCACCCTCTGGGTGAAAAAGTTCTTTCTCAAATCCCCTCTAAACCTCCCGCCCTTTACCTTGAATCTATGCCCCCTAGTTATTGACCCCTCTACTAAGGGAAAAAGCTCCTCAGCATCCATCCTATCTATGCCCCTCATAATTTTGTACACCTCAATCATGTCCCCCCTCAGCCTCCTCAGCTCCAAGGAAAACAAACCCAACCTGCCCAGTCTCTCTTCATAGCTGAAGCGCTCCAGCCCTGGTAACATCCTGGTGAACCTCCTCTGCACCCTCTCTAACGCGATCACATCCTTCCTGTAGT